>NC_133410.1:53451875-53783437 GCF_049350105.2 Macaca mulatta
ACATTTAATGTAATTTTCAGCTTGGCTGGGTTTTAATATATTACCTTGTTATTTCTTTTTTATTAGTCCCATTTGCTTTGATATTTATTTTTTATTTCTATTTTTTGTTTCTTTTTTATTTCCATTTTGTCTCAACTATTACGTTTTTAGTTACATGTCTACTTTACTTTTCAGCAGGTGCTCTGTGATTTACAAGAATTATTAGCTTATTAATTCTACTTTCAAATAATATTATACCATTTCAAGTATAAGAACCCATTGCAGCATTATCCTCTCCTATCTTTTGTGCTATTGTTGTTTCATATTGTATTTCTATGCATGTTATAAACCACAAAATGCAATGTCATTATTTTTCTTTCAATAATCAATAACCTTTAAAGAAATGTAAAACTGAGAAAAAAATTTATATTCACATATAGCATTTCTGGTGCTTTTCATTCATTTTCACTTTGATCTAAGTTTCCTGCTGATATATAATTTTCCTTCAACCCGAAGAACTTCACTTAACATTTCTAATAATATGTATCTGCTAACAACAAATTATTCTGGCTGAAAAAATAAATTATCTCACCTTACTCTTTTCTTCTAATATAGTGTTCTAGCTTGACTTTTTTCAAATCTTTCAGCACTTTAAAGGTGCCATTCATTTTTCTATGGCTTGCATTGATTCTTTTTTATTTATTTATTTAATTTTTTACTTTAAGTTCTGGGATACATGTGCAGAGAGTGCAGGTTTGTTACATAGGTATATATGTGCCATGGCGGTTTCCTGCATCTATCAACCCATCATCTAGGTTTTAAGCCCCGCATGCATTAGCTATTTGTCTTAATGCTCTCCCTCCCTTTGCCCCCCATCCCCCATCAGACCCCGGTATGTGATGTTCCCTCCCTGTGTCCATGTGTTCTCATTGTTCAACTTCTAGTTATTAGTGAGAACATGTGGTGTTTGGTTTTTTGTTCCTGTCTTAGTTTGCTGAGAATTATGGCTTCCAGCTTCATCCATGTCCCTGCAAAGGACATGAACACATTCTTTTTTACGGCTGCATAGTATTCCATGTGCCACATTTTCTTTATTCATTCTATCATTGGTGGGCATTTTAGTTGGTTCCAAGTCTTTGCTATGGTAAATAGTGCTGCAATAAATATATACGTGCATGTGTCTTTATAGTAGAATTATTTACAATCTTTTGGGTATATACCCAGTAATGGGATTGCTGAGTAATATTCAGTCATTGCTATCTTTGGTATACTTTATAATGTGTTCTTTTACTTTTGTTTTTAAGACTTTACCTTTATCACTCGTTTTCAGTGATTTTATTAAAATATTCCTTGGTGTAGTTTTCTTTGCATTTATTCTGCTTGGAATTCATTGAACTTTTTGGCTCCGTGGGTTTGCAGTTTTCATAAAATTTGGAAACTGTTTAGCCATTACCATTTAAAATATATTTTATTCCTTCCTTCCCTTTGTTCCTTTTGGACTCCATTTAGATGTATGTTAGACTGTTCAACATTGCCCCACGTGTTACTGAGGCTGTGTTCATTTTTGTTTATGTCTTTTGTTATTATCTTATTTATTGCTGGTGAACAGAGTTGTTTTCATTCAATTTTTAATTTCCTTTCTAAATTCATTTATTTGTTATAAGATTTCAGCTAATTTTTCTTGTATTTTCATCGTAGATAATCATATTGCCCATATGTAATTATATTCCAACTCTTTTCAAATATTTGACATTTTCCTTAAGTTGCAGCACTGCACTGCTAGACTGCCAATAAAACACTACTAGTAGTAGCAACCATTTTATCATGTTTCTGATTCTAATGCTTACCATTCAAGTGTTTAAACACTGAGTATGACATTTTTCTATAAGTGTTGAAAATACTCCTTACCAAGTTATAGTAAGAGTGGCTTTAGAATTTTATCTATGCTTTTTCTTCATCTATAGAAATAACCTTTTTTTAAAATTTAATATCATGAGTTCATCCTTGCAGTCCTACAACAAATCATACTATTTTCACTCTGACATATATTCTTGGATTCATTTAAAATTTCTTTCATTCAGTTCATAAGTAAAGTTAGCCTTCAGTTTTCTTTTTATTTTTATTTATTTTTTTTTTTTTTTGCTTTTTAAAAATTTATGTCGGGGCTATGCATGTTCTATAAAATTTGAGAAACTCTCATCCTTTATTTGTGCTAATTTTTATTTCTACAAGTCAGACATAAATATATTCTCCTTGTGAAATATTAAAACATGGCATATGTAGTAAATTTGTATTGCATCAGATTATCTAAGCTGAAACTTCATTTCCCATAATTTTACTTCCTTGGATAGTTACATGCTAGGGTGAGCCATAAGAGACATTTGTAATACATTTAGAAAGGAGAAGTGAAGGAGCAGCAATATTATTTTAGCTTTTGGAGGCTCTATTCCTTAAACTTCAACTTCTGTGTCAAGTGCATGGTTAGCTTTGTGACTACAGGTGCCAGCTTCTCCTGCAGAATGTCCCCACCATCAAAATTGTATGGCTGGCAGGGTCATGAGCACCTGACAGAGGCTTCAGTCTGTCCTCACAGATTCTAGCTTACCCTTGCAGGTCTCAGTGTGACTTCAGGCTCCAGGACCAGACACCAAAGACATAGCTTTCATCAACAGTGTAAACAGCTCTCATGTGCAAGGACAAAACTCTATAAAATAAATTATGTATGTTTGTTTCTTATGGAAGCCAGGGCTCTCACAAGAAAATACCACAAATTGGGTAGCTCAAATCACAGAAATATATTTTCTCACAGTTCTGAAGGTCGGACAGCAAGGTGTTGGCAGGTTGGGCTTTTTCTGAGAACTTTCTTCTTGAACTGCAGATGGCCAAGTTCTTACTCACGCCATTCTGACTGGCACGAGATGGTATCTCATTGTGGTTTGATTTGCATTTCCCTAATGATCAGTGATGTTGAGGGTTTTTTTTTTAATACGTTTGTTTACTGCATGAATGTCTACTTTTGAGAAGTGTCCTTTACCCAGTTTTTAATGAGATTGATTGTTTTATTCTTGTAAATTTGTTTAAGTTTCTTATAGATTCTGGATATTAGACCTTTGTCAGATGAATAGATTGCAAAAATTTTCTACAATTCTGTATGTTGTCTATTCACCTAATTTTCTTTTGCTATATGAAAGCTCTTTAATGAGATCTCATTTGTTAATTTTTGCTTTTGTTGCAATTGCTTTTGGCGTTTTCATCATGAAATCTTTGCCCATGCTGATGTCCTGAGTGGTATTGCCTAGGTTTTCTTTTAGAGTTGTTATCGTTTTGGGTTTTACATTTAAGTCTTTAATCAATCTTGAGCTAATTTTTGTGTATGGTGTACAGAGGGGATCCAGTTTCAATTTTCTGCATATAACTAACCAGTCCTCCCAGCACCATTTATAAATAGGGAATCCTTTCCCCATTGCTACTGTCAGGTTTGTCAAAGATGAGATGGTTGCACATGGGTGGTCTTATTTCTGTCTTCTCTATTCTGATCGATTGCTCAGTTCTCTATTCTGTTCTGTTGCACTATGTATCTGGTTTTGTACCATTATCATGCTGTTTTGGTTACTGTAGCCTTATAGTTTGAAGGCAGGTACCATAATGCCTCCAGCTTTGTTCTTTATGCTTAGGATTGTCTTGGCTATGTGAGCTTTTCTTTTTGGTTCTATATTTTTTTAAAATAGTTTCTTCTAATTCTGTGAATAATATCAATAGTAGTTTAATGGGAATAGCTTTGTACCTATAAATTACTTTGGACAGCATGGCTATTTTTACAATATTAATTCTTCCTATCCATGAGCATGGAATGTTTTTCCATTTGCTTGTATCCTCTCTGATTTCCTTGAGCAGAGGTTTGTAGTTCTCCTTGAAGAGGTCCTTCACTTTCCTTATTAGCTCTATTCCTAGGTATTTCATTCTTTTTATAGCAATCGTAAATGGGAGTTCATTCACAATTTGGCTCTTTGCTTGCCTGTTGTTGATGTATAGGAATGTTAGCAATTGCGCACATTGATTTTATATGCTGAGACTTTGCTGAAGTTGCATATCAGCTTAAGAAACTGTTGGGCTGTAGTGAATGGGCAAAAGCCGGAAAGATTCCCTTTAAAAACCGGCACAAGACAGGGATGTCCTCTCTCACCAATCCTGTTCAACATAGTGTTGGATGTTCTGGCCAGGGCAATCAGGCAAGAGAAAGAAATAAGGGGTATTCAATTAGGAAAAGAGGAAGTCAAATTGTCCCTGTTTGCAGATGACATGACTGTATATTTAGAAAATCCCATTGTCTCAGCCCAAAATCTCTTTAAGCTGATAAGCAGCTTCAGCAAAGTCTCAAGATGCAAAATCAATGTGCAAAAATCAAAGCATTCCTATACACCAATAACAGACAGAGAGTGAACTCCCATTCACAATGGCTACAAACAGAATAAAATACCTAGAAATGCAACTTACAAGGGATGTGAAGTATTTCTTCAAGAAGAACTACAAAGCACTGCTCAATGAAATAAAAGAAGACACAAACAAATGGAAGAACATTCCATGCTCATGGATAGGAAGAATCAATATCATGAAAATGGCCATACTGCCCAAGGTAATTTATAGATCCAATGCCATCGCCATCAAGCTACCAATGACTTTCTTCCCAGAATTGGAAAAAACTACTTTAAAGTTCATATGGAACCAAAAAAGAGCCCGCATTGCCAAGACAATCCTAAGCAAAAAGAACAAAGCTGAAGGCATCATGCTACCTGACTTCAAACTATACTACAAGGCTACAGTAACCAAAACAGCATGGTACTGGTATCAAAACAGATATATAGACCAATGGAACAGAACAGGGGCCTCAGAAATAACACCACACATATGCAGCCATCTGATCTTTGACAAACCTGACAAAAACAAGATATGGGGAAAGGATTCCCTATTTAATAAATGGTGCTGGGAAAACTGGCTAGCCATATGTAGAAAGCTGAAACTGGATCCCTTCCTTACACCTTATACAAAAACTAATTCAACATGGATTAAAGACTTAAATGTTAGACCTGAAACCATAAAAACCCTAGAAGAAAACCTAGGCAATACCATTCAAGACATAGGCATGAGCAAGGACTTCATGACGAAAACACCAAAAGCAATGGCAGAAAAGTCAAAATAGACAAATGGGATCTCATTAAACTAAAGGGCTTCTACAAAGCAAAAGAAACAACCATCAGAATAAACAGGCAACCTACAGAATGTGAGAAAATTTTTGCAATCTACCCATCTGACAAAGGGCTAACATCCAGAATCTACAAAGAACTTAGAAAAATTTTCAAGAAAAAAATCAAACAACCCCATCAAAAGTGGGCAAAGGATATGAACAGACACTTCTCAAAAGAAGACATTTATGCAGCCAACAGACACATGAAAAAATGCTCATCATCACTGGCCATCAGAGAAATGCAAATCAAAACCACAATGAGATACCATCTCACACCAGTTAGAGTGGCAATCATTAAAAAGTCAGGAAACAACAGATGCTGGAGAGGATGTGGAGAACTAGGAATGCCTTTACACTGTTGGTGGGATTGTAAACTAGTTCAACCATTGTGGAAGACAGTGTGGTGATTCCTCAAGGATCCTGAACTAGAAATATCACTTGACCTAATGATCCCATTATTGGGTATATACCCAAAGGATTATAAATCGTGCTATTATAAAGACACATGCACATGTATGTTTATTGTGGCACTATTCACAATAGCAAAGACTTGAAACCAACCCAAATTTCCATCAATGATAGACTGTATTAAGGAAATGTGGCACATATACACCGTGGAATACTATGCAGCCATAATAAAGGATGAGTTCATGTCCTTTTCCAGGGACATGGATGAAGCTGGAAACCATCATTCTGAGCAAACTGATCACAAGGACAGAAAACCAATCACTACATGTTCTCACTCATAGGAGGGAATTTAACAATGAGAACACTTGGACATAGGGAGGGGAACATCACACACTGGGGCCTGTCATGGGGTGGGGAGCTGGGGGAGGGATAGCATTAGGAGAAATACCCACTGTAAATGACGAGTTAATGGGTGCAGGAAACCAACATGGCACATGTATATCTATGTAACAAACCTGCACATTGTGCACATGTACCCTAGAACTTAAAGTATAATAATAATAATAAAAAGAAACTGTTGGGCTGGGACAATGAGATTTTCTAGATATAGGATCATGTCATCTGCAAACAAACAAAATTTGTCTTCCTCTCTCACGATTTGGAAACCCTTAATTTATTCTCTTGCCTGATTGCCCTGGTCAGAACTTTCAATACTATGTTGAATAGGAGTGATGAGAGAGGACATCCTTGTCTTGTGCCAGTTTTCATGGGGAATACTTCCAGCTTTTGCCCATTCAGTATGATATTGTCTGTGGGTTTGTCATATATTGCTCTTATTATTTTGAGGTGTGTTCCTTCAATACCTAGTTTACTGAGAGTTTTTAACATAAAGGGATGTTGAATTTTATTGAAAGTCTTTTCTCCATTTATTGAGATAATCATGTGGGTTTATTTTTTTATTTTAGTTCTGTTTATGTGATGAATTACATCTATTAATTTGCCTATATTGAACCAACCTTACATCCCAAGGATGAAGCAAGCTTGACTGTGATGGATAAAGTTTCTTATGTGCTGCTGGATTCAGTTTGCCAGTATTTTATTGAGGATTTTTGGATTGATATTCATCAGGGATATTGGACTGAAGTTTTCTTTTTTTGTTGTATATCTGCCATGTTATTGTATCCGAATAATACTGGCCTTATAAACTGAGTTAGGGAGGAGTTTCCCTTTTTCAGTTTTTTGAAATAGTTTCATTAGAAATGATATCAGCTCTTCTTTATACCTCTGGTAGAATTCAGGTGTAAATTCATCTGGTCCAGGGCTTTTTTTGATTTGTAGGCTGTTTATTATTGCTTCTATTTCAGAACTTGTTATTGTTCTACTCAGGGATTCAATTTCTTCCTGGTTCAGTCTTGGGAGGGTGTATTTGTCCAGAAATTTATCCATTCTTCTAGGTTTTCTATTTTCCATGCAAAGAGGTGTTCATAATATTATCTGATGGTTGTATTTTTGTGGGGTCAATGGTAATATCTCCCTTATCATTTCTGACTGTGTCGTCTATTTCATTCTTCTCTCTCTCTCTCTCTCTCTCTCTCTTTAACTAGTCTAGGTAGCAGTCTATCTATTTTGTTAATTTTTTCAAAAAACTAGCTCCCGGATTTGTTGATTTTTTTGAAGAGTTGTTCATGTTTCTATCTCCTTCAGTTCGGCTCTGATCTTGGTTATTTCCTGTCTTCTGCTAGCTTTGGGTTTGTTTGCTCTTGGTACTCTGGTTCTTTTAGTTGTGTTGTCACATTGTTAACTTGAGATCCTTCTATCCTTTTGATGCAGGCATTTAGTGCTATAAATTTCTCTCTTCACACTGCTTTGGCAGCATCCCAGAGATTCTGGCACATTGTCTCCTTGTTCTCATTAGTTACAAATAGCTTCTTGATTTCTGTCTTAATTTAATTATTTACCCAGGAGTCATTCAAACGCAGGTTATTCAATTTCCATTTAGTTGTGTGGTGTTGAGTGAACTTCATAGTCTTGAGTTCTAATTTGATTGCACTGTGGTCTGAGAGACTGTTATTATTTCAGTTCTTTTGTATTTGCTGAAGAGTGTTTTACTTCCAAATATGTGATCAATATTAGGGTAAGTGCCATGTGACAATGAGAAGAATGTATATTCTGTTGTTTGGGGTGGAGAGTTCTGTAGATATCTATGAGGTCCACTAGGTCCACAGCTGAGTTCAGGTCCTGAATATCTTTGTTAACTTTCTGTCTCAGTGATCTGTCTAATACTGTCAATAGGGTGTTAATGTCTCTCACTATTATTGTGTGAAAGTCTAAATCTCTTTGTAGGTCTCTAAGAACTTGCTTTATGAATCTGGGTGCTCCTGTATTAGGTGCATACATATTTAAGATAGTTAGCTCTTCTTGTTGAGTTGAACCCTTTCTCATTATGTACAGTCCTTCTTTGTCTTTTTAAATCTTTGTTGTTTTAAAGTCTGTTTTGTCAGAAACTAGGATTGCAACCCATGCTTTTTTCTTGGTAAATTTTTCTCCATCCCTTTATTTTGAGCCTATGAGTGTCACTGCACATGAGATGGGTCTCTTGAATACAGCATAGCAATGGGTCATGACTCTTTATCCAGATTGCCATTCCGTGTCTTTTAATTGGGGCATTTAGCCCATTTACATTTAAGTTTAATATTGTTATGTGAGAAATGGATCCTATCATCATGATGCTATCTGGTTATTTTGCAGACTTGTTTATGTGGTTGCTTCATAGTGTCATTAGTTGGTGCACTGTGTACTTCAGTGTGTTTTTGTAGTGGCTGGTAAATGGTTTTTCCTTTCCATATTTAGTGCTTCTTTTAGGAGCTCTTGCAAGGCAGGCCTCGTGGTGATGAATTTCCTCAGCATTTGCTTGTCTGATAAGGATAGTATTTCTGCTGTGCTTATGAAGCTTAGCTTGGCTGGAAATGAAATTCTGGGCTGGAAATTCTTTTCTTGAAGAATGTTGAACATTGGCTTGCAATCTCTTCTGGCTTGTAGGGTTTCCCACTGAGAGGTCCACTGTGCATCTAATGGGATTCCCTTTGTAGGTGACATAGACTTCCTCTCTGACTCCCTTTAACATTTTTTCTTTCATTTCAACCTTGGAGAATCTGATAATTATGTGTCTTGAGGTTGATCTTCTTGTGGAGTATCTTACTAGAGTTCTCTGTATTTCCTGAACCTGAATGTTGGCCTGTCTTCTTAGGCTCAGGAAGTTCTCCTGGATGATATCCTGAAGTATGTTTTCAAACTTGGTTCTGTTCTTCCAGTTTCTTTCAGGTATCCCAGTCAGTCGTAGGTTCAGGCTTTTTACATAGTCCCGTATTTCTCAGACGTTTTGTTTGTTCTTCATTCTTTTTTCTCTATTCTTGCCTCCTGTCTTCTTTCAGAAAGATAGTCTTCAATCTCTGAGAATCTTTCCTCTGGTTGGTCTATTCTGCTATTGATACTTGTGATTGCATTGTGAATTTCTTGTGTTCTGTTTTTCATTTCATCAGGTCAGTTATGTTCCTCTCTAACCCAGCTATTCTTGTTATCAGCTCCTGTATTGTTTTATCATGATTCTAGCTTCTTTTCATTGGGTTACAACATGCTCCTTTAGTTCAGCAAAGCTCATTATTACCCAACTTCTGAAGCCTACCTCTGCCAATTCAGGCAGCTCAGTCTTAGCCCAATTCTGTGCCCTTGCTGGAGACCTGTTGCAGTTATTTTGAGGAAAGAAGGCACTCTGGCTTTTCGAGTTTCAGCATTTTTGCACTGACTGTTTCTCATCTTTTGTGGCTTATCTAATTTCAATTTTTGAAGATGCTGAACTTTAAATGGAGTTTTTACAGGGTCTTTGTTGCTGTTGTTGCTTTCTGTTTTTCTTTTAACTATCAGGCCATTCTTCCATAGGGCTGCTTGTTGGGGGATCACTGCAGACCCTAGGTGCCTCGGTTTTTCCCTTACCTGAAGGTATCACCAGTGAAGGCCGTGAAACAACAAAGATGGCAGCCTTCTCCTTCCTCTGGGAGCTTCATCCCAGTGGAGTACTGACCTGCTGCTGGCCCAGACCCTCCTGTAGGAGGTGTCTGGAGACCCCTGTTGAGAGACCTCAGTCAGGACGGATGGAGCAAGAGCCCACTGAAAGAAGCAGTCTGGTTGCTTTTTGGTAAAGCAGGTGTCTTGTGTTGGGGGACCCTTCCTCATCAACACTGCCTGGACTCTCCAGAGCCAGCAGGCTAGAAAGGCTGAGTCAACTGAACTGCAGAGACATTGGCTGCTTCTCCTCTCAGAGGCTCTTTCCCAGGGAGAGATCAGAGTTCTGTCTGTATAACCCTGGCTGGAGTTATTGAGATTCCTGCAGGGAGGCCCCTGCACAGTGAGAAGGAATGGATTAGAGTCTAACTCAAAGAGGCAGTCTGGGCCAGCCACAGTGGCTCACACCTGTCATCCCAGCACTTTGGGAGACTGAGGTGGGTGGATCACCTGAGGTCAGGAGTTCAAGACCAGCCTGACCAACACAGTGAAACCCTGTCTCTACTAAAAATACAAAAATTAGCCAGGCATGGTGGTGCATATCTGTAATTCCAGTTACTTGGGGGGCTAGGGCAGGAAAATTGCTTGAACCTGAGAGGCGGAGGTTGCTGTGAGCCGAGATTGCACCATTGCACTCCAGCCTGGGCAACAAGAGTGAAACTCCATCAGAAAAAAAAAAAAAAAAAGGAGCAGTATGGCCACATTCTGGAACAGCAGCTGTGCTGCATTGTGAGGGGTGAAGGACTCCTCCTGTTGGGGCCACCTAGACTCCCCAGAGCCAGAAGACTAGAACTGAGTTGCCCAATCTGCAAAAATGTCAGCCACCTGTCCCCCCAGGAATTTGTCCACCTCAGGCAGTCTCCAGTCTGCTGCACTGGCCAACTGGAATTCTAAGTGAGTGGTTCTTAGCTTGTGAGGTGCAGGGGAAGTGGGGCCTGCAGAATGACACTGCTTGGCTCCCTGAATCTCCTAGAGGAATGTAAGGATGGAACTCCCACCTTGTCAGGATTCCCAGGGCTGGAGACTGAAAAACTCCCGGGTCCCTGTGTGAGCCTCTGTGTGAGCCTCAGTGCCTAGTCTGCTGAGACTTTGCCCAGTTCTGTGTATTGGACAGAAGGCCCTGGTAGCTTGACCTCACGAGGGGATCTCCTGATCTATGAGTTGCAACGATCTGTGGGAGAAGTGTGGTTTCTAAGGCAGGGTTGCACAATCACTCACAGCTTCCTTTGGCTGAGGATGAGGGATCCTTTGGCTTTGTCCCACCCCTGGGGTGGACCATCGCCCTACCCTGCTTTTCTTCATTCTCCATGGGTTGAGTTGATTGCCTAATGAGTCCCAAAGTGAAAACCTGGACATTTCAGTCGAAGGTGCCAAATTCACTCTCCATTTTCATTCCTCTCCATGACAGCCACGGACTGTAGTTGCTTCTAATCAGCCATCCTGGCCCCTCCCCATTTCTATTTTATAAAAAATGGGAAGACAGTGTCCTAAATGAAACTCCATGTTATTTATCTCTGTAAATAGTTTAGCCATTACTGCTATCCATTAGTCAGAGACATTTTAAATAATTCTAACACTCTTTGATCCTTTACCTGAGAAAAGCAGTTTAATTAGGACTTTTATTTTTCCAGTGGTCATAGGCACCTTTATTAAAATAAAGGGCCTGTGTTTATTTAAATAGAAGAATTACTAAGAAAGAACCTGGAAAATTATATTGTAATAATTTTGCCAAAACTCTTCAACTATTTCTATATTGATTTAGGGAATTAAGTTAATTAGGTTAGATAATACTAACTCCCAGAACAAATATTTTTCTTTGGATTAGCAGAGGAAAATCTAATTGCTGATGCTGTGATGCATTTCTTTTGATGCTTTGAAGCTATTCAGTAAAAGAAGCAAAGCACAGTGTACACAGCATAAAGTGCTTCTTTTAGTCTTCTGAGCCACCTTACTCCTCTCTAGCTCATCAAATAATTAACTGGCATTAGTTTCCCTTTTTTTTCATATTTCCCTTTCTTCCTAAGCAAGGACTATGCAAAAAGTTGTGTGGTTATTAGATTCATACACTATTTGTGTACTTATTGTGATCTGAGATGTTAAATGATTATATAGTGGTCAGGGTGATGGCAGCAAATTGTTGGCAAACCCAGATGACCAAAAAGAATAAAAGCACTATTTACAAAGATATGGGCAAAATTAATGGAAACCAACATGGGATGGTGAAGCATCCCTGGGTCAGCAACAGTGGGAAGCCATTAACACCATTTGGCACAAAAGAAGATACAGAAGGAAGCAATTCCTAGAGCAGGGAGTGCTGCCAGACCCTGGAGAGAGTGCTGTAGCTAATGGAATGAGAAGATGACCAAACTTAAGGAAGGTATCTGCTTCTAAACCACAGACAGTAGGAAGATGACAGGGAATAAATCCTCTAACCACTTCCTTCCAGCCCCTTGAACTCCAGCTGGTACCTCCTATTGGCTGAAACCAACCCAATGCCAAAAGCTCCTGATTAATGACCATGAAGGTCATTGTCCAGGGGCACATATAAAGATAGAGAAGTGTAGAGAATGGATCTGGCAGAGATTATATGATTATTTGTATGTGAATCATTGGTACTAACTTTTTATGAAGATTAATTGAAAACTTTTGGGAGCAGAAAAATATCCTACACAATACAAAAGTACGTGGAAGATAGTAAATGTTTGTAAAATGCTTGCTGAATAAATAAAACTTAGACTGGACTATAAGCATTATATACTTAGGTTTCTGAGGTCAAGTCTAGAACAGATTTTTACTTAAACTCTTAACAGTGTAGGCAATATCTATTACATCAGGCACTTGGTGAAGGATTATCAACTAAAAAGGTGGCTGGATAAATATATGGGTGCATATATAATCAGATGAAAGTATAGATAACTCATAACATTTTATATACATTAGGAAACTTGAATGTAAACTAGTCCAACTGTTTCATTTTGCAGGTAAAAAATGGAATTTCAAGTTGATTAAAAACACAATATTGCAGAGTTAGAACCCAAAAAGTCTCATGACTCTAACCTCGTCTAATTAAAATGCTACCTCTAATTTATAGTTTACAATTTGTTTCATTCAAATAAATTCAAGAGATCTCTTGTATAACATTGTGACTACAGTTAACAACAATATATTGTGTTCTTTTAAAATGTCAAGAAAATAAATTTTAAGTGTTATCACCACAAAAATGATAATTATGTGAGATAATACATATGGTAACTTGATTTAGCCATTCCACTATATATATATATAATTTAAAACACCATGTTGTATATGATAAATATCGACAATTTTGTTAGTTAAAATAAAATAAAATGTTTTAAAAATTGTTCCATTCAAATCAAAGTCAGTTACTGATGATGATGATGAGAGAGAGATAGGAAAAGCACAAGTACCAGCTCACTTAGCATGATCCATGATTTGTGAAACATGCTTTCTATACTACTGAAAGAATGTTGAGGAGTCTACTTGTTTCTGTGTGACCTAAGTCCACAATGAACTTGCATCCACAGAAAGTATTTGAGAATGTAGGTCTCTAAAAATAACAGCACTTTAAAAGTTGTCATTAATCAATCCATATATATATATGTGTGTGTGTGTATATATATATACACACACACGTATATACCTGTCTAATTACCATTATTCAACTAAATCTTCATCTTATTTTTTATGAAATAAAATAAGCTTAACCAATGCCAAATGTAAAAGTAAATTTCTTTGTCATTTCCCCAAACGTAATTACCATCTTCCATTTTGGAAAACTTTAATGAATTCTGATTGATGGGCTGGCTGTGGCCGCTCACACCTGTAATTCCAGCACTTTGGGAGGCTGAGGCTGGTGCATCACTTGAGGTCAGGAGTTCGAGACCAGCCTGGCCAACATGGTGAAATCCTGTGTCTGCTAAAAATACAAAAATTAGCTGGGTGTGGTGGTGCAGACCTGTAATCCCAGCTACTTGGGAGGCTGAGGCAAGAGAATCGCTTGAACCTAGGGAGCAGAGGTTGCAATGAGCCAAGATGGGGCCACTGCACTCCAGCCTGGGCAACAGAGTGAAACTCTATCTCGAAAAAACAAAAAATATTCTGATTGTTGAAACACAAATCATTAATTTCTCATCTGTAATTAATATTAATGTTTTAGGTCCATACATGAAAAATTGTGCCTTAAAAAATATTAAAACATTCCTTAATAATACTAGGTTTAAGTTTGCCAATCTTCCACATATGCTACAAAGATGATTTTAGTCTATCAAGATGTTTATTGTGTATATTTCATTTTTTGTTTATTTAAACATTCTAAAATTTAGATGCAAACATTGTTTAGCAGCATCACTTTTTCAGTGTCTTGGATGCAAGGCATAAAACTGACTCTCATGACTTTAAATATATTATCTGTATAATATTTTAAAATTTTGCTTTCGAAGCCAGGAGCTATGTTGGAAATACCATCTACATTTATTTTTTAAGTGTACTGAAGAATAACACTTTTGAAACCTGTAATCCATATTTAAGTGAAACGCCACTGTAACCAATCTTTGAAATCCAAAAGTGTCAATCCACTAAAATGCAGTTACTTTATTGCAGTTCAGAAGTGTGAGGAGTTGGTGACAGGATGCAAATCCTTCCCAAACTGATGTGGCATTTCACCACTTAGTGGCGCTTGTTCTCTCTAGCCTAAATAAGGATAGGGCAATTCTGGGTTCTATGGCGAGCACAGCCGAATCTCCAGGTGAGTGTCCATTTAGTGGGCCTGGTGGGAGTTTGGCTAGGAATATACTGGGACTTAGGGAGCCATCGTCCACTTCCCAGCTTCCCACTACCGGTGGCTTGTTAATTCCTGCGCGTCCGGGTTCTCCCCTGGCAGAGGACTAGAACTCCACTCTGTCCCCCACCACCCTGCAGCGGGAGTAGTTGGGGAGGGGAGATTGGCTATTGGGCAGAGGAAAGCAACCCATTAGGTCCAATTTCGCGCCTTTTTTGTGTGTATATTTTTACTATCAAAATTGGTTGTGATCATCAACTCGATAAACATGAATCAGGAATATGTCTGTACTTTCAGAATCAATTAGTGTGAAGTTCTTGAACCCAAATGCCCAATATAACACCGAATTGGTGTAAAGATACCATCTTCTGTTCTTTAGTATACCAATTGGCAAAGCAGGGAGAAACAGGTGTCCGTCCTAGATCACAGCCGGAGACTTCTCAGCAGACCTTCCTCGCAGAGAGCGGCTTTGGAAGGGGAGTGGGCTGGGAGGAGGCAGGAGACGCCGAGAAGCACAAATTCATGGCTCCCCCAGTGAGTGTGCCCGCACGTGTTTCTGCGCTGGGTGACTCGAGGGGCCCAAGTTCTGTCCGGACGGGGGAGCGCGGGGCGGTAAGGACCTGGCAGTTCACCTCGCCAGCGGCTTTAGTGTCGCCGTCCCGAAACCGCGGAGCCTGACAGCTGAGCTGTCCAGCGCCAGGGGGCGACCAGCCCACAAAGCGGGGACTGGAGGAGGGACCAAGGGACGCGGGGCGGCGGCTACTCTGCCGCGCTCCGCCCTTACCTCCAGGTAGTACAAGTCCACAGTAGTGATCTGCGAGTCCAGGAAATCTTCATAGGTGTTGAACTGAGTGACAATATTGTCCAAGGCCTTCAGACCCTCTTCCTGATCCATGGTGGTATCCTGGGCGGAAGCGTCCCTAGCAACGGAAGCAGGAGGGCAGGGTCAGGAGGTTCCACCCACTTCATTCCTGCCAATCAGTTGAAGCCGGTGTGAGCTTCGGACGTTAATCCCACCCCCCGGCGGTTTGTTGCAGAGTTTCTGGCTTCTGCCACACTCCAGAAAACTTTCTGGAATTACCCACTCTAAGTTCAGGTCAGATACCCATCCACCGACTCAGACTTCGCTGAACTGTTGAGCAACAAGAGAGGTGAAAACTGCAATCCAAAGTTAAAAAGTGTGACACTGCCTAGATATTTAGACAAAATATTAGGAATCAGTTCCCAATTGCATTCTAAAACAATGTTATGCAAGACAAAAATACCGAGATATTTTGCAAAAAGAGTTATCTCAAAAATCAGTCTATCAAAATGGTGTTGTGACAAGGACAATAATAAAATAATGATTTTGTTAAATTATTTTTAAAGTTATAACAAAGGTAAATTATTGCTTGTGTACAAGAAGCAATTTATGAAATTCCCAAAGGAAAGAAACCCAATCAAAAAAATATCTTTGGAGACTTTTTTTGGCACCAAGTTCTTGCTTTCACTTATTTTACTATTTTAGCACAGTTGAAAAATTGTGCTGTGTTGAAGCTGCTCTTTTTAAAGAATAAAATATCTGTGAAATCTTATTAAATAAAGTCTTTTACTGAAGATTTTTGGTTTTCTTCAGAACAATATTGTGTTCTTAAAATATGAATTTAAAGTAATCCAACATAGCAGCTGGCAAAATATATTCAGAACCAATCTTTGGATTTTAATATTTTATAAACCATCCTTGGGAATTAGCATATAATATGATTCTAAGCCTTTAACTGTTGCTCTCTAAGTACATTTCTAATTCATCTTGAAGATTTTCACAGATTTACTAACAAAATTTTAATGAAAACATCTGGTAAGATACTTCAGTTAGCTTTCCTAATTTAAAAAGGTCATCTTAAAAATTAGGATGTCATGAATTGCGAATTTTAAGTGATATAGACACAATCTTTAGGGTGCTACTAACTTTTTTTTGTTTAATGAATGTATTCTGACATGTTTTTAAAGATATTTGGGGCCTTATTTTTGAATGCAATTTAATTATTGAATTTGGGAAAATAAAAAGGAGATAAAACCCTGGACACTGGTAACCAATCAAAAGTAATAATAGGCCGGGTGCAGTGACTCACGCCTGTAATCCCAGCACTTTGGGAGGCCGAGGTGGGTGGATCACGAGGTCAAGAGTTCAAGATGAGACTGGCCAACGTGGTGAAATTCTGTCTCAACTAAAATTACAAAAATCAGCCAGACGTGATGGCAGGCACCTGCAATCCCAGCTACTCAGGAGGCTGAGGCAGAAGAATCCTCCTGTATCAATATTTCATCACTTTTAAGAAACAGTAAAGCATCTAGAGAATGTTTGGGTTTATTAAAATAGAGCACTTTAATGAAAAGGATCTATATGTTAGTAAAATGTGAGGTCATGGTTTGGCTATATATTGTTCTATTATGATCAATTGTGATTGTGCATTTTTTAGAGAAACCTCATTAAATTTGCCATTTGGTCAACATCTCTTTGATGAAGTAATCTCTACAGCATCTAAATTTAAACAATCAGGACATTATTTTCAGTCAATGAGTCTAGAAATGTCTTCTAACTCAAAGCACGGAGGCTGATTTTCAACAAATCAGCTTCTCTATTAATATCGAGAACATTCATAAACTGATCCTTGTTCCTCACAGTAAGGCTACAATTACTAGTAAGCATAACTCAACTGTCTTTTTCTAAACTTTCAATTTAACTTCAGAACCACTTCCAGACCTGTGCCTGAGAAATTACATGAAAGGGTGGCAACAAAGAAATCAGTAAGTTTCAGCAAGCTTCTCTTTTCATTGCAAGGCCTTTGTTATGATCAAGAAATACTTTATTTTGGATAACATGCATTCCTACTTCAAGTCTAAGATTTTTAAAGACTGAAACCTGGAATTTAGCACCAATCCCAGAAATTCCATTCTTTGCAAAAGGACAAAGAAGGATTATGTATTCATAATAAAACTCCAACATGTAAGAGAGCGGAAACATATGTTATGTAAGAACAACAAAATATATGCCAGATTTAAGGTACTTACTTGGTGGAAGTATATAAAAGAGTTTCAAATTAAGCTCTACACTTTTATATTCCAAAATGTTTGGCAATATACTATGATAGTTGAGAAAATGAAAGGAAAACATACTTTGGTTTGTTGACATGATAGGAAGGGAATGTTTTGCTTATTATGTTAATAAGAACTTGAGGTTCTATTAAGATGTTCTATTAATATGTTATCAAATTGTAGGAAAAATATATATATACTTACTCTATTAGGACAAGAGATTTGTGTCTGGTGTTGCCCAACTGCTTGTTAAGTATCTATGACGGCAGATGAGGGCTATTGCTTAATCATCAGCCAAAGAGAGCTTTTTTGCACTTAGTAATAATGGTGACACTAAATTTACTTGAGCTATTTCTTGTGATGAGATCACTGGACTTCCTCACAGTCTCAGTTATTCTAGGATGCTGGAGTTCTGGTTCCACTGCTTCTCTGTCCTGGAGACACAATGTGTTCATGTGTCATAATCCAGTAGTTTGCTCCTGCCTTGTCACTGACAGTGTGAAGGGAAAATTCCAGAAGAGAGAAATACAAGTATAAGATGGAATTCCTCCAAGGACTGGGGTTGACAGATGTCTGCAGCTGATAAAGATTGAAAACTACTAGTGTGCGATGGGATAGATGATGGGTATGATCACCACAACCACTATTTTGGAACAGAGAAAAACTTGGGCTCTCTGTGGCTCTCTAAGGCATTACCAACAACCTCACTGAAAATTCCCTCAAGATTTTTGGCTACATGGAAATTAGCCTCTACCCTAAAACTCCACTCCCCCTGAATGGACAAACAATCAGAATATAGCACATGTGAATAAATGGCCACCACAATAAATGTGCAGCTGCCAGTTGCAAGCAGGTGCCCAGCATTGCCCTACAATCTACTATGTTATCTTTTTCTTCGATTCACTCTTATTTTCCACTATGGCTTTTTCCACTTTCTCCTCTCTCCTTAGTCTTATATCATCCTTTCTCAAAGCAGATAAACTTAACTCTTATACCCAAAAGAAGGAAGTTATCACAGTAGATTTCCCTCAGTCAAATGCTGTATACAAGCTTATTCACATTCATATCAACGTTTTACTTCTTCCATTGTGTAAAGGAAGAGATTTACCTCCTCCCATACCTTCACCTCACAGGTTCAATCTCCTTCTGTCTTCTCAAGGTTTCTCACTTTAATTATTCCCTCTCTTTCTTGTTGTTAATTTATCTCTCCCTCCCCACCCCAGCTCCTTTCCCATTTTAAAAATAAGCAAATGATCCCAAAATCCACCCTCACCTCCACAGGCAACTTTAGCTATAGGCTTCCCTGCCCTTTACAGCAAAGCTCTTAGAAAGAGCTATCTACAATCACTATCTCCATTTCCTTACCTTCCACTTTCTGCCCAACATTTTCTAGTCTGTTTTTACTCACTGCTCCACTATTTTCGCCAAAGTCAATTATGACATCTTTGCCATTATGCCCAATAGACATTTTTTCTGTCCTCATACTGCTTGACATTTAGCAGCATTTCACCCTGTGACCACTCCCTTCTCTTCAAAATTCTCTCTCTTAGTTTTCGTTACATTACTTTGCACTGAGGTTGGTCAGTTGGTTGGTTGGTTGGTTGATTGGTTGGTTGGTTGGTTTTCCATTAGCTGTTTCTTCTCAGTTCTCTTTGCTAGCTCCTTTTATCCTTACCTTGCTTTTAAAAGTTGGCGAGTCTCAGGGTTCTCTCCTAGACCCTTTGCTGACTCTACACTTTTGTTACTTGGAACTTTCACCCACACTCATTGCTTTACTTACTGCCTTACATGCATATGGTTCCTCTATCTATATAATTAACCAGGTCACTCTTCCAATCACATATCTTACTGCCTAGCAGATGCCATTTGGATGTATAACATGTATAAATGAAATTTTTCCTCTTTTTGTGCCTCCTAATCTTGTTCCTCCTCCAGTGTTCCCTCTTTCAACACACAGGTTCCTCTCCTCTTAGTTGTCCATGTGAGAAACATGGAAGACAGTCTTGAACCTTACCTCTCCGTCACCCCAGAAATGTAAGACCTGTTATTTCCATCTCTCAAGTACTTCTCTTGAAGGCTTAAATTTCTCTCCAACCCAACTGACATTGCTTCCTTGCCTACGCCAAAGTTTGGCACCTAAACTCCAAGAATATCATCTTTTCTGGTTTCCCTATACTCTTCTGGCCCCTTTCCATTCCACTCTTCACAATGTAGTTAGTGTTTGTTTAAAATCACGGATCTCATTAGGCCTCTTTTAAAAACCTTCATTGGCTCCCCATTACCCTTAGGATAAAATACAATTTTGTTTTGTCTTTTTGACATGGCTTACAAGACATTCCACATCCTGACCTTCATCTGATACCCTCTACTGCACACGTTACATGTTCCAGCCACACCAGACTTTTTTCAGTTTTGAAAGGAGCCTCCACTTCTTTTGCTGATGGGTCTCAAACATACTCTTCCCTCTGCCTAGGACATTCGTTCACAGTACACACTTTTTCCATTTACCTATTAGCTCCCTATTATAGATCTAAGTATAGAGATCGAGATATAGTAGTCTTCTATGTTCCCAGAGCACTTTCTAATGCCCTTATCATTTGTTGCAATATCTTGATTATTGTAAAGTGTTTGACAAATGTCTGTACTGCTTATTAGAATCTATGCATATAAAGGCAAAGACTATGTTAACCCTCTTCACCACTTTATCTTCAGCATCTAACATAGCACCTGGAACGTAATGATCCCTCAAAAGTATTTCCTGAATAAAACACGTTTTCTATATATTTCAGTCATTCCTTTTGGAAACAAGATGAAAGGCACTACAATCCGTATGAGGAATTTATCAAAATAAACAACCTAAATTTTAGGACCTACATTTTAGAAAGGCTCTTAGCAAAACCAATGTAATAATAGCACAAGTCAGAATTCTTTTTGATAAAGAGATATTTTGAAGCACTATGCAAATTCAGATAAGTGAAAAATTACTTCCAACTGGAAACTGTCATGCAAAATTTGATGACATGGCCTTTGTGCTGAATATGAACTACTGAGATGGGGAGCTGGGGCTCTGAATAAATGTCCATGTGACTGAATCTCATGTGCTAAAGTTTCAAGGTGAGAAAATGAGAGGTATGTTCAGGGAAGGATGATGAGGGAAATTTATTTAGAGTGCAGGATATATGCAAGAGGGCAGAAAAATAGAAGGGCAAGTTAGAAGTAGACCAGGCTGTGGTCTGTCTATTTAAGAAGCTTTAACCATACTCTCCAAGCAAAAGAGAGCCAAAAGAAGTGTTTGCAAAGAAGTGATCGTCAGAACTATAGTTTTAAAGATTATTCTGACAGCAGTAAATGACTGGAGGGGAGGTAGGAAGACATCTTAGGTGAGGAGACAGAAGAAAAGGGGAGGTTGAAATTGGGAGTAGCTGCAGGGGAGATGCACTTAAGAAACCTTTGGGGAAAGAATTTTACAGCCAGAGACTGATTTCAAGTTTACTGCACATTTTTTTGCCCTGAAGCAAAAGTCAGAAGATTTTCATTTTACATCAAGTTTTACCTGCTCAAAATAAGAAATACAATGGCATGACTGGTTTTTAATGAAGCCTTCCTGGTACATAATAAACTCAAATAATGAGGCACTGACTTGAGGATAAAAAAGAAATTCAGGCCGGGCGTGGTGGCTCACGCCTGTAATCCCAGCACTTTGGGAGGCCGAGGTGGGCGGATCACAAGGTCAGGAGATCGAGACCATGGTGAAACCCCGTCTCTACTAAAAATAGAAAAAATTAGCCGGGCGCAGGGGCGGGCGCCTGTAGTCCCAGCTACTCGGGAGGCTGAGGCAGGAGAATGGCGTGAACCCGGGAGGCGGAGCTTGCAGTGAGCCGAGATTGCGCCACTGCACTCCAGCCTGGGCGACAGAGCGAGACTCCGTCTCAAAAAATAAATAAATAAATAAATAAATAAATAAATAAATAAATAAATAAATAAAAAGAAATTCAGATAAAATCTTAGGAGAAAATAAAAGGAGACATCATTAAAACTCCAGAGACGAGGTGGAAATAGGCTGCCTCTCTGAGGAATATATTCAGTTCTTCTAAAATACGTCATGATCTCTATAGAATTCCTAAAAGCTTGATCTATTTTAAACCAACATCCTCTTTCTAGCTTCTGAGTATAATATCAAAGCTCATCAGGTACTCAAGGATTTCTGCAGCCATGGTAATAATACAACTCCAGCCACAACTAAGCAGATACAGAAAGGGGAAAAAAATCACTAGACTTTCTAAGAGAAGCATTACAGCATGTGGTGCCAATTCCATTAAGAGCTAATTCAACTCATGCTCAGCTCTACTTCTCTGGGATATCAAATATTCTTTGGCTGCAGATTCATTAATCACAATAAAAATGTTTTGATCCATCTTTCCTACTCACTGTCACTTATTGAAGCAAAAGTAAAACTTATTTACCTCAGTAACCAGTAATGTAAATTACTTCAGTAATGTAAAGTCACCAGAGAGTCAGGAACTGTGCTAGGCTTTGAGAGTGCAACCAAAAACTAACAGCTGATTCTTTAAATCTTCAAGGATATTATAATTTAGGGAAGACAGAAAGAGAACATGAGCTGGTAGTTGGCTGAATGAAGGAAGGGAAGGAGATGAAATGTATAAAGTGAGAAAAACAAAAATGTACAAGAGCTATGGTAACATGTATGTATGTATACAGTGTACAGCTGGAGTATCCAATCTTTTGGCTTCCCTGGGCCACATTGGAAGAATTATCTGGGACCACACATAAAATATACTAACACTAACAATGGCTGACAAGCTAAAAAAAAAAAAATCGCAAAAACTACTGTTTTAAGAAAGCTTATAAATGTGTATTGGATTGCATTTAAAGCCATCCTGGGCTGCATGTGGCACACAGGCTATGAGTTTAACAAGCTTGGTGTACAGAGTGGAAAATAGATGAGAAAAAAATTGATTCTATGTGTGAAGGACATACCATAGAATCCAAGAATGATGTGTTTTAAGAAATCAATAGGAAATAATGTTGTATTCTGGAAAACAATGAGTTAGGACTGGATGGCCTCTGAGGGCACAGCTAGCTTCAAAATTCTGTGATAATATTCTAACTTAAACTTTCAACAAGTGTTCAGATTTAGCCTACAGGAAATCACTCAGAAGAGAGGAAAATAGTGGAATTTTGTCATATCATGCATTTTGCTGGAAGAAAGCACAGAATTTTACTAAATTAATTCACGACCACAAGTCTCAACATACTTTGCAATAGTAACATACTGTCTTACTGGTTTATTTTCTTTTTTTTCAAGTCTATTTCACATCCTTTTTCCTATTCAAAATGGTCATCTTCCTTCTCTCTTATTCCTCATTCCTTTCAGCATTACTCCATCCCCACCCCTACCTAACCACCCAATACAACCCTATCTACACTTTCTCTTAAGTATTAATCTAGTCCTTTGTTATGATGAATATAATATTCCTATCAAATGCAACCTATGTCATCCAATTCTCTGGATGTCATCCTCTCTCACCTTCTCAAGGATTTCATCCTGCTGTCAGTCACGTTCTCCCTAGCTTTATCCACTTCTCCCACTTTGGGTCACCGCAACAGCATACAAGCACATCCTAGAATCTCATGTCTTTAAAAGAAGTGAACTCCTTTGACCCCATGTTTTGTTTCAATTACTGTCATTCTTATTTTTGCCTTATTAAAAAACTTATTGAAAGAGTAGTCTGTATTTATCATCACCACTTTCTCATCTCCCTCTTCTCTTCTAAGCTTTCTCCAACCAAAATTTTTCCCCACCACCTGACTAAGATTGTTTTTTTCCAGGTTGCCAATTACTTTGTAGTTTTCAAATCATAGGGATGTGCCTCTACTTTTAATGTACTTGACCTTTCCGTGGCATTAAGCACAGCTTGCTGGTCATTCATAAAATACCTTCTTCTCTTAGCTTCCATAATACCACACTCATACTGCACTCATACTACCTGTTCTTATTAGCATAACTTGTTAATTCCACCACCTTGGCTAAACTTCTACATGTTTGGATGTTCCAGAGCTTAAATCCTGGGGCCACACCTCTTCTAATTTATAAACTCTCCCCTTTGCCTCACACTACACATCTAATCCATTAGCTAGTTTAGCTTTCTTAACATATATATATATATATATATATATATATATATATATATATATATTCCATTCACTGTTTTCCATTTTTACTAATTTCATCTCAATGCACTCAGTCATCATTTTTTGCCTAGACAACTATAATAGCCTCCTAAATGGCTTCTTTACTTTCCCTTTTGCTTCCTTCCTTAATCCAGACTCCACACAGTAGCCAGAGAATTTCATTTAAAAATGCATATCAGATTATGTTGCTCTCCCGTTTAAATCCTCATTGATTTCCACTGCAGTTAGAATAAAATCCGAAATCATTCCCTTGGTTTATGAAGCCCTACATTTCTTCTCACCCTGGCTGGTTTTCTGGTCTTATCTCTTACTTCATGCTACCTTAATCCCACTCTACCTGATGGTCATGCTGGTTTCTTTCTCTTCCCAGAATCTATTATGCTTGGTCATATTTTCCTGGCCTAGAATGACATCCTTCCTTCCCTGCCCCAATGTTTGCATAGCTTACGGCGTATACTAAACTCCCAGGCCAAAGTAACCAAGTTAATCTTCATTACGTCTTATTATATGGTCCACTGCATCATACTAGTCACATATTGGTTAAATTCATTTACTGGAATGCACACTCTATATGGTAAAGATATCGTCTGCCTGGTGATCACTACTATATGGCTGGAATCAATAATAGCACCCAGAACCTACCAGGTGCTCAGTAAAGATTTAATGATGAAAAAATGCAAGTTTTATAATACAAATATATAAAATTATGAAAACAATTTTTATAACAATCATTTGATAGTCTTTAAAAGGTTACACAAAATTTAAAATATAATTTTATAATTATAGATACAATTATGACAACAAAATTTTATAAAATTAATCATTTGATTTTTTTAAAAGTCTACCCAAAGGAATTTAAAATCAGAGAATGTTGTTGAAACTGAACACCAACTGTACCTACATTTATTTCTAATAGGCTTCTCTGAGTCCACTGATACCCATAAGAAAGCACTTAGTGCCTCAAGGAAACTATAGAAAGTAGTCAGAAGAAACCACAGGCCAGCTATAGTCTGAGAGTGTTTTCTATTGTGATTGGCCATTCTGGTATAAAAATCTTGATGAATGGCTTATTATCACCATTTCTGCTCCCAAGCACTCTCCCAGCATCACACCACTATAGCAACTATGTCCCATCTCCTCAGAATGCAGCACACTGGCATAATGAACATAAAGTCCCAAGTAATCTGTGAATTCATAGCTGAGATATACTGAATATGTATACACTTCCCAGCTCTTACCTATTACACTTTTTTTCCACCTGTATTCTTCATTTTCTTTTTCCAAACTTTTCAAGGATTTGACACGAACAGACCACAGGTTGCTGTATTACAGGACACAGACACACACACGCGCAATGCACACACACACCGCAATCCCATAGAGATGCAAAAATAAATGCAAGGATACTGTTCAAAGCCATCATTCAGACATGCAAGAACACAACATATACACCTTACAGATGGAAGATATGGACAACTAGATGATGGAATTAATTACCTTCCAGGATCTAATGTTGACAGTTTCAAAAAGAACTGCTTTACATGCAGCTAATTGAAATAAATGGGGAATGGAAATACTAGTCATAAATAGGAAGATAATTTTTGAATAAGATTATCTTATAAAAATTGCTTGGATAAATTTCAGCCTGTGGGTAGGAGCTTCTGGACAGTTATTACAGCAATCTGTATCTGCACTCAGTTCAGCTAGTAGGGCCGCAGCTGACTTTATCTTCTTGTAAAGACTCAGTTTCAGGTGTAGGGCCCTAGAACATAGGACAAGAAGATACTCTTTCCTTCGTCTATAGATACTTAGAAAATAAGACTATTTTCTACATTCTGGCTGTTAAGAATGGCTTTGTTTTAAAAGTCTTTCTCCAGAATATATGCCCGGATGACCAGCCAGTCACATAGTAAGTGAAATTAAATTTTCCAAAAACATGGTATGACATCTAAGAAACAATGTGGCAGTGGAATTAAAGTGGCTAATTTGGAACCAAAGATGTTACTTATTGAGATAGAAAAGCTCCTTCATATATTAACTTAGAAGGACATTAACTGTTGTCATTGTAGAAAATAAATTTATTTACCAGCAGCAGTTTAATTTTCAAATGCAAAAACGGATAAGATGGGTATTAATTTTAGGAAAGTTCAGACACAACTAAGGGTAATGCTAGCCAAATAATCTGAACAGTAAATATACCTATATCTCAGAATGTATTTATTAATAAAAATGAAAAGTTGTTATAAATAGATACTATTATCACTTGCCCAAATGATGTGGTTGACAAATATATTGATTTCAATAACCAAGAGTAGATAATTCCAGCTACCTACTGTGTTTCAACAGTAAGTACTTTAAAAGTAAACTTATTTAATAGACATAACACAAATATGTACTGTGTGACCATATTAAAGGGTGCCCAGTTGTTGCCTTTTTTGCCAGGATTTCATTAATGTTTTTATTTCTCTGATTGTTTACTTGTTTGTTTCGAGACAGAGTCTCGTTTGTCACATAGGCTAGAGTGCAGTGCCATGATCTTGGCTCACTGCAACCTCTGCCTCCCGGGTTCAAGCAATTCTCCTGCCTCAGCCTCCTGAGTAGCTGGGACTACAGGCACATGCCACCACGCCCAGTTAATTTTTATATTTTTAGTAGAGACAGGGTTTTGCCATGTTGGCCAGGCTGGTCTCAAACTCTTGACTTCAGGTGATCTATCCCTCTCAGCCTCCCAAAGTGCTGGGATTACAGGCATGAGCCACCACTCCCAGCCTCTGATTCTTTTTTTGCCTCACCCTCCTAAAACTTCCCCTGTTCCATATCCATTCAGAACATCTACTGTCATGTAAATACTCCAAAATATAACTGCCATTTGTTAAAAAAGATTGTTGATTATTCTCATAATTTCAAATTTCTTTGTAAATGGTTTTCTTTCAGAGTTTATCAGTGTTAGTATCCCTGATTTCCATGATAGAATATTGAGACAGAGGAGACAATGGCAGCAACACCACTGCAATGGCTGCCAGTGAGTCTGTGACAACATTAGGACCAAAGGTTTAAAATGTGACTCCAGATGCATGCTTATCAATAACTAAATGCATTAATAGTGATAGATTAGGTTTCCACTTATGATATCATGTATAATGTACCATACTTAATTTTCCCCTTTCCTTTTACTATTTAGTTTTATGAGCCAATTATTGGACTTTGAGGATTTTTGTAAAGGGCTGACAATAAAAATTAATTGCAGAGTACTTTTAGAGCCTTTGATAATAACTGCCCTGAAAAGCAAAACAGTTATACTCCCATGTTCTTTCATAATGTTTCCCAGTAGATTACGTATTCCAGGAAAAGCACACATGTAGCATAAAACTGATTCCTGAGTTTTTAATGTAGTTCACGAATATTGTTTCTTCACGTGGACACAGGGAAGGGAACATCACACACCGGGGCCTGTCGCGGGATTGGGGGCAAGGGGAGGCAGAGCATTAGGACAAATGCCTAATGCATGCGGGGCTTAAAACCTAGATGACGGGTTGATAGGTGCAGCAAACCAGCATGGCACATATATACCTATGTAACAAACCTGCACGTTCTACACATGTATCCCAGAACTTAAAGTAAAATTTACAAAAAGGAGTATTGTTTCTTACACAAATTAAAGAACCAGTAATCACCATGAAGCACTATTACAATGGAAGCTATCAGAAACAATGTGACTATTGGCAATCATCCTAATTAACCTAAAACTTGTGTATTTAATTATTGATACACAGAGGGAAATCTAGTTGCTCTTTTAAAACAGGCTAAAAATATAAGTAATTAGAAATAAAAGTAAAACTCCCACTGATTTCTGGAAGATTGACCTGCATAATTATTCAAGAGTGGAGAATAATTTTATGTTTATAAAATATTTGCATACTATTATAGGTTTATATAATTTATTGACCATTATAATATACATGATTACATAACTAATTTGTTCCTCCATATGTTAATCAATTCTAATCAGTAGTTTTTTAAGGCTAATGTACTTTTTGTGTAGGTATGTGGACACTAACAAATAAAAATGTACTAAATCCTTTGATTTGATCAAGAAAAAAGTAAGACAATCTTTTTGAAAAACCAACATTCAACAAATACCCAAGTGCTGATCTAGGTTTTAGAAAATCAAGTTTCAATTCTAATTCTTCCATGTATTTGTTTGTCTTACTTTCTCTATTGAAGAACAGTGATGATACATTACAGTTTTCTACAAGTCATAAACAGTGAAGTTAACTGGGAGAAATGAACCACATTAAACAAAGACCACGTTTTCTGCTTTTTCTTCTAAGTCATGTTGCTCTCTTCAATCCATGAGGTCTAGACCCAAGACATCAGAGAACTGCCAGCTTCCAATCACTGTTCCGGAGTTTGGTCTAGAAGCAATTCACCTGATCTATATACTTCATTCCAACCAGATTCTGACATTTGTGTCACTGGTGAAGTTTGTCATTCCTCCTATCCTGCCCCATATTCTACCCTACTTTCTTAGCTGTGTTGTTGACTGTTGCTTCTGGCTTGAGGATGTATTTTTCATCTGTGTATATTGCTTTACCTTTCTCTAAGTAATGCATTTAGCTCAACCTCCTGAGGGTGGCACTCCTGCCTGAGTCTCCCCAGACAGACAGCAAGATCCATTCACTGCTTCTCTTCTGTCTGCCAATGGTGCCCTGCAGGATCAACTTCACCCACAGGTGAAGGCTGTAATGTGGTGTGATTTGAAGGGCATCAGGCCTGCCAGCCAAAACTCCCCTGGCAGTCTACCTGAAATTCCAGCCAAAGATCATTAGTGTTGCTTCTTAAAATAACTTTGTTATTTTGAATCTGAATACCTTCAGCCCCTATTCCTACCTTTTCCTGCTGAAATGATTGTTTATTTTTACATGATCACTGAAAGCTCAAAGTTTCTTAAGATTTCAACAATAGTGATAGCAGAACAGTGCTTGGTAAGCAGGATTTTTGTGTTTCTTGTAATCTGTTTATATCTCCTTGACTCTACTTTAGTATTTAAGAGAAAAAAAAAGTATTTTAAGAAGTTGGCCTTCTCACTAAGGGCAAGAGATTGTACAAGAACAGTGGGATGGTAATAAAAGTGATGGCAACTGTAACCAAAATGAGAAAAATCCAAGCAGACACATACGGGAAAGTATCAAGACTGAGTCCCACCAGATGATTCTGTTGCCTAAAACCTGGGATGTTGTGAATTGCTGTGGTTGTTGTTGTTGCTGTCGTTGCTGTTTTGTTGCAGTGATTAGAAAGCCTTTTATTTACTCAAGGAGCTGGGATATCCGGCTGCCGATGTTCCTCTCCCCATGCCCTTTTACACAGGTGTGTAAATGGGAACCTTTTATTGCAAAAGGATTTCCAGAGTTTTCAAGGACAGAACCAAGGGCTTGCCTGGGGCCAAGGTAACCCCATACCAATCTCCCTATTGGTCAGTCACAATCGCCCCAGTGCACAGTGGCCTTGGGTGTTAGTCTTGGGCACTGACTTTCACAGTGGCTCTGCACTTCCCCATCATCTCCTTGGGTATCAGGCCTAGGCAGGGCATCTGTCCTTCCACTTTGCAGATACAATCCTGCAGGCAGTACTTTCCAGGGCCAAAGTGGGCTGGATGAGACAGCTGCTTTTCTCCTTCTCTTCTTTCTTGGGGGTTTCCTCATTCTTCCCCAAGATTTTTTGATGTACTCGATAACCTCCTTATTGTTCTTGGTCTCCACATCCAACAGGACTTGCTCCCCAGAATGTAAGTATTGGTGGATGTGGAGACAGAAAGGGTGATGACATCCTGTCCTTAAACATCATGATCTGCATTCATGGGATTTTGTATTGAATCTGAGATATGTTGAAAACACGGATTTCCCGGTGCCCTCACCCAGCTCCCCATGTGTTTTGTAATTCACCATCATGACCTTCGCCAAGTCTTTGAACACCACCTCCCCCTGGCTCAGGAACTGCAGGGTGCGGCAATGGGGGAGCAGCCCTTCATGGGCATGGGGCAGTGGCGGTGGTGGGTGGGGGGACATGTGGCCACAGGCCCAGCAGAGAACAGAAGCCAAAGAGCACCCACCACGGCCAGGAGCGGACCTCACACCGCATCTCCCCTGAATTTTTGTTTCACTGTGGAGGTTTTCTTCATAAGTGCCTTCTGAGCAAGGGTGGGTTTTAACACAATTCAGTCCTTTGCTGTCTAGAAGAAAGAACACATGAATTAATAAATGGATCATCAAAGATACGTTTGATTAATTAAGCTACTTACAACAGCACAGCACTTCTTAGAACAAATGAAGACCTATCCATGTTGATTTGGGGTAGGGAGAAATGAGAAGAATAGAAGGATGGCCATGTATGGTGGCTCACGCTTTTAATGCAGCACTTTGGGAGGCTGAGACTGGAGGACAGGTTGAGCCCAGGAGTTCAAGACCAGCCTGGGCAACATAGTGAGACTACCCCTACAATCTCCACTCTAAAGAAAATTTTTAAAAGTAGCCAGGAGTAGTGGCACACACTGTAATCTCAGCTTCTTGGGAGGCTGAGGTGGGAGGATCACTTGAGTCTGGACGGTTGAGGCTATAGAGAATGGTGATTATGCCTCTGCACTCTAGCCTGAATGACAGAGTGAGATCCGTCTCAAAAAAACAGTTGTGGGGGAGGGGCAGGCAGGACTACTTCTCTCCATCTCCCACTGTGAGGAAGCATATTGACCCTGAGCAGGGCTGAAGCATCCACAACCAGGGCCAAAGGACAGTTTCTAAAATGGCTCATGGCCCATGTTCTGTTTGTCTCCAAAACTAAGAACTTTAGCCAACAACTACTAGGCTACAACCACATTATTTTCTAGGTGCATTTGGTCATTTTTTTTCCTTGAAAAATAGAAGAGCTAATGGAATAAAATCTAGCAGTCTTTCAAGAATAGGAAAATATCTTACATCCCTTATAGTCAGATTGTAAGAAATTTCCAGCCATTTCAGAATTGTGACACTCTATCATAAGCTGCTCAGTTTCACAGCTCAACTGGTGACCTTGCTATAAGGCTGTATATACAAACACAATTTTCATTTAAAATGACTTTCAATTTAGTTTAGCACATTTACTAGAATTTATTAGTGCCACTTAAGGATATAGGGGGCATCTCAGTGAGTAATTGTACTATGGAATTTGCAGATATGAGTAAAAATTCTGATGCGGGGGGGAACGTACTCCAACAGTCCAATGTGTTAACCTCTGCTCTCTGGATCGTGGCAGAATAATCAATCAGGTTTACAGCTTAAATTTCATGTTTTATTTTACAGATGAGAAAACTGAGATTCAATGAGGCTAGACATATAGACAGTACCCTGCACATGGTATGTGTTTTAAAATATCAGTTGAGTGAAGGGAATTTTATCTAAGGACAGAGAGTGTGGCAAAACCAATGATGGAAGCCAGGAGGACTCCTGATTTCTAGTTAAGTTGTTTTTTCAGTACTCATTCTAACATTTTCTCCAGCCATATTCAGCAACACAGTAAGACAAAATCCGAGTCATGCAGGTCCACAATCCAATACATGAAGAGAGGAGGGAAAACAAAAATAAAGGCAAAAAAGAATATACTGCCAATCACAAACATATGACTGTGTACTTCTAGTTAAGGGATCTGTAGTGCCAGTTCTTTTAAGAAGCATAACAGAATGTCCTTGCCTGATGCTCCATAGGCACAAGATCCTTGCAAACAGAAAGTCGTTTTTACCTTCTGCCAAATGGGATCAGAAGAAGTGTTTTAGCCACTTTAGTCCAAATGCCCTTCCCCACCCCTGCTACACACACATACAAAGATATTCAAGTATATCCAAGTGTACCTAAAACCCCTCTCCTCTAAATAATTAAACAAAAATATAGTCTACTATAACCATCCAGGTATCTCAGCAAATAGCCTACACTGCTTTTATTTTACAGCATTAAGTATTTTATCTAAACATAGTAGTTACTTGAGACAAAGGACTGGATTCAATGAATCTTTTATTAACAGTCCCTTGTTTTTTTAAAAAAAAAAAAAATGAAACTACAGATCTGCTGAAAGCATGGAGTCATTTCCTACCAAACCTATGTTCCAAATGTAATTTCACCTGCTTGATACTTGGACATTTTAGGTCTGAAAAAGCACAGGGTGAAAGATGGCAAAGAACAGGGAAATTTTCATTTAGAAGTGCAACAGCTCACTTAGAACAGAGCTTTAGGAAAGCAGAATCCAAAACCGCTGTGACTAATACATTTTTCAGATTTATTAAGTAGAAAGGTGCACAAGCAAAAGAGAGACAAGAAGCAAACAGAATCGGCTCTTACACCAGCAATTCAGGATTCTGGTGCACGGCCCTAAGATAATTTTCATAGCTGGGTAAGAACAATAGGTTGTAAGTGTATAACTCATTGGCAAAACAATACTTTCTGAAAATAGTATTTTCTGCTGAGATGTCAACAACAACAAAAATGGATATAAGGGTTACACCAACTGTTTCTCAGGATAGGGTGCACCTGTTTTAAAAAGAAAAATGTCTAAAGAATTTGTTCTCCTATTTCACATCTCTTGACCTTTTCAACCATTAACTTCACAATGCTGATACGTCACAAACCAAGTTTAAATGAATGTATTTTGAAAGTGCATTGGACATTTGCTTATCCAGACCAAATAAAGTCCTTTTCAAAAAAAAAAAAAAAGCCTAAAATTTAAGGTTGTTTTGCACACATACAACTGAAAAACCCATGTAGAGAGGGCTGAATACTTAATACCAAAATTGTGTAACTGTTGCCTCAGAGGTAATACTGTTTTGGCAAAAGCTTCATTGAAATATAGCTCGCATTACACACAATTCACAAATTTACACTCTGTAATTCAATAGTTTTTAGTATATTCACAGAGTTGTGCACTCAATTAACATAATCAGTTTTAGAACATTTTAGCATCCCCCAAAGAAACCCTGTACTCCAGTTATCATCTCACAAAACACCCAAATTCCCACCCCCAGCCCCAGGCAACCACAAATTTACATTCCATCTCTACAGATTTGCCTATTCTGAACATTTTATATAAATAGAATCATGTAACATGTTTTTTTTTGGACTGAATTCTTTCTCTTAATAGAATATTTTATCCAACTTGTAGCATGTATCAGTACTTCATACCTATTACTGGTTGAAAATGTCCCATTATATAGATATACCACATTTTGTTTATCCATTCATCAGTTGATAATCATTTGGGCTGATTCCATCTCTTGGCTATTATGAATAATGCTATTATAAATATTGATGTACACATTTTTGCATGGATATATGTTTTCATTTTTCTTGGGTGTATACCTAGGAGTATAATTGATGGGTCAAATGATAGCTCCATGTATAAATTTTTGAGGAACCACCATGCTGCTTTCCAAACTAGCTGCACTATTTTATATTCCTACCAGCAGTTTAGAAGGGTTCCAAAATTTTCACATCTTGTTAACACTTGTTATTCTCTGACTTTTGATTATAACCAACCAAGTGAATGTGAAGTGGCATCTCATTGTGGTTTTGATTTAGATTTTCCTGATGACTAAAAATATTGAACATCTCTTCATGTGCCTTTTGGCCATTTGTGTATCTTTGTTGACAAAATGTCCCTTCATATTCTTTAACCATTTTTCAACTGGGTTATTTGTCTTTTTATTATTGAATTGTACAAGTTATTTCCATATTCTTGACATGATCTCCCTATCAGATATGCTTTGCAAATAATTTCTGTCATTCTGAGGGTTGTCCTTTCACTTTTTTGATAATATCCTTTGAAGCACAAAGGGTTTTAATTTTGATAGTCTAACTAATGTATTTTTTCTTTTGATGTTCATTCTTTTGGTAATGTATCTAGAAAACCATTGCCAAATCCAAGGTCATGAAAATTTATCCTTATGTTTTCTTCTAAGAGTTTTATACTTTCAGCATTCATATTTAATTGACGCACTTCAAGTTGATTTTCATATGGAGGATGAGGTAGTAGTCCAAATTTATTCTTTTTCCTGTGACTTTCCAGTTGTCTCAGCACCGTTTATTGAACAAATTCTTCTCTCCTCATTGAATGGTCTTAGCACCCTCAGTGAAAATCAATTGACCACAGACATATGGGTTTCCTTCTGGACTCTCGATGCTATTCCATGGATATATAGCATATTCTTAATGCCAATATTGTCTTGATTACTATTGCTTCATAGTAAAATTTTGAAATTGGGAAGTGCAACTCCTCCCACTTTGTTCTTCTTTTTTAAAATTACTTTGGCTATTTTAGGTCCTTTGAGTTTCCGTATGCACTGTAGGATCTACAAAGAAGCCAGTTGGGATTACCGTGGGGGTTGTGTTGAATCTATAAATCAGTTTGGGGAATAATGCCGTCTTAGCAATATTAAGTCTTCCAATCCATGAATACAGGATATATTTCTGTGTACTTAGATTTTTAATTTCTTTCAATAATGTTTTGTAGTTTTCAGAGTTTAAGTATCACACTTCTTTTGTCAAATTTATTCCTAAGAATTTTATTTCTTTTGAGGTTATTGTAAATGAAATTGTTTACTCTATTTCACTTTTGGACTGTTTATTGCAAGTGCGAAAATGTAATTGATTTTTAAATATTGATTCGTATGTCATGATCTAGTTGAGACTGTTAGTCATAGATTTTTAGTGGATTATTTAGAATTTTATACATATATATAAAAAACTATGTCATCTGAAATAGAGATAGTTTTATTTCTTAATAATCCCTTTTTAAAATAATTATTCAAAATGTTTTGGCCTTAAATGAAGCAGTTGCAGGTGCTATATTCAGATATAAGAATTTAGCTATCTGGATTTGTCATCTGGTGAAAATCTAGTTTTCACTAATACCGTCATATGTTGCTTACCGACAAGGATAGATTTTGAGAAATGCATTGTTAGGTGGTTTTATCATTGAGCAAACATCACAGAGTGCACTTCCACAAACCTAGATGGTCCAGCCTCCTACACATCTAGACTCTATGGTATAGCCTATTGCTCCTGGGCCACAAACCTGTACATGTTACTCTACTGAATACTGTAGGCAATTGTAACACAATGGTAAGTATTTTTGTATCTAAACATATCTAAATATTTAAAAATTTAGTAAAAATGTGGTATTATAATCTTACGGGGCCACCATTGTATATGTGATCCATCATTGTCTGAAATGTTGTTATAAAGTGCGTGAGGTATATGATTATCTCTAAGAAAACATTCTCTTTTTTCTTCTTTTTGTTTTCTCTTCTTTAATATAAATTCTTTGGACAATTGTTTCCTTTGACTACTATACTTCTACATAGTAAAGCTCTTACTTTCCTGCTAAAATAAAGATGTTATTACTATTTATTCTGAGAAGATTATATTACCTAACCAATCACAGGACCAGTCGTCTTTGATTCCATAAAATGAGACAAGTTTCTCTATAACATGATTTTACATAGCAAAAGTATAGAAAACCGTTAGTCTCATCACTGAGAGTCAGTGGCAATAAGTTTGTTGCAATATAAATAATACAACAGAACATCTGTCTGCAAAAGACAAATTAAATTCTTAATGTAGGTATCCCCCACATCATAAAACGTAAATATTTACCATGTATGGTTACTTTTTCCCTTCTACATAGAAATCTGCTTCTGCAATCACTTTGCTACAGATTGGGTTAAAAAATAAAAACTGCCTGCATTTGGCACAAAGCTGATACCAAACTAATAAAAATTAGTCAAGAATTATAGTGTTCTGGGAACACTATGAAGCTTTTAGCATGTCTCTCTGTTTCTGTCCAAAATCCATGTATCATCCACATATGGTTGCATTCGTTAGAATTATGTTTCTGAGGCACTCATTCAATAGTTCAGCTGACAGGTTGGTGTTTTACCACCGAGGAGACTGAGTTTAGGGACAACCTCTTGATCCCAGGCTGTGACCTCCAGAACTCAGGACATGTTACAACGAGTATGACCATGAAGTTTTTCCACAAAAATATTGTCTCTTTTAAGTGGTTTAATATATCAGGAGACAGAAACACTGACAAAGAAAGAGACTGAGAGACAAAAAGAGACAAAGACGCTACACTTAGAGTACTGTTAAACTCTTTCACCAGAAGGAGAAGATTAATCTGTAATACAGCTTCAGCTCTGTTCTTAGATATTTTACATTACGTGCTTCTATGAAGGAAATATATGTACTCACAAGGAAGCTTGAAGCAATTAGTCTCCTAGCCTGGCAGGTTGTATTTCATATTTTTAGCAATTATCTACTCCTACATTTTTTTCAAGTCAAGTTTAACTGTTATAAAAACAGTTATCAAATGTATATTAAAATCTGGCAGAGTTGATAGCCTAAGTTATCATTAATTCATAATAAAGCAAACCACAAGAATGTTTATTTACAAGTGACTTATCTGAACATGCCCCTATAAATGGTATTTAAATCCTGTTGATTTTAATCTCAATGAAGCACTGAAGCAACCATATTAATAAAGAGGAAGGAAAATCAATCTAGAATTGATCCCAGAGCCTTAGCTATTCACCAGGATGATGTAGATTTTAATCTTATATCTGCCCTTCTGTGGCTATATCATACTGGGAAAATTACAAAATCTCTCCTAAGCCTGTTCTCTTATTTATAAACTGGGAATAATAGATGTACCTAGCTTATCAGGTGTTGTAGAGAGTTAAATGAGAAAATGCACATAGAAAAATGTATCACAGTGCTTGGAACATAGTAAGTTCTCAAACGGACTTTGAATTTTGTTCCTGTCCTTAGTCTACTTACCTAAAAATATACACTAATAATTTACATGCATTACACACATTAATTTTAATTATAATTGAGACTTAATAGGAATATACTATAAATTCCTCATTTATAACATTCATTTATAATGTTTACTATTGACATTAATGAAATACTTTAGATTTAGTATATAAAATATACACATACATTTGTGTATACATGATTTTTAAAGTTCTCTACCTTAGCATTCAGTTTATTGCCTCCTTTACTTCCAAGAAGGCAGTACTCTCTGGATGGAAGATAAAAAGATGACAACCATAGTCTGCATTGAACCATATATCCACATTAATAGCTGTTATTACGTGTAGGCTGTGTCCTTTTCAGAGGTACTAAGCACACAGTAGACGAGATATGACAATCACCTAGACAGCTTAACACAGTACTTAGAACATAGTAGGAGCTCAAAAAGTGTCAGTGAACAAGAATTACATCTCCTGATGAAAGATAGAAGATAAAGTAGATTAAAATGTTGACTATTGCAAGAAAAATTTCCCATTAGATATGCTATAAACTAGTATAAAATATTTTACATTGTTTTTGTATGTATTGCTGATAAATATGTATTGATACAGTGGTACTTATATATAACTTTTGAATAAATATAAAAAATTCAGGTTGTGGGCTCAAACAATTTTTTACTAATAAAGTTGATTTAAAAGGATACAGAGACTTGGGATGGAGTTGTATATGCTAAAATAGTCGTCATCCATCTACCTACCCATCCATCTCACTATTAATCCATCCATCTTTGTTTTAGCTTGAAACTTCTCTCACCCCAAATTTTTGTTGTTTACATCCAGATATTATAGAATACAGGAGATATGACTAAATATCATAAAATATTTAGTGAACATAAAATAGATCGTGAGACGTCTCTTAGGCATCCAATTCCCCAAGCTTCTTAGCTGCCCCACAAATTATGTCACCAAAGTAACTCTACTTGACAAACTTTTATGTATTTGAAATACCCCACAACTCACAGTTGGAGAACATGTCTTGATCTATAGTTTGTATCTCTCTTGCTGAATTAAAGCCATATCCTTCTTACTAAGCCCTCAACAGGAGTTTTTGTTCCTTAGTTTTTGGTTTGGTTGTTTAGTTTTCATAAAAGCACTGCAGCTCCCTCTGCTTGTGAAGTCACACTACCTTCATTCATCTACTTAGGATCTTTCTTCATTACCAATTGTCATAGATTGTCCTCTAGAAAAGCGGTCCTCCATATGAATATAAAATGTCAATATATTATATATGTAATACATGTTATCTATAGCATGTGTGTAATAAATACACGAAATGGAAACTGAAAAAGATGGGGTAAAATGCAATTTGCTATATTTAAATAATTGCTACTTATCAATAGTTGAAATAATTTTGCTCTCTAATGTTATTAATATTTTATTAAGACCAATATGATTGAACATTTTATTTTTTTAAAAGATTTGGTCTAACACTTTGTGGTATAACTATTGAAAGCTATTTCTAAATTCAGTGTGTGTCAAAATATTGTTTTAAATGGGTGTTATAACCAAAAATCATTCCTTACAAACTACAGAGATCCAAATAAGGGAGTTATAATGTAGGCTTTACTTACGGAATTAAAATACCATGTTAAGTCTCCTTTGCTAATTACATAAAGAATTTTTGTTGAAATCCAATAAATATATTTCCATATTCCCTGGTAACAATCAGTTGTCATGCTAATTAGAAGGTATTGTGCATCTTTATCTCACGAAGTCTTATTTCTGCTGCTCCAATACTTCTTGGTTCATCCTCTAGCACTGGGTCATGGGACTACCTCCAAGGCCATGTTTTGGTTAAAGGGAAGATGGTTTTGCTAAGGAGGCAGCAAATGTGTGTGTGTGTGTGTGTGTGTGTGTGTGTACGCATGTGAATCAAAGTTTGTCAAAATCATGTAAATCAAAATTGGCATTTATTGATTTACCTGTGCCTCAACAAAAATAAAAGTTTACATGAAACTTTCAAATGACATCTTCTGGTTTAATAGTTGAAGATACATTAGAGTAAGAGAGAAAGAAGAAGGAAATGAAGGAGAGAGAGAGAGAGATGATAAAAGAAAAATATCTTTTATGGTACAGCAGAAGGAATATTTACATTAAATGTAAGAGGGATAAAGTACAAGGTAATAAAGACAGAGGCCGTATCTGTCTCCTTCCTAAGTACTCCATTTAGAATCTGATCCTTGCATGGTTTCCAAACTCAGCAGTTGAAACCAATCATGATGGATGGAACATAAAAATTGTGTGATATACTTCATATGGTACCTTTCAGAATCACATACTACCTCGACCATCATTTATGAGAGGAAAGGAATGTGCTGCATCCAATCCCTTCTCAGTCTTAGCTTATAAATTGGCTTCATAATAAGAAAGAATCACAAAATCAAACGGAAGCACATCTAGCAGTAGTGTTAAAAAAAAAAAATGCAGCCTGAGATGCTTCTTACTTTCTATGGGCAATCCCCTTATGAAAACTTGATTTTACAGGTAACTTAATGGGTTGCTCCTGGTGGCTTTTGTGATTTTACAGTTGGGTGAGATAATGTGGAGTCTCTTAGTTCCCAGTATGAACATAATCCTGGCAATTTCTACATTATTTACCAAAAAGCAAAAGTTTAACTTTAATAAATGAAAAAGCCAAAGGAATAGGACTTGGGGATTGAGATCTATGATGCAATGGACTATGTGGTCTCTTAATAATACATAAATGTACAAATAGCCACTTTCTATGAAACGAAACTATGAGCAAAGCTGTGATTTCTGAGCTGGGAGGAAACTTATTGAGCAACACAGGTAAGGAAACCGGTGCAGAATATTTATGTTATTTGCCTTATTGTGAAGTTTTTGTTTGTTTGTTTGTTTGTTTTTGTTTGTTTTTTTGGGTTTTCTTGAGACAGGGTCTTGCTCCATCATGTAGGCTGTAGTGCAGTGGCACAAACACGGTTCACTGTAGCCTCAACCTTCTGGGCTCACATTATCCTCCCACCTCAGCCTCCTGAATAGCTGGGACTACAGGTGTGCATCACCATACCCAGCTAATTATTTTATTATTATTATTTTGTAGAGAGATGGAGTCTTGCCATGTTGCCCAGGCTAGTCTTAAATTCCTAGCTCAAGCAATCCTCCCCCCTCAGCCTCCCAAAGTGCTGAGATGATGGGTGCGAGCCACCATGTCTGGCCATTATGGGGCTTGTTAATGGCAAGACAGGTGCCACAGTGCAGATTGTCACACTCTGAAACCAAAGTTCTTTCCATGAACTTTTTTATTTTCCCCTCAGAAAATAGTCGCAAAGGGGGCTGTGGGCTTGATTTAAGGGTAGACATTTCTAATGCTCAGGAGCCCTGGAAAGGCTGCATAACAGCCTCTCATACTAGGAACGGCCTGTTCATACTAGGAACAATGACAGTGGTTTGCATTCTGTAGAGTCTCCTCATTGGGACATGAGCTTTAATAACTCAGCTAAATGGTAGGTGTTTATTATCCAGTGTTTAATTAAATCGTGCTTTAAGGAAATGTTACTTTCTCTCACAGTATTAAGTTTTGCCATGTTCACAGCCTCAAGTCTCTAGCACAGTAACTCACAACTCAGACCTTCACATTGGAGTTAGCTGAAGAATTCAAAAATATGGAAACAAGGGGCACCACCTTACAACAATGGACTAAGAATTGCCAGGAGGTAGCCTGGAACAGTATTTTATTGTTATTACTATTATTGGAAAAAACAGAATAATATTTCTTTTTAAGTGCCCCCAAGTGATTTTAACGTATAATCAGGGCTGAGAATCCCCACACTCCAGAGGAGAGCTACGGGACCTTTCTTCTTGAGCATCTGCTCGTTCTAATTGTCCTTATGAAAGATTCTGCCAGAGATGGTAGACCAGACTCACAGCTCAAATGTTAGGTCAACGCAATCTTTGTTACTTTCTAATCTTTTTGTTACTTTATTTAGAAAACTCTCTCTAAGACCGTGTTCTCAAACTTTCCTGCTCATCAGAATCAACTGGAGAAATTGCTGAAATGGATTTCTGGGCCCCATGCCCGAAGTTCAGAAGATCTGGGGTGAGACCAGAGAATCTGCATTTCTAAGACCCCAGGTAATGCTGTTGCTACTGGTCCTGGGGTCACACTTTGAGAACCCTTAGCAGTTGACAAAACCCTACTGGATTCCTTCCTCTATAGTTATTTTTTTTCTGTGGAAGGCAAAATTCTTTGATAACTCACTCTACCAAGTCCCTGACTACTTCCTTTCTCATCAGTGACTCACGGCTGGCAAATGTACTGGCCTCTCAATAGCATGAGTAACCTTCTAGCAGATTTTGCCAGCAAGACACTGCCATTTGCTTTTAGTTCTTACAGAATAACCCTCTTTTCCTCAGAACATTTCAAATAATGTTTGAAAGGAGTACTCTTCTAAAGATATAAATGTAGCACCACTGTGGTGACACTACAATGTCTCTTGTCCATGCCATGTAGACATGGGTAGCAAGTATGTTACATTTTGCTTCTTCACACAGTATAAATAAATGGATAAAATATTCCCCTAATTTTCCTCCTTCTAAATTCATTAATCCAAGGAAACTCCTGCTGGTAAATGAAAACTGAAACCTAAAGTCTGGGGAGCGCCAGGATAAACTTAAATCAAGAAAATATGTGAATCAGGCCAGGTGCGGTGGCTCACGCCTGTAATCCCAGCACTTTGGGAGGCCGAGGCGGCAAATCACTTGAGGCCAGGAGTTCAAGACCAGCCTGATCAAAATGGTGAAACTCCGTCCCTACTAAAAACACAAAAATTGTCCAGGCATGGTGGCACGTGCCTGTAGTCCCAACTACTCGGGAGGCTAAGGCAGGAGAAATGATTGAACCTAGGAGGCGGAGGCTGCAATGAGTCGGGATTGTGGCACCGCACTGCAGCCTGGGTGACAGAGCGAGACTCTGTCTCAAAAAAAGGAAAAAAAGAAAAAAAAGAAAATACGTAGATCATTAAAAATTTACAATTAAAAAATGAACTAACATTCACTGACTGCCTACTATGAACCAAAGCATTATATTGTGAATTTTTAATTCACAAGACAGAAACCTGTTTTCACAAGCCTTTCAGGTGATTCTTATGCGGACGAAAGTTGGAGAACCACTGCTCCAGGGACATACATATGTGAATGTTGGTATTTTGGAAGAAAGAAACAAACACTTTAGGGTTTTAACAGACCTGGCAAGGTTTCCCCTGAAAGAGAAAGACATACTAAGGGAAATAAGGTGTCTGGGAACTTGGGAAGAAGAACCCTAGGGGGTAGGAGCAATGTTGAAGAAGAAATGGAGCTGTTACCTGTGTCAGACACGCTGCCTGTGTGCCTACTGCCTTATCATGAGCGTATTCAGGCAGAATAAACTAGGAGAGCCTTTCTGGAAGGTAAAGAGGGGATGTTTCAGACATAGCCCAACTGGGTGATTTTAGAACCCTTTTTCACCCCAGGGATGCCATCATTCTGAATGTTCATAGGACTATCTTAAAAATATGTCACCGATGTAAGTGAATTTATAGATTGAGCTAAGAAAGAAATTGGGTTGGAAGAGAGGGCAAAGCAGGGAATGGACAGAAAGAGCTGCCTGAGTCAGACAGATTCAGACTTAATCCTTATAGTCACTTCCTAGCTGGTGATCTCAGGCAAATTACTTAATCTAGCTCAGGTTTTGTCCTTATGTATAAAAGGGAATAATCATGCCTACCTCAGAGAATTGTTGGGAGGATTAAAAGAGATAATAACATGCTTGGCACTCATGGAACGCAACTGTCCGGAGGCAGCTGCCAGCCCCAGTTCCCCCTCCGGCTAAAGGAAGTCATCCTACCTTTTTTTGTTAAGTAGGAGTTTTTCAAAGGATTTTTCATTTTCATTATCTGCCTTGTCTTGTGTGATTAGAAATGACCAGGGAGAAATGAGTGTCGCCTTCCCTGAACTGGTAATGTATTAGCCCCGTTCTCTCATCCTGCTCCCAGCCTCTCCAGTCTCTCCCTCAGCTCTTGCGTGGGTGGGGGTGGTGCCTCCGGCATGTTTGTATATTCCTCCAACACTCAGCCAGCTCTGCTCTAGAATCAGCCTTAATTAGTCATTTACCTAGCATAACTCAGCAAATCTGTGTTTGAAGTAGAATTATCCCATGTAAAATTTAATTTCCCTGTTTCCCATTTCGCCTCAGTGAGGTGAAATGGACTATTCAGCATGGAGAAGGCTTAGGTCTCATTTTTCTTCAGTCTGCCTGTTTTGGATTTCTGAATTTAAAAGTAAGTACCTCTTAGACACAGATGAATCCTTGCATGCCAGCTACCTGTCAAGTGGAGCATATACTCAGCCAGCTACTGCATTAGGTTTTGGTTTAAAGCCACTCTAAATGATTTATTGTTTTTAAATTATTTACATGGCATTATTCCTTTCTTGTAAAATGCAAAAGTGCTGTCAGGAACAGCACGGAAGCAAGGTTATGAATGGTACTACAAGTAAATCAAGGTAATTAGAGGCTTCAAGTTGCAACTACTGACAAGTTCTCCACCAGCCACCACTTCACGGATGATAATAAAATTTGCATGATTTCCTGACATTATATTCACCACATATTTTCACTGCATGCTCACTGTAATTACTTAGGGCATGATCTCACACTTCTAGCAAGCAGAACTCTCACTGAACCCAGCTGTGACTATTACAGATGCTTAGAAATGAAGTGGATGGAATTAAGGGGAGAGTTCCCTACATAGCTTAGGGATCTGTGATGTATCAACTGCATCTTGACAGGTAAGAAAAAGGGAAATATTCTCAACCACTCCTAAACTACTATCAGCTCAAATTATAACGACACTAAGGTATCTGGAAGACAGAATTTGGATCCTGGGTTTACTGACAACTGATTTCTGAAATTTGTTTTCTGAATCTCTGATGCCAAGAAAAAAAAATCATCAAAGTTGATTTTAATCCCTAATATGGAAGTACACCAGACATAACTCTAGGTGTAACTATGGGAAAAATTTCTGTGTTATTTTTCAAAGATCAGAATGGACAAGTAAGAAGGATTAACAATACCAAACATCAGTGGGCACCTCTAGAAGTATAGGGTGACTAAAGCAGGTCAACTCAATATCTGAATTCCGTAACCAACCTCTCATTTGGTCAAGTAATTCCTCAGTGCTTGGTGCAACATTTGTTTATACCAGCACATAAATTCATACACTTTTCTTGTTTTGGCTCAGTGAACCAAACTTAGATCTGACCATTTGCTCTTCTTTTCTAAACCTAGAGCACCCTCATATCTGTCTCAATAGAGGAGGAAAAATGTAGGTTTTGAACTATGTAACACACTATGAATGTACATATCAAAGATGAACATACTGTATAAACTAAAACTTAGTAATTAATAACCATTCTTCTAACATTGAACTAAAAGGAGAGAATAACTGAATATGAGCTTTGCCTTGTGAACCATGGGAATTTATATAATTATTCAATCTCAGTCTCTTCAACCTAAAAGAGACGAAATTACTCATACACATGCCATTGTCATGAGAACTGAAGAGAGAAGATGAAAGCACTCAGTACGGTACCTGTTGAATATGAATGCAAAGATAGGACAAATTATCCAGAAATGTCCTATTCTTTCATAGGTCTTCTATTTAGTTCACATAGCATGGAAAGTCTTAATACAGAAAGTCAGTGTCTGAGTTAAGAGCAAGTTTGGAGACAGCAAGAAAAGGAGACTTATTTTTAAGAATTTAGTAACACTCTGTCAGACCTGGAATGAAAAACAATTTGGGGAATGAATTATCTCTTCCCTCACCATGGAGAACAGCTGGTAACACCGCAATTTTTAAAAAACAACCTAGTTGAGGCAATCAGATCTTAAGAATTGGAAGTTATTGCTCTAAATCACAGTACTTCTAAACCCGGAGGTATCTACTGGTAAACCTTCAAAATAATGAAATTCATTAAAGATTCCCAGATCTTAGGCTGACTCTGGTTAAAGTTTACAACCATAGTTACTGGATCTACCTCACCTAGACTGGTTACAATGCAGGTATCTCCTTTCTTTGTATGAATATGTTGGGGAGGTGGTCACTTCTGTGATGGGAAGGTCTATGAACTTGTAGTAACATATAAGCAATCTTTAAAAAAGTGGAATAAAAGTCTGTTGTAAATAGTTTGTGTTAATTAGCCTAAAGATTACATCAAGCTCTGCGGTAGGTTTACTCATATTTAATTATATCCATTTTTAAACCAGTAGTAACTTATGAGATTTCTGGAATGTGTTTAGTAATCCACTGAGAAGACTGACTCAGAGTCATAGAATAAAGATATCCTGTGTGTCCAATTGCCGTGACTGTTGACTTCCATCATTTGTTACCCACACTTTAAGATGAATAGGGAATGCATCAAAAGTACATAGTTCAATTAGCACAATAGCAAATATGAAGCTATTATGTAGATGTGACATATTTTCTGTTAAATCATATGAGTGGTCATCACTTCTGCTAAAAACATGCATGTCATTTTTCAAGTGCCCTTTCTTTTGACCTCAATTGTTTTTTGAAGACAAAACAAACCATCTTTTGTGGCATTCAGCAGTCTGCTCATTTTGTTGCTGTTGACAATAGTGTTCTCATTTCTTCTACTCAAGATATGTGGAAAATAGTCTTTAAAAACCTGTTAGACACAAGATCATATGCTTTTTGAATGAGTGCCTGAATGTGTGGCTTATTGTGGAAATATTTAAGCGCATCTTAAGCTCAGTTCTTATAAGGGCTATTATCATCGTTTTCCACTTTAGTGAGCTTTTAATCAAATGTCTTAATTGATCATTAATGTAGCAGCTGGTCAGCCAACATGGTTACAACTATGAGTTATGTATTTTATAAAACCTTATATTTTAATAGTGCCTTAGCAGCAATTTATTCCAACTTTTTATGTCTTTGTGTATACATTTCTATCTTTGCCTTGGTTTGTTGTCATGTTTGTGTTTATAACTGTTTGATTTTTTTCCTTCTCTTTCTCTTTTCATTCGAAAAGAATTTATTCTGAGAAAGAATAAAAGAGTCTTAGGAAAGAAGTGAGCTTCTGTATCAGAGATTGGTGGGAGGATGCTCTATCTTGGGAGAGTCAAGCTTAAGGTAAGACTTAAACCTCATAGGAGAGTTTCATGTTTTTGATTACCCCTAAGGTAGAATCATCTCATTCATTCTTTCTACCCCAGAATGCAATGATGTTAAAAGACCTCAGAGAATTGACTTACACCAGCAAGGGATGTGAAGAAATATTTGTTAATTTTTTATCCATTTAATCAACTGTACTAATTAAACTATGTCCTACTGGCATCCTCCCCTCCCCCCACACCTCGTAGTTTAAAACTATTAAATAGATCATTTTCCTGAGTGCACCAGGTTCAAAAGTTTGATTGACTGTGTGTTCTAAGAGAAGACTTTCTTTTATTCATATCTATACACCAGTGTCTTTCTAAAGGGAGTTTACAGAGCTCTGGGGAATTATGGTGAAAGAGCAAAGTTCTTCATGATAACATTTACAGTCTGAACAGACAGTTCAGTCCTAAAAGTATCCAATTCGGAAACCAAGTTAGAGAGGAAGCAGCAGAAAACCCAGGTCTCATTGCTGGGAAACTTTACAATTTATCAGGTCAAACCCCAATAAGATGTCCAAGCCCTTTCAGTTAATTTGTAGCAGACCTAAGTTCAAGAATAAATTTCTATGGCCAGTCTCAGTTCTTTCCTTTATAGAGCAGAGAACACAAATGGCTCCCAGCTGTAGAGAACCTGTACAACCAATAAGACAAAACACATGGAACAACCAGAGGAAGAATAAGACTTCTCTAGTCATTTTTATACACCTGCATATAGTAAGTTTGATAAATACTAGCTGTTAACAAAATGCATGGTTTCTTAAAATTATATTTTAAATGGTTATTTATGTTAATATAATTAATTTTTAATTGCTGCTGAGTCTGTTTAATTTGAAACTGATATTAATAATCTGTATATGACCCACAAGATAAAATGAAGCATGCATCAAGCAATTGTCAACTCAGTTAATTGAGCCTAGTAAGAAGAACATACTATTTAAAATTTTAATCTAGATTATATGGTTAGTGGTTGACTTTGGACCTAAATTATCTAGGCCATGTCCTCATTTCTTTGTGCCAAGATAAATATACTACAAAATACGATTTTTTAAAGGTTGATCAGATGAAAGCTAGTTACTGACATTAAAAAATAAAAGTTAATATCAGAAGATTCAAGACAAAAGTATATTTGGCACAGTAAATAACACATTATGGCTTATACCTAATGCTTCAATCTTCTGCTTCATCTGTAAAATAAGGATACATTCTTCTGCCTTACTAAGTTTTTGTGAGGGTAAAAGCCAGTCATTTCTGTTATAGCTCAACATGTATTTCTCAAAAAAACATCACTGCAAAATGCAAAATTATGGAATAAAAACCACAGGACTCATAAGAAAATGAGGTTAAGGGATTAATACTCAAAAACTTCATGAGGCAGCACTATTCACAATAGCCAAAATGCAGAACCAAGCCAAATACCCATCAATACTATACTAGATAAAGCAAATGTGGTACATATACACCATGGAATACTATGCAGCCATAGAAAGGGATGAGATCATGTCCTTTGCGTGGAAATGGATGAAGCTGAAAGTCATCATTCTCAGCAAACTAACGCAGGAGCAGAAAACCAAACACTACATTTTCTCACTCATAAGTGGGCATTAAACAATGGGAACACATGGACACAGGGAAGGGTACGACACACACTGGGGCTAGTTGGGGGTTGGGGGCGAGGGGAGGGAGAGCAGTAGGACAAATAGCTAATGCATGCGGGGCTTAAAACCCAGATGATGGGTTGATAGGTGCAGCGAACCACCATGGCACACATATACCTATGTAACAAGCCTACGTAAACAAACAAACATGTTTTGCATGTGTATCCCAGAACTTAAAGTAAAATAAAAATAAATAAATAAATAAAATTAAAAGACAAAACTGGCCGGGCGCGGTGGCTCACGCCTGTAATCCCAGCACTTTGGGAGGCCAAGGTGGGCAGATCAAGAGGTCAGAAGATCAAGACCATTCTGGCTGAAATGGTGAAACACTGTCTTTACTAAAAATACAAAAAATTAACCAGGCATGGTGGCGGGCGCCTGTAGCCCCAGCTACTCGGGAGGCTGAGGCAGGAGAATGGCATGAATCCAGGAGGTGGAGCTTGCAGTGAGTCGAGATCTCACTACTGCACTCCAGCCTAGGCAACACAGTCAGACTCCATTTCAAAAAACAAACCTTCGTCAGAGAAATGGAAAAAAGGATAAGAGCCCAGTAAGAAGTACACATAGTTTTAAACATGTTAAAAGTTTAAGAAACATACAAATACCATAATAAATAGGGCATCTTACCTTTAAAATGGTCTGAAGTTTGCCTGTACTTAAGTTTCTAGTGTATTCTGTGTAAAAGAAGAAATGAAGAAATAAACTGAGCAAAAAAAGCTTCTATCATAAAAGAAAAAGAGAGAAACAGAAAAGAGAAAAGAGGAAAAATTCAAAAAAGCATAGAAAGGGACATCGATAGTAGGATGCATGCTGCGCTGCATGGCTACGGTAGCAATAGAAAGGGTTGTGGCTTGTGAGGTATCCTCAAGTGGTTTGTATTAACCTTCCCAGGCTGCCATAACAAAATACCACAGACTAGGTGGGTTAAACAACAAATTTATTTTTTCAGTTCTGGAAGCTGAAAGTCCCAGATCAAAGTGCTAACAGATTCAGTTCCTGTTGAGGGCTCTTTTGCCAGCTTACAGAGGGTTGCCTTGTTGCTTTGTCCTCACTTGCTGTTTTCCTGTGTATGAGGGAAAAGAGAGCTCCAGGGTCTCTTCCTTTGTTTTAAGGACCAGTCCTAACTGATCAGTATCTCATCCTTCTGATTTCATTTGACCTTAATTATCTCCTTAAAGCCCCCATCTCCAAATACAGTTATATTAAGGGTAAGGACTTCAACATATGAATTTTTGGGGGAAATAATGTAGTCCACAACAGGTTTGAAGGAGGGATATCTGAGGGAAAATTGTAATGACAGATATGAATAGATATGGCTCATTGATCTCATGCTGTGGATGTATATATTGTGTATTCCCACATAGCTCAGTTCAGCTGAAATATCTAGTGTTTCTCACAGATGAAATTGCGTATGAATCAACACAAAATTTACATTACACTCAAATTTTTTCCTAATCAACCAATGGAGTTGGACCAAATTAGGATTTTCAAAACAACTGTTGTAGTAAAACTGACAGTACTCATTCAATCAATCAATACTACCTAAAACTATAAAACTGTGTCCGGACTTGGTGGGTTGGTGGGTTCTTGGTCTCACTGATTTCAAGAATGAAGCCACGGACACTCGCAGTGACTGTTACAGTTGTTAAATATGGAGTGTCCAGAGTTTGTTCCTTCAGACGTTCAGATGTGTCTGAGCTTCTTCTTTCTGGTGGGTTTGTGGTCTGGCTGTCAGGAGTAAAGCTGCAGACTTTTGTGGTGAGTGTTTCAGCTCTATTTTTTTTTTCCTGAGATGGAGTCTCGCTCTGGCGCCCAGGCTGGCATGCTGTGGCGCCACCTCCACTCACTGCAAGCTCCACCTCCCAGGTTCACGCCATTCTCCTGCCTCAACCTCCCCTGTAGCTGGGACTACAGGCGCCCACCACCATGCCCAGCTCATTTTTTTTGTATTTTTAGTAGAGACGGGGTTTCACCACGTTAGCCAGGATGGTCTGGATCTCCTGACCTCATGATCCACCCGTCTTGGCCTCCCAAAGTGCTGGGATTACAGGCGTGAGCCACCGCACCCGGCCCAGTGTTACAGCTTTTAAAGACAATGCGTCTGGAGTTGTTCCTTCTTCCCGGTGGGTTCATGGTCTCACTGGCTTCAGGAGTGAAGCTGCCGACTTTCCTGGTGAGTGTTACACCTCATAAAGGCAGCATGAACCCACAGAGTGAGCAGCAGCAAGATTTATTGCAGAGAGCAAAACAACAAAACTCCCACACTTTCCAAGTGGACCCCACCGGCTTGCGGCATGCTGGCTCTTGCAGCTTGCTTTTATTCCCTTATCTGGCCCCACCCAATCCTGCTGAATGGTCCACTTTACAGAGCGCTGATTGGTCTGCTTTACAGAGTGCTGATTGGTACGTTTACAATCCTTGAGCTAGACACAGAGTCACAAAGTGCTAGTTAGCTAAATACAGAGTTAGCTAGATACAGAGTACCAATTGGTGCCCTTACAAACCTTGAGCTAGACACAGAGTACTCATTGGTGTATTTACAAACCTTGAACTAGACACTGAGTGCTGATTGGTGCATTTACAATCCTTGAGCTAGACAGAGAGTCAGAGTGCTAGTCCTCCAAGTTTCCAGTAGGTTAGCTAGATACAGAGTACCAATTGGTGTATTCACAAACCTTGAGCTAGACACAGAGTGCTGATTGGTGCACATAGGATCCTCTGGCTAGATATAAAAGTTCTCCAACACCCCATCCAGTTCAGGAGCCCAGCTGGCTTCACCCAGTGGATCCTGCACCAGGGCTGCAGGCTGAGCTGCCTGCCAGTCCCGAGTGGCACCTGCACTCTTCAGCCCTTGGGCTGTCCTTGAGACCAGGTGCCACGGAGCAGGGGGCTGCGCCTGTGGCAGGAGGCTCAGGCTGCCCGGGAGCCCACTGCAGGGGGAGGAGCTCAAACATGGCCGGCTGCAGGTCCCAGAGCCCTGCCCCGCAGGGAGGCAGCCAGGGCCTGGCCAGACTTTGAGTGCCACGCCGGCGGGCCAGGCACTGCTGGGGGACCGGGCACAACCTCCGCAGCTGCTGGCCCGGGTGCTAAGCCCCTCACTGCCCTGGGCCGGCGGTGCCAGCCGGCCACTGCGTGTGCGGGGCCCGCGGGGCCCGCCGAGCCGGCGCCCGCCAGAACTCACACCGGCCGGCAAGCGCAGCGGGCAGCCCCGGTTCCCGCCCGCGCCTGTCCCTCCACACTACCTGGCCAGCAGAGGGAGGGAGCTCCAGCCTCAGCCAGCTCAGAGAGGGGCTCCCACGGTGCCCCGGCAGGCTGAAGGGCACCTCAAGCGCCGCCAGAGTGGACGCTGAGGCCGAGGAGGCGCTGAGAGTGAGGGCTGCTAGCACTTTGTCACCTATCAAAACTACTGGAAGAAATGCTTCATAGCATAATTTTTCTGGGAGAAACACTTGACAACATTGGACTGGGCAAAAATTTTTTAAGTAAGACCTCAAAGCACAGGCAGCAAAAGCAAAAATAGAAAAACGGGATTATATCAAATGAAAAAGCTTTCATACAGCGAATGAAACAAGAGTGAAAATAAAACCTACAGGATAGGAGAAAATATTTGTAAACCATACATGTGACATGGAGCTAACACCCGGTATATAAAGGAAACTCAAACAACAGCTAATAATAATAATAATAATCCAATTTAAAAGTGGGCAGAAGACCTCAGTAGACTTTGAAGACAAACAAATGGCCAACAGGTATATGAAAAAAATGCTGAATGTCATTAATCGTTTATGCTAAATACAAATGAAAACCACAACAAAATGCCACCTCATTCTAGTTAGAATGGCCATTATCAAAAAAGACAAAACAAAACTATTGGCAAGGATGTGGAGAAAAGGGAACACTTACACATGGTTTTTGGGATTGTAAATTAGTATAGCAATTATGAAACACGGTAGGAAATTTCCTCAAATTATTAAAAACAAAACTACCCTATTATCCAGCAATCCGCCTACTAGGGATATATCCAACAGAAACACACGTGTTGAAAACGTATCTGCACTCCCATGTTTATTGCAGCACTATTTACAATAGCTAAGATATGGAATCAAATTAGTGTCCAACACTGGATAAACACGTAAAGAAAATGTGGTAAATATACACAATGAAATAGTTTTCAGCCATAAAAGAAAATGAAACTCTGTCATTTGGACAACATGGATGAACCTGGAGGATATAATTTTATGTGAAAAAGTCAAACACAGAAAAACAAATAGGAAAGTTGATATTGTAGAAGCAGGAAGTGGAACAGTAATTACCAGAGACTGAGTGGGGGGGGGAGGGAGGAAAGAAACATGGGAGAGGTAGGTCAACAGGTACAAAGTTGCAATTAGATAGAAGGAATAAGTTCTAGTGTGCTGTTGCACAATAGGGTGACTATGCTTAACAATAATGTATTGTATAATACAAAATATCTAGAAGAGAGGCTTGTGAATGTTCTCACCACAAAGATAAATACATGAGATGATGGAAATGCTAGCTGCCCTAATTTGATCATTATATAACATGTATGTGTATTGAAACATCAAATTGTATCCCATAAATATGTACAATTATGTGTCAATTAAAATTTTTTTAATATTGGAAAAAAAGAAAAGTGTGACATTCACATTACTTTTGGTGGAATATCCTAAAAATAATCAAAGAGTAGTTATGTATTTGCATATTTGTTCGTGAATGTCTCAGTTTTAGGCCTTACAGGTATTTATTAATATTAATATGCTATTTTGTGTTCAACTGTTAACTGTTGATCATAAGGCAGATCCTTAGAATCTTGACCACATCCAGCAAGGGCACAGATAAATTGTCTAGGGGAGCTTGCAAACATGGTGATACCACATTAGGATTTAAGGGTTTCCTAATCCTTCTACAAAATTTACCTTACTGAAAAATCAGTAAATCATCGTGAGGTTTTTCATGTTTGGCCAGAGAATGAATTGCATTTTCAGACAAACTTGGCATTCCAGTTGGAGAGCTTATTAGAATTAAAGTTTGACTAATCATTCTGGCTAATTGTATAGTTCACTTACTTTCAACCCTCGAGCCTTTTCTAGAATAGGGAATATTGTCATTCCAATAAATAAATAAATATCAAGTACCTCCTTTGTGACAGGTTCACACCAGGCACCAGAAATCCTGCAGTGAAGAAGCCAAGCCAAGTGTCTTTACACAAGGTGTTTACATCCTACTCGGGGGAAACAGACTACTTATATAACCCTGAGGAAATCAGTAAACACCAAAGTATACAAGATAATCAAGGAGCATGAAAAATGCACTAACAAAAATAAGAAGAGCAATGAGATGGAGTAAGTGGGGGAAGACACTTCAAACAGTCATGAGGGAAGACATCTCTGAGAAGGGAAAGAGTAGAATAGCTGAACAACTGGGGAAAAGGCATTCCAGGCATTGGGTTAAAGCAGAGTTAGTGAGGTGGAAGAGACTAGGGGATGGAACAAGAGAGCGAGGAAAGGACTAGATCCATCTTAGTGGGCTGGGAAGCCACTGAAGAGTTCGGAGCAGGAAAAAGACGTGATTTCTGTTTTTAAAATTTCACTTTGACTTCTCTGTCAAATCCACTGTAGTGGGAAGAAGAGAGACCAGTTGAGAGGCTATAGCAACAGATCAAGTAGAGAGAGGTAGGGAGTAGAGACAGAGAAAGGTGACAGAACTCAGAATTTGTTGAAAGGTTTAGCCAAAAGGAGTTGCTGGTGTACTGGATGAGGGTTATGAGAGAAAGGAAAGGCACAAGGATGATTCCTAGATTTTTGGCTCGAGTCACTGAATAAATCATTGTGCTGTTTATTAAACTGTAGAAGTCTGGAGGCTTAACTGGTTTGGGAACAAGAGTTGAGTTGTGAACATGTCAGGCTTCAGATGCCTGTTAGATATCCTGCAGCAATATAGAATTGCTACAACAGGCAGTTGGCTACGTGAACGTGGAATTCTGGGAGAGGTTGAGGCTGCAAATTTAAATGTGGAAGTCATCAGCATATATCTGGTATGTAAGGCAGAGGTGAAATCACATGGGAAGTAAGTTTACAGAGAGAATACAAAAGAGGCAAAAACTGAGCCCTGGGGTCCCGCGAGGTTTACAGGTCAGGTAAAAGAGGAGCTAGCCAAAGAGACAGGAAGAAATAGCTGCTGAGGTAGTAGAAAGGCCAGGTGCATGTGGCAATTTGTAAAACACATAAAAAATGTGTTTTATGAAGAAAGGGTGATCAACTTTTTGAGAGACTTTAAGAAATATCAGTAATAAGTCCCAAATTGATCACATGGCTTGCATAATTTAGGAAAAGACAGTCTGTGTGCCTTAGTATTATATGTACAAACACATACAGCTAATGTTTTGGGAGGCTGAACAAAGAATTAAGGCCTCAAGATCATGCTTTGGATAAAGAATATTTTAAGCTTTGTATAACCACTGAAACTTTTGAATTTTGCCTTGCTTATGAGTATAAACTTCTTTATGCCCATGAGAATGTTGAAATATGCCCTCATCTCCGACTGTAGAAAGAGGATCCTCTTCTTATTCCCCTCACACTTTTCTTTGGCAGCCCAGGCCCTCCCTTGTGCTTCCTGACCACAATACCTTTTCCCAGGGAATGGATTCCCCAGCAACACTCAGAGGCTGAGAGTAGCACACAGTTGGTTCACAGGGAGTGATCTTCAAAGTTACGATGGTACATAGTAGTGCCAGACCTAGCAAATAAACATACGGGATAGCTATGCAATATCTGGGACATACTTATATAAAAAATTATGAATTGTTTACCTAGAATTCAGATTTAACCGAGAGTATTGTCTTGCATCTGTGTCCCTACCTGTAAGGAAATGAAAAAGGCAGGGTGGAGGGAGAAAATTATCTTCTCTATGTCAGCAACTGAGGCCTCAGCTGATCCCAGGGGTGCCTTGAAGCTGCTATGGCCCTTCATGTTGATTAAAAATCGTGGCAAGGGGTCAGGCCATTGTATTTCTGAATCAGCTAGTTATTGGCCTCAGGGTACCCTGGGAATGAATGTAACCTTGGCAGTTGCCTAAGGGTAAGAGGCACAGCCTTGAGCAGCTGCACATTCAGCAGCTGAGTTATGAGCACTGAAGAGGGAATCTGGACCAAGCATCAAGGTATCTTAGGTTTAAATGCTAACTTCTTAGAAGCCATTCATTTCCTATTAATAACTGTATCTTATTAGTTAAGGCAGCTAAATATATTCTGAATGCTTTAAGTGCTACATTAAAACTAAAAAGGACTGTTCAAAAGTAAGGAGGCAGTACTTATTATAGTAGTCCAGCTCCGCCCCCGTGGGATATATAGAGCGTATTTTTTTAATTGTTCATCTTCTCATCTAGACTACAAGCTTCTTGAGGGAAGAAACCAGGTCTTATTTATCTCGGCACCCATCACTTGGGGCATATTTGGCAGGTAGTAGGTACTCAAGCAATGTCTATGGAAAACAGACAGGGAATAACTAAGCAAACCATCCAAATGGAAACTAACAACAGTTAGACCTACCCTCCGCGAGGGTGGAGGGAAAGTGATATTACGCCTCAAAATCAACGTGCGACATCATTTTTATTTTTCCTCTTATTTTCTTAAGCAAAGCAAAACTGGTTCTATACTCCCTGGCCTTTGAGTCTCTGTTTTAGGTAGTTAATAAATCTTGACCAATCTCTGAATCATTCGGTTCACTAGATGTTCACTCAGTCACTGAGTGCATTATTGTTTGGATGCATGAGTCATGACATGTTTTAAAGAGCTAAGGAGACATAGATCCTTTCCCACTTGGGTCCCTTTAGGAACCTTTGGAACCTTCTGGAAACTTTGAGGGTCTTCTTCCTAAGGGGAAGAAGACATTCTACACTCTGGTGAGAAGAACAAGAGGCTTCTATTTCTCTCTTAACCTGAAACCTCGCCTCTTATGAATGTTTCCTTCTATTAACCCTTGAGTGAATCACACTGATGCTTAATGATAGTCCTCTGATGGACATGCTTTCTCTCTTAAAATGAGTGTTAACATGAAGTAGTCTCCAGATTCCCTAAAGCCAGACTAGTGATCCCAAATTTTAACCACATTGGATCTTGCCTGCACATCCTGCCTCTGGCTGCACACCCACCTTTACGCCCACGGCATGAAGCTGTGACCACAGAGGCAGAAACTTGCAGGGTGGTCTTCTGAGCACACCCTAGGGGAAAGAGACATGAAATATTTATTGACTGCAGGCCAATGTTACAGGAACGCTGGCTGAAACCACTGCAAGGGTGCCTCTATAACAACCAAAGTAGACACAGCAACATTTGCCAACCCCCTTAAATGTCCTGGGGGAGGTTTGTTTGCACTAATCCTAGCAGTCCAAAAAGCAGCAGCTGTTCTCAAAGGAAGTCTGATATATATAATCCTTTATTTAAGACCAACAGTGGGAGGTGGTGTTTAATAAAAAAGGTGCTAAATTGTTAACAATGTTCTTGCTTCCAGCAAACAGGTAGAAAAAGAACTGAAATGTTAAGCAATACTCAGGACCATATTTAATAATACATCTTGATTTTTTAATTCATGCAAACGTTTCTGTGCTATAGACATCTTTGTCTTGGGAAATAAATTTGGGAAGCACAGGTCAGTTTTTTTCCAATTTCTGAGCAATCCTGAAATCAGATCGTATTGCTTTTCCAATCCCAGCTGTAAGGTAAATGTTTGTTATAGCAGATAGAATTAGAAAAGTCTACACACAATTTTCTTACATTCTAGTGGATCCCTAATTATCTTAAAATAAGCATAGAAATATCTTGCATCTTTGATAAGATCCTGTAGGTTAATAATCAGTTTTAAAATGCTATAAATTCCCAAAAGGAGCATCAAAGAAACTTGTGAGTTACTTCTAAAACATGTAATGTAAACTATAGCTTAAGCTTTTGGGTCTATCTTGGTAAACAGTGACCCAACAAACTAAATTTTTTTGGCAAGAATAAGTGTCATTTTTATCCTACCAAGAACTGAATATCACATTCTAAAGCTGTGGTTCACTTCCCTAATATTATCAGCAAGAAGGTAAATTTCCCTCAAGCCAATATGTTTAATTCTATTGCCAGAACCCCAGCATAATGCCAGGTATAAGGGGTTAAATGAACACTGAATGCTTTTATTAGAAACTTATTAGTTGTTTCTCCCATTCTGTGGGTTGCCTGTTCACTCCGATGGTAGTTTCTTTTGCTGTGCAGAAGCTTTTTAGTTTAATTAGATCCAATTTGTCAATTTTGGCTTTTGTTGCCATTGCTTTTGGTGTTTTAGATATGAAGTCCTTGCCCATGCCTGTGTCCTGAATGGTGTTGCCTAGGTTTTCTTCTAGGGTTTTTATGGTTTTAGGTCTGACAATTAAGTCTGTAATCCATCTTGAATTAATTTTTGTATAAGGTGTAAGGAAGGGATCTACTTTCAGCTTTCTGCATATGGCTAGCCAGTTTTCCCAGCACCATTTATTAAATAGGGAATCTTTTTTTCCCTATTTCTTGTTTTTGTAAGGTTTGTCAAAGATCAGGTGGTTGTAGATTTGTGGTATTATTTCTGAGGGCCCTGTTCTGTTCCATTGGTCTATATCTCTGTTTTGGTATCAGTACCATGCTTTTTGCAATCTAACCATCTGCCAAAGGGCTAATATCCAGAATCTACAAAGAACTTAAACAAATTCACAAGAAAAAATCAAACAACCCCATACAAAAGTGGGCAAAGGATATTAACAGATACTTCTCAAAAGAAGACATTTACACATTTACACAGCCAACAGAAACATGAAAAAATGCTCATCATCACTGGTCATCAGAGAAATGCAAATCAAAACCACAATGAGATACCATCTCACACCAGTTAGAATGGCGACCATTAACAAGTCAGGAAACAACAGGTGCTGGAAAGGATGTGGAGAAATAGGAACACTTTTACACTGTTGGTGGGAATGTAAACTAGTTCAACCATTGTGGAAGACAGTGTGGCAATTCCTCAAGGATCTAGAACTAGAAATACCATTTGACCCAGCCATCCCATTAATGGGTATATATCCAAAGGATTATAAATCATGCTGCTAAAAAGACACATGCACATGTATGTTTATTGCGGCACTATTCACAATAGCAAAGACTCAGAACCAACCCAAATGTCCACCAATGATAGACTGGATTAAGAAAAAGTGGCACATACACACCATGGAATACTGTGCAGCCATAAAAAATGATGAGTTTATGTCCTTTTTCGGGACATGGATGAAGCTGGAAACCACCATCTGAGCAAACTACTGCAAGGACAGAAAATCAAACACTGCATGTTCTCACTCATAGGTGGGAATCGAACAATGAGAACACTTGGACACAAGGTGGGGAACACCACACACCAGGGCCTATCGTGAGGTAGGGGGAGGGGGGAGGGATAGCATTAGGAGATATACCTAATGTAAATGATGAGTTAATGAGTGCAGCAGCACACCAACATGACACATATATACATATGTAACAAACCTGCACATTGTGCACATGTACCCTAGAACTTAAAGTATATATATATAAAAAAAAAAAGAAATCATGTGTAAACTGTAAAAAAAAAAAAAAAAAAAAAAAAAAAAAAAAAAAGAAAGAAAGAAGGAGAAGAAAGAGAGAAAATGCACAGTAAGAACAAACTTTAGGACAGAGTCTTCTAATACCATGGGCAGGTACTGCCTATTTTGATTGGTCATCAAAAGCTCAGTTATTCCTTATTTTCCTCAATTGTAAAGTAGGAATATAGTATAGTATCTGCATGATGGAAGGTTATGAGGATCAAATAAATTAATACCAAACAAAAAGAAAAGAAACTTATTAGTGGTTTCTGCCATAAATTATTAGCAATCAAGAAATCATTATTCTTTTTGTTTGCTTGGTTCCTTTGGACCTTGGAGTTTTGCTAGACTGAGTTGATTTTGTATCATTAAACATTAAACTCCCTTGACTAGTAGCAAAATCTTGTGATTTCTGCTCTGCACCAGTGAGGTGGGATGCGTGTGCATTTTTTTCATTTGTTCGCTTGCTCACTAAATGGTAAAGGCTGAGAATCTTAGGCAACATGATATCTAAGGTGAAAACAAACTCTCTGTCAGAGCTGATCTGTTGTTTTACACAGTGATACAACTAATGTGGCAACATAAATAAATGGGCATGACTTTTCCTCCTAATCATAACTTACAGGAACTCCAGATCTCAGGTAAAATTTATGGTAATTATTGCCATAATTGTTATTCTTTCATTACTTAAACAGAAAACATATTTTTTCTCTCCTTTGAAATTCATCTTTTATTCAAAAAGAAAAAACAAGAATTGACTGAGAACACACGCTTTTACACTCTTTTCTGTTTCCAAAATTGAAACTCATTCTCTCACATGCTCCATTAAGATGGTGACTGTTAGAGAAGTCTTTCTATATTCTCCTTGTACAATTAATATTCTAGTATATAGGTATGCTTAATCTCAGACATTCTGTATTAAGGCGAATGTAGGAAAACTAGCTAACTTTAAAAAGTGTAAATATGTAACCGGTGTCAGAATATAGAAACGAGTTGTAGAATGCATACATCCTACAACGACAACCCTATCATAAAATGGAGTACTGTCGGGGAAGCTCAGCCATAATTGCACTCCGGAGAGTAAAAGACATTGTGTTGCCTCCTCAGCAGAAATTCACCTCCCTGTATGAAAATCTGATAAATTGTCCAGTTTCCCGCAGAGGGAACGACAGAGAATTTAATGAGAAACACATTAGAGCCGGACCTGTCACTGTGTGATTATGCATTCACTAATCTCTCTGTAGGGTACAGAAAAATGTCAGTCTTCTCTGAGAGAGTTTATCTAGGGAAAGGGACAAACACATCTAGAAATAAATTACCAAAAAGAAATGCCTTTATTCTCCCACTGATACCTACTGGCATCCTACCAGACTGCTTGTTTGGCCTACAAATAGCAAAAGCATTGGGATTTGCATAGTAACCTATTTTTATGATTGCCAGTGAAATTGAAGTGTCATATGATGACATGTATTGATAATTAAATGCAGCTGCAAGTGCCTGATATATTTAGTTTGATCTAAAAATGTATGTTTGAGAACTTCAAGTACAGTAGGAGGGGCAGCGGATGTTCTTACTCTTATTGTAGCATATATTTCATATTTAACATGAAATTATCTTACCTGTCATCATCATTTTTGTCCGATAAAACTTATTCAGCACCTGTATACATCCTAAAAGCATTTCTGAGCAACTAACATATGCCAGGAACCTATAATTATACAGTAAGTTTGGTGAATAACTAGAATATCCAATAGCCTCTACAAAGTGTTTAAGCCAGAGGAACACATCATTCAAATTTGCTTTTCACTAAGAGCATTTATTAAGTTAATTTTATTAGCCTGATTTTAGCGTGGGAAATGTGCAATGAGGGCAGGTATATTTTCTCCAGAAGTTCAAAATATGATAGTACGTTGATGTAAATATCCACAAAGAACTACTAAACAAGCACTGAGCAAGTCCAAGAATGTCTTACTAGCTCAGTGCCTTGTGCAAGGAGGGATCTCAGAAATCACTTCCTGAATTTTGGGGAAAGTAAGGGAATGGTGACAGAAAATTGTGTCCTGAGCTATCCTTATTTGGAGGCGTGATGTCAAGAAGAAATTACTCATATTTCTTCAAGAATTTCTAGAAGGCTTCATGGTGAATGGAGAACTTTAATCACAAAAGAAGTGTTTTTAAAATTGCATGTTTAATTAAGTAGAGCTATTTATTATCAACAATGATACCAGTCTGACCATTCCCCCTCCAGGTTAATTCAAATTTTTTACATCCTTCATAAAATGCTAAGCCCAAAATCGATCCCAGCTTTGTAAATGTCTTGATCAAATCTCACACACTTACTCAGTGGCATTTTTTTTTAAACTAAGAAAAGATATTTTTAAAAGATCTATATTTATAACTTCATTGACAGCTTTTTTTTCTCAAGTGGTTGTCCAGTTTCATCTGGACATAAATTTAAATTTGGTTTCATTACAGAAGGGAACATGTCCCTTTTTATGACCTCATAGAACTTTCAACATCGTAAGACTCCTACAATCACTGGTAATAAAGCTAGAAATCATGTTAGAGATCAAATGGTGAAGGACAAAACAGGTGCTAGAGAGTGATGTGATTCATGTCTGAATAAAGACAAAAACCATTTAATAAACTAAAACATAAATGAGAGTTCTTGGTTTATAATCTAATGTTATTTTTATTGCATAAAATTGCTGAAATACTGATTGATGATGTGTAGCCCAGTTGACTGATTCAATGTCATACAAATTCTTAGATGTAAAGATGCCTCACCTGACTCTACTCAGGTTAAGTCCGCATCTTGTTCCCTTCTCTCCCCTGAGACTTTCAAATAGGGCAGAGTAAGATGGAGGCAGTAACTCTTTGTCTCTGCTAATACCTAATCATATAATCTTATTTCAAAAGTTGGCTTGGCCAGTACATTTGGATTGACTACAAAAAAAAAAAAAAAAAAAAAAAAAAAAAAAAAAAGGCCTTGTCCATTTATCCAGAGGTTTCCTCCAAAATTTTTAAAAATTTTGTCACCTTAAAATGGATTTTAAATTATCAGAATTTAGAGGTAGCAATGAAATAAATCTTAAAGGAGGTGTAGAACTCCTTTAAGAAGTTATTGTTTGCTTTCCATTGCGGCAATGGAATCATATATTTTTAATGAGCCCAGAAACAATTCTCTGCAACTGTAAAAATGATGCCAGAATGCAAGTTTTTGGTTAGTGCCATAGTTTCATTTTGTTATTGAAAATGGAATAAATCATGATTTATTCCCTCCCTTCTTTGGAAGGGTAAAAAATGTTAATGGTAAGAAAATCAGTACATTTTCTATTTCAAGATCGATTTCATAAGAAATTTACCTACCAGATTTATGTTTTATTTTTAGCTACAAGAAATAAAAGCTTTAAAATAACAGAAATAAAAGTCTCAGTTTTATATATGTAATTTTTTAAATATATGTACAAACTTGGAAATGACTTCTGTCAGTATCTCTTATCGTTGTCACATGATTTTGAACTTCTGGACCAGTGTAATTCAGCTGAAAGAATCAAGAAAATTAATATACACCTATACTCTCAAATTAGTCTCTTTAGAAGGAAGTGAAGAGAGACTCTGTGACAGAAAAATCACAGTGTTACTACATCTTATTGAAAACCTCTATTTATCTCTATAGATGTTCCATATAAAGAAATCTTAAATATTTAAACATAATATAATTGATAAAACTGACATGTTAGTCTGGAGATGTTTGTTACCTATAGGCAAAATAGACTCCTAAATAATAATACAAAATTTATTGTTGTGTTTAGATGAACATAACCATAATCAAATAATTTTGGTATTTAGTAGTTCTGGTTACTTAAAATAATAAAAAGCTATGTAAGCAAGAACCCTCTTAGAAAGTTGTAAGCATTAGTATGGACTTATATTTATACACGTTTTCTGTACATAGGTTCATTTAATTAATTGATGTAGGTAACTTTATGCTTCACTAAGCATTCATTAAGCATCGTTGTACCTGTAATCCCAGCAATTTGGGGAGGCTGAGGCAGATGGATTATGAGGTCAGGACTATCAAGAGGCCAGGATTGAGACCATCCTGGTCAACATGGTGAAACCTCGTCTCTATTAAAAATACAAAATGAACTGGCGTGGTGGCACGCACCTGTAATCCTAGCTACTTGGGAGGGTGAGGCAGGAGAATCGCTTGAACCAGGGAGTCGGAGGTTGCAGTGAGCCGAGATCATGCCACTGCACTCCAGCCTGGTGACAGAGCAAGACTGTCTCAAAAAAAAAAAAAAAAAAAAAAAAAAATCATTGTGTATGGCCAGTGAAGAGAAGTGTAATTGTGTAATTTAATATTTTCTTTTTAATTTTAGCATGGCTTTAAATTTTGAAATTAATGATTCCTGACTTGCATAATATATATTTGGTAGTTATCCTACTTTCATGTTCATATGCTAATCAAATCAAACCGGTAGTATAAGATAAACTATTACATTTGAGTTTAATGTAGCCTACAAGCAACATTTAGCCTATACAACTTATTCATTAACGTGGCCTGTTGTTGACCATCATTATTATCTTTCCGTTCACTAATTAGGAACATATGTTTACTAGTTTCTGTTTGGCAACTGAAATTTTTCATGTGCCCTAAGAACTTGGTATACGGCGTACAATACTTAACAATAGATTAGAATAAACTAGAGTAATATTTTTAGCTTTATACTGTGTAAACACGGTGATATGCCATTTGAATAAGAGTTGGGCATATCTTTGTTTAAAACATTTCATTGTTCCATTTAACCCAGAAATACTTTAAAGTATAAATTAGTTCAATTTTTTGTAGCATTTCATTTTATGCTATTTAAAAATTATGCATTAAGTGGAAAGAATGTTTAATCAGATAATTGGCTTTATAATAAAACACTATACTAATGTATACGTATAATGTTTTAGTTGATGGATGGGTTTTTAGATATATTATTTGTTATATATATGTGTGTACTGTTTTCCCATCAAATTAAAGCAATCTGCTTATATGGTAGCTAGCTCAATTTTGACAAGTTTCCATTTTGTATTTGCACCAAAATAAATCATAGTTTGCTTTAAGGAAAAAATAGTTTATAAGTATACTTTAAACATGTTTAAATGCAAACCATGAAATTTCTATGAACTCTTCTCTTACTACAAAAGTCATACTTTTAACCATTAGCTGTATCTTTTTTGCCACATTTCGGAATGTAATGTAAACACTTGTATTTTGCAGAACTTTATTAAAATGATTACCTGATAATAGATTTTGTAAATTTTCTTAAGTTAAATTTTCTGTGATTTATGTCCAGCAGTCAGTATTTAAGGTGAAATTAAATGCCACTTTCAACACATTGAATTCCCAGATTAATTTACCTCTATCAAAAGGCCAGTTTTTTAAATAAACATCAGAAGTTTCCTTATAAAAGTGCACATCTATTCACTGAAATGGTTACCTTTAGGAAGGGAAGCTCAAAGAGTGTTTGCCTGAGTAATAAGAATATTTCTGACAACGGGACTTGGCATGGATAACTGTTAAACCATTCATCTCCTTCAGTTCTCTATCGTTTCTAAGTGTTTGCTCCCTGTGGATCTACACAGTGGGACAGCAGAGAATCATAGAAGTATTTTTAAGCACTCCAATCTCATAGTGTATGCTTCACAGACAGAATAAAATGTATTCCTCCAGCTGTTCAAGAATGAGGGCAAGGGGGGGATAAAAAGAGAAATGAAGGCAAGACAGACTTAGATCTCAATCAATGTTGTAAACTTAGTGTACGTTTACCTCTAAATCCTTTTCCTTACCTCCCACATTTAATTCTATTAAAAAGTCCTTATATTTTTTCCTTGCTTATAACCCATCATATCCCAGCCACCAAAGGTGTAGGATTCCACATAAAGTCATGAATTTACATACACATACATACAAATCCAAGCTGAGCCTTTGGTGCTGTGAAAGAGAATTTAAACATTTTATTTTTTTTTTTTTTTTTTTTTTTTTTTTTTTTTTTTTGAGACGGAGTCTCACGCTGTTGCCCAGGCTGGAGTGCAGTGGCGCGATCTCGGCTCACTGCAAGCTCCGCCTCCTGGGTTTACGCCATTCTCCTGCCTCAGCCTCCTGAGTAGCTAGGACTACAGGCGCCCGCCACCGCGCCCGGCTAATTTTTTGTATTTTTGGTAGAGACGGGGTTTCACTGTGGTCTCGATCTCCTGACCTTGTGATCCGCCCGCCTCGGCCTCCCAAAGTGCTGGGATTACAGGCTTGAGCCACCGCGCCCGGCCTAAACATTTTAAAATGTAAAACTAAACATATTATCTGAGGTAAGGCTAGAAATAAAAACAATAAAAAAGTGCAGTGAATAGAAAAAATTTAAAAGATTTCCACATTACAAATGAGATATAAACACATTTATAATTCATAAACAGCATAAAATGATTGCTTATGTCATATTAATTAAAATAATAAAAGTAAGAAAATATGCTCAATGCAGAGGTACTTTTAAGAAAACAAACAAAAAAACAAAAGTTAACAAAATATTTTATCCGCATCAAAATATTCTTTGGAAACCAAAAATAAAAATGTACCATGTATGTTCTTTCAGGTTGATCTGTAAAAGTCAGAAAAATACATAGTCCATGTTATTTAACTTTCCGAAAATACAAAGTTCTAAATATCCCTCAAGCATAAAGCAAAAGGCTTTATGTCTTGCTGACCTGAAGCAGTGTGCTCCCTGTATTAGTACAAAGAATTCCAGTTTCCTTCCTATCAAAAAACATTTTGTTTCAGTCACACTGAAACAAATGACGTGACTTCAATACAGGGTAGTATAGCTGAAGCTGTGTCCAAAAATTTTCCTTCAGAACTCTGAAGACACCTATAGAAACTCCTGAGGGGAAAGAATCGTTCTCACAAGGCCAAGAGGAATATTATCCAAAGCGAAACTTGAGTCTGTATTTCACTGTGTTGGTATTTTTCCGAGGTGCAGAAAGGGGAACCTTTGGCTTGATAGGGCTAGGTGGCTTTTTCTTTTCAGGAACAGTAACCGTGAAAGAAAGTTCTGGCTGCTCCGACTGCTTGAATCTTGGGAGAAAATGGGTAGAGATGTGCTGGGGTTTAACCCGGGGGCTGCACCCTCGTTTGGCTTTTCCTCTTTTATTCAGGGCCACATACCACTCCCGCCCTGTTTTTTCAGTTCTATGTATTGCTGAGGCATAGGTATTATAGCTGTTTTCTTGAAAACGCTCCCTGAACTTGCAGTCATCTGTGAACTTGGCCTAGGGAGGAGAAAAAAAGAGGAAATGTAAGTTGTGACAATCTTTTCAGCATGTAATAAAATATAAGTTCTTGTAGGAAAAAAATAATAATAATTTTGGCGATCTCTGTTCCTCCTACTCCATTCCTTTTTATAAAGACATGTTTGCTTATTTTAAAGTTGCTTTAAAATTACTATTTTTCTTTTTATGTTTCTACTTCATTTATTTTGTAACACATTTCTGTTCACTACCTATTTGGTGACATAGTATCGATGAATATAAAAGTAACCAGGACTCTTGATACATTTAAACCTTGTTACTATTGTTTAAATACTTTGAAATGTATAGTTACAAATATTTTAACATACTATTTTTCCTCCTAACTCACCAAGAAAATAAATAGAACTATATTACTAAGAAACAATTGCCTGGTAAAATATAAATTCCTGTTCATAGAAATGGGGTCAAAATTATTCCTTTGAAACAAGCATGCATTTTTTCAATGTTATCAGTGTGATTGAGGCTGCTGAGAGAGAAATAGCATATGGCCCCCATTAATATTGCAGGTGTTAGAGTTCTTTAGAAAAAAAAAAATGTATCTTTACTCAGGCATTACAGGAAAGTATATTTGACTCCAAGAAGAAAAAAGTCACTGGAATTACTATGCTTTGGCCAGATCTTACACACACACAGAATATCTGCCCTTGAAATACTTACAGAATAGTGGAAAAACAGACAAGTAGACATCCGTCATGGTGCAGCTTGATAAATGGAATTATGACAGTGGTATGCAGAGGGTACAATGACAGCATAGAGGAAGGGCATCTAAGAGGGTGGAGGTGGCCAAGAAGAGGACAGAAAAGTCTTCCTATAAAAGGTGACATTTGAGCTGAGTCTTCAAGTACAACTAGGAATGTACTCTAACTAACATTAGAGAGGCAGACAAAATAAGAAAGGATTTTCAGGGAGAGGGAACAGGGTGTTGAAAGGTCAACATGACACTTTCAAATACCTGTAAGTAGTTCAGCGTGACCTCTACCTAGGATGCACCTGGGAAATAAGGAGATGAGCCTGACAATGTAGGTCAGCACCAGCTCTGAAAGGACTTACTTTGCCAAGTTGTGAAATTTGAAGGAATATGCGGGAGAATGGGGGAAGAGTGTGAACTTGGAATCAGACATACAATCAAAAACCAGTGATGCCAATTAAGCTCTTAGCCTTAGCCTCCTTATCCATAACACTTACAACAACAGGGCTTTTATGAGAATCTAAAGGAGGATTCTGTAATTTTCATCAAACTTGAAAGAGTCCATAACGCCCAAAGAATTAAGAATTCCTGTACTAGGTCAGACTACCAGGTTTCATAATTTCAAGGAGTACTATTTACACAGAATTCCTGTGCTTGAGAATACCAAATATTTTGTCCACTATGTATAAAAACACTAAAAGCTACATACTTCTATATCAAATCAAGAAGTTTTATATGAGAATAAAATGGCCTTTTTTCCTTGCTTTTTCTAATAATGCCAAACTTTTCTTTGGAATACTGATCATAACACTGAAATCTAAAAATCTGAATATTGCAAGGCAATCTACATAGATCCACTGTTAAAATCCACATGGAATTTGTGAGTAGTGCAAGATACTGACAGTATTAGAAGCCAACCGATATCAGAGCATTTACAAGAGCACATTAACTTTATGTACGATAGTTTACTGGAGTTACTTATATTTAAGTGTAGTTCAATCAACAAAGTTCTATTTGGGGGTTATGAAGCCATATATATAGATCTTTCACAAGTTTACTGGCGAATCTTTGGATATGATCTCAAGCAGACTGAAGGCAGGTGTTTTTTGTTTTGTTTTGTTTTGTTTTTTGTTGTTGTCATTGTTGTTGTTTGAGACAGGTTCTTGCTCTATTGGTCAGGCAGGAGTGCAGTGGCATGATCTCGGCTCACTGCAACCTCCATCTCCCGGGCTCATGCAATTCTCCTGCCTCAGCCTCCCGAGTAGCTGGGATTACTGGTGTGTGCCACCATGCCCAGCTAATTTTTGTATTTTTAGTAGAGGTGGGGGCTTCACCATATTGGCCAGACTGGTCTCGAATTCCTGACCCCAGGTAATCTGCCCGCCTCAGCCTCCCAAAGTGCTGGGATTACAGGTGTGAGCCACCGCACCCAGCCGAAGGCAGGTATTTTAAAGAATCACCGCCTATGTATGGCATCCCTCTCACCCTGTCTTACGATACACCTTGCCAGCCTACATTTAGGCCAGGACTGCTATGCTGACACCACTTTCAAAGATCACACATTGACTATTCCTATTTTTTATTAGAAAGACTTGCTTACAAATTCATTGTAGATTTGTCTACAGCTGCTTAGCTCTTAAAGTGGCTTTCCCATTTAATTAGATAATCCCAATATTTTATTTCAAAATAAAAGCTATAGACATCTAGAATGTTTCTGGCTCTATAAACGGATAATAAGAAGTTTAGAAAGGTGTGAAACATTTCATTAAAAAGAGTATCTAGTATATTTACCTTGTCTCAGGTTTTTTTTTCTTACAATGCAGTCGAATGACATTTTTGAAAATGTGTAATACATTATGCCTTGACCTGACTTCTACCTCTGTTTCACGAAAATAGCAGTGATTGCTTTACTCAATTTTGACAGAGTTAGGTTGTTAAAATGTACCTCATTTTTTAATATTTTCCCCCAACAGTGCCCAAGAAAATAAAGAACGAACATGTCCATTTTTAATTGATGTAGATGACAGGCACACATACGCATGCACAGGTGCATGTGCAGACACACACCACAGCATTTCTTTTTTTAAAAAAACAGAAATCTATATCATTTCCATTTTAGGGTCTTTCATATGAGTGAAACCCACCTGCCCCACCCGCTACAATTGTTTCATCTAAAATCTTTCTCTTTTCCTCCTCTTTTCCTCCAGATTCATATTCTAAAGTTCTTTCTTAAGAGGAGCCCCTTTAAGGAGATGGCTATTCGGAATTCAGATTTTTCAGAGGTCACCTAACTGTTACCCAGGGTAGAAATGTGCAGAGTCCTAAGGACCCACACACTACACACAGCCCCTCAGCTGTCCAAATCCTACATTCTACATTAATACAGGAGTAAACGCAGTTAGACTGTTTTGACTTTCTTAATTGACTTTTAATTTAATGTTTTGTCTGCAAAATTATTCCAGCTGTGATGGAACACAGAATCATTTGAAGCAAACATTTCAGTGAATTTATTCATCTTGAAGGATTGACTCTTCCTATTAGTCTTCCCAGTCTGGCTCAGACAAGATGGTGACACTAAGCAGTACATCTCTGTATATAGTGTTGTGCACAGACCATCTTTATAGCAAAGAGTCATAGGTCTTAGCTAGAGGTACTAAAATACATACATTTGCCATTAGAAAATTTTGGACAATAAATTTTCCAGGCTGATTTTTATTTTTTAAATCTTTTTTAAAAATTATAAGAAGTCCTCTAATAAAATATACACTTTTAAAATAATAGAACTCCATTATTTTTCTAGAAAAAAAACTGAAACTAACAAACACACTTTTTCTATAGTTAAGAGTATGATGTAGAGGCATGAATCAAATTTCAGATAAGTTGCTGAAATCAAGACTCCTTCATCTAATTGCCTTACCACCATCAGCCACTACAGTGAAAGCAATTGTTTAAATATTTGTTTAAAAATGTTTCATATTCATTTTTCACTAATTTATTCCACAGATATCACATGCTAGGCACTGTGCTAGGAGCCACTTTTACAGTGGAAAACAATATTGACATAGTCCTGCCCATGTTTTCATTGACTTAAATTACATTAAAATCTCTTTAATTTCTCCTTGATCTGGCAAGAATAAAAACCGGTTACATTCAATAAACCATAATTGCAAAATTAAAATAAATGTTTAAAATCATCATTTTTTGTAGTTTAGTATATACTCCTAATTGACAAAAAAAAAAAAAAAACTTTAAACAAATTGAACTATTTTTTTCTTGAATATCTAAATTATTACAAGGAGAGGAAACACACTGCTATTAAGAGAAATAAGAACTTTTTGCTGGGCATGGTGGCTCACACCTGTAATCTAGCACTTTGGGAGGCTGAGGCAGGCGGATCATTTGAGGTCCGGAGTTCGAGACCAGCCTGACCAACATGGTAAAACCCTGTCTGTACTAAACATACAAAGTCAGCCAGGTGTGGTGGTGGGCACCTGTAGTCCCAGCTACTGGGGAGGCTGAGGCAGGAGAATCGCTTGGACCTGGGAGGCAGAGGTTGCAGTGAGCTAGGATCCTACCATTGCACTCCAGCCTAGGCAATAAGAGCAAAACTCCGTCTCAAAAAAAAAAAAAAAAAAAAAAAAAAAGAACATTTTCACTAGAAGTAAACTGTCGTGGCTCTACTCATCCCTTCTCACAGTGAAGGATCCATTTTAAAGAACAGATATTTTTTAAAAAGTCAAATTGAATTCAAAGAAAGCACAACTCCAATTAACTACAATATTCCAGAAATGACTAATTCTGCCAAGCTGAAATTAAACAGGTCAATTAAACCAAATAAATTATTTCCCAAATGATATTGTTTTTTAAAAAAGCTCTCTAAAATCTCTTCTTGTAGTTTTTTCCTTAGTAAATATCACGATCTATGATGATTGAGTACCTTGTATAGTATGAATTAAAGCTGTGCAATTACCGACTCTCGTGTGCAACTATAGAAGTAAATATGTAGTATATGAGATATGGAAATAGGAGTGAATTTGAACTGACACCAGTATAAACCTTGGAATTTGTGTGTATTTAATCAATTTTATTTATTTATTTCAGCTTGTTTTCTTTGATTTGCCTCTTTCTCCTGAAAAACCTTATAAAGTTAAGGGGAAAAAAAGCCAAATCTAAATAATTAAAATGTTGTTCTAGACTAATATTATTAAATAACAAAAAGGTTATCATAGACTGTAACAAAAACAACTATAGACCAAATTTTGCTACAAACTAAGTTTCTTCGCCACATTCATCACTTCTAGTTCCCCTACCTCCTTTTAGAGCTGCTTAATTCCCATCCCTTCCCTCCACCAATGGAGCCGCCTGGGACAGGTGCCCTAAACTCAGCTAATTTTTTATACTTGTGCCCTGGTACAGGGCAGCACGCACCCAAAGGGCTACTTCTTACTCTTTACTATATAAACTGTGTAATGGCCAGTTGTAGCCCCGCCGTGCTATCTCCCAGGCACAGCCATATCTCCTGCTTGGTACCATTCATTCCTTCTATATCTCAGTTCCTCATACTGAGCAACAGACAAAATACACAAGCTGGTTTTAATATTACCCAAGCTGAGATAATGTAGTAAAGAATATCAACTATAGGATCTCTTTTCTTCACTTATATAATTTCCCTTCAAATTACTTAGAGAGCAGGCTCAAATACAGCTCCCCAAGCCCTGTTTCCAGAGACTGTGTTTTTGTAAGTCTGAGGTGAGACCCTGGGCTTGATGTATCATTAACCAGCATCCTATGTGATTTTGACACCTGTGAAGTAAGGACCACACCAGGCAAAACATGGAATAGCATGACTTTCTTTCTGAGGACCTTAATAACTTCACAAAGCTGGACTATTGGAGACTACTGTGTGTCAGGTGGTTTACATATATAATTTAACTCACAGTAATTCCATGGCTGCTATTAGGATAGTATTATCTGATTTTTTCAGCCAGCGAAGTAAAGAATATGATCCATCTATCACCCTGCATTTATCAAGTGCCAGAATAGACCTGTGATTTAAATTGCATCTTCTGATTCCTAGACTAAGGGTCTCTCCATAACACTATACAAACCAAAGCTATTTCCTAGGCTTTTCTTATACAGTCTTACTTGCTCTGAAGTTGCTTCCTGTTAAAATATTGATGAATGACAAGTGTCACTCTTCAAATCATCAAAGAAATATATTACTATCTCTCACTTTCTGCTAAAATGGATTTCCAAATCTACAAGGCAATTCATCACACCCAGATTTCCTCAATAAAACAGGTCTTCTAATGACTTCCACAGTGCAAAATTGAGGGGAAACTGGCATTTACTGCAAAGGCAGAGTTTGAACCCATTTTTGTGCCTGAGAAGTTAGACATTCAATTTTACTGTATATTGAAAGTCCTTAGAGGGCAAAAAAAGAAAAAAATTCTTCTCAAATGCCTTGATCTAGCTCATGCATGGTCTTGACTGGCAGAGTGGAGTGCTTAGTAAGTCATTTTTTAATGAGGATGATAAGTATTGCTCAAGCCTCCATTTCTCCTTTCAGTAAATATGCTCAGCTTTAGGGGCTGCCTACTCCTCTTCACTCTGCCTGCAGTGCAAGAAGTCCAGTCTGGAGTCTCATCCCAGGCAAGCCAGCTGGCACACTCTGAAACCAGGAAAGGAGGGTGTTCTAGACCTTGCTTAGGACTGATCAAGCACACATTCCATGCCTGTTTCGTAAACTCTGCAATTAGCTTTCCTTTCAAACATGATCCCCTAAAACCCTGAGAAACAAAAATAATTCCACCACATGCTTCTCTCTGCATCTTTAAAATAAGCTAACATGTTTTTCCCCAATAAGCAATGAGCTTTCTGCATACTTTATGAAGTATGTTGAAGTATACTGAAGAATACATGATAATCACCTTTTCCAAGATTTATGTTTTTTAGGGAAAAATCAAGATGGACAACAGAGCTACGAAAAAAATCACAAGATTATGACCATAGGAAATCCATGCCTCTTTAAGAGGTTGAGCTTAGAAATTTTGCTTTGAAATTAGGTTCCTGGGAGAAAGGAAAACCTAGTAGATAAGGGACACCTATAAGCACACAAAGTTTGGGTGTGGGGAAGAAAAGATCAGTGATAAATCGGAGTTGAGGCTGGTCTGAATAATTTAAGGGTCACAGCTGCCTGACCCCAAAATCAGAAAGAAAGAGATTAAGGATTGTCAAACAGCTGCCTGAGAGCAAATTCAGGAAAATCTGTTTAAACATTAAGTGTGGAATACTTTTCAGGCAGTACTCTGTTTTATATGCATTATCTTGTTTAAAACACTTAACTACCCCAATAGATTGCGACTTCAATTTTCCTTCTTTTGTAGTTGATAAACCAAGGAGTAGAAAGATGAAGTAAAATGACACAGTTAGGAAGTGGTAGAGTAGGATTCAGCCTGGGGGCAATCTAACTGTCTTTACCATCACACTTAAGGCCTTTGACTCCTAGTCTGGACCCACCTCAGATAAATCCAGAAAGGCTCTCTGTGGGACTTTCAGTAAGGATGCCAACCTGAGGAGGGAGCAGGGACAGACAGACGGTTAAGGCAGGAAGAGTGCTCAGTCTCAGAAGGTACCTTAGCATGGAATGTGTTGAGAAAGAGGGTAAAGGCCACAGCTGTGGCTTGGAGTAGCCCTCATGGATCTTTGGAAAGCAATTATCTCCTCCTGTTCTTGATGATTTTTGATACATTTGGACAAAGAGAAGACCATACATCCTCATCCTTGTGAAGAATGCTGAAAAACCTGCATGATAGGAATTTAGTTGCACTGCCTATTTAGAGTATGCCAATAAAAGTTTGAAGGAGAGCTGCCTGTAGATTAGGGGCTTGAATGAGTCCAGGGAGCCACACATACTTTATATATATATATATTTTTTTTTAATTATACTTTAAGTTCTAGGGTACATGTGCACAATGTGCAGGTTTGCTACATTTAAATGTGCCAGGCTCCAGGGGCTTGAATGAGTCCAGGGAGCCCCACACATTTAGATTACTGAAGCTCAAATAAAACTTCTCTGATGGGATTAACAAATTTAGCACAAAAATGGAATCAGCATCAATGCTGCCTGAATCTGCTCTGGGCTACCCTTTCAGTGTGTCATATTTGTGTCTATGAACAGTAAAATATTTACTAAATGAAGATTTCTGTGAGCAAAATAGGTCTCTTTTCTGTTTTGAAAGTTTATCTTGGGAGGGAGGGGTTCCCTATGCAACTGTCATTGACAATGAATAACCAACATTTGTAAAATTCTGTGGCGACACATGCCCTCTTCTCTAGATTTTAAAGTGAAGTACTGGAGACACAGGAGATGGGGGAAATGCCAGTTCAAAAAAGAGATGTGAATCAAAGAGAAAAACATGTACCTAGAATGAGGAAATTTGCAACTTTAACTATAAATCTCAAATTGCCTGTTTATTTGCCTATTAAATAGAGTGCTATAAATATTCTAATGATGTGCCACAGTATTCATTTTTATATGTAATACAAAAATATTTTCATGCACATATTAATTTCTATACACTAAGAGGTGAAAACAATGTAATTGGTTCCAAACAAAACTTAATATCTTCTTTGAAGCTAACTTTTATTTACCAAGCACTATAGCATTTAAAGAGAAAGAGAAAATTCTGGGAGGCTATAGTTCTGGTTCAATCACTTGTTAACTGTGTAACCTTGGGAAAATAATTTAACAACTAGGAGACTCTTTCGTCACCTCATTATCTAATGAGATAATGTGAGCAAAAGAGCTTTTAAAGAGCTATGGAAGTACATTATCTCTGCCTAGTAGCTAATTTTTAGAACTCTGATTATTATTACAAAAACTGAGTTGAATATCTACAAGTATCAATGAATATTTCTCAGTACAATGGGGGATTACTTTTCCCAGAATTCTATTAATGTTTTATATTTTTAGTTTACATTTGCTTTGTAGATAGAACCCTAAAAGTACTCTTTAAATGCCTCTGCAAAATTTTTAAATTAAAGCAACTCACAAATTACAAGTTTAATCCTAAAAGTCTATGAGTTTTTAAACTTTTTGGGGATGATGTAAAGCTGTAAAAATCAAAACTATTAACTAAATCAAATAGTCATATTTAGAGTTACAAGAACAATTTCCCAACATGTTTAACTAGAATGTGAAAACAGGAAAGAAATCAAGTGGGCATAAAACTAGTAATTACTAGCATTAATACTATTTCTAAATTTAACGTCTTTAAAAAATAAATCACTTTATAATTTAATTAGGTTTTCACCTAAAGGAAAAGTGCTAATAAAAGCTCAGATAAGAGAAAGTGGGCTTGGATAATTGGTTTAAAAAGAATCCACATAATCATAGGGCTTAATATTTTTATCTACAATTTAGCTCAAAGTCATCAGAATGACTTTTATATCAAAGAGCTTCAGAGAGTGACAAGAGCAAGACTTGCTTTGTGCTGTTTAAAAGTCATTATTCTATGAAATAACTTTAGCCTGCCAAGATGAGAAAGAATAACAGATGCTGTTTTTGCATTATCTGCATTATTTCAACCAGCCATCCTTAGACATTTGGGTCAAATTTCTAGAAATTTGTTACTTGCATTTGACAGAGGAATCATGTATCTTAACCTCTCAGTTTGACCTTTCTAATTGGCTTCCATTTGTAATATGTTACTTTCTGGGGCAATTATCCTTAAGCTGTTCCAAGTTTAGTCTATTTTTTGCAAGTACTATGGCATAAATCAGAATATTTTAAAAGTTAAGATTTTCACTCAAAACAAACCAGTAAGAGAAAGTTTCTTTGCATGCACTGTGTATTATTATGAGGTTAGATTTTGAAGGTGTTTTAATCTTTTATAAACTTAAAAGTAGACTGAGGAAAAGTTATTCCGTTCAGATGTGTTTAATCATTGTTTTCTATTCTGTATGTGGATTTTTTTTTTTTTTTTGCTTTTATACAGTTCTCATGAGAACTCATCTGTATGTGAATTTTAAATAATATTTTAAAATAAAATTAAATGCCCTGAGAATGATACATTGGACTTTGGCGACTCAGGGGGAAAGGGGAGGGGGTTGGAGATGAAAGACTACACATCGGGTACAGTGTACACTACTGGGGTGATGGGTGCACCTAAATCTCAGAAATCACCACTAAAGAACTTTTTCATGTAACCAAATGCCACCTGCTCCTTAAAATCCTATTGAAATGAAAAATAAAATTAAAACATGTAATACCCTACTTTTTTCACAGTGATGCAGAATGTTGTCCCTTAAATAAATGAAAAAAATTTAAAAATATATTTCTATGAATACTATATTACAGTTTGCTAGATCATAGTAACCAGCTCAAAAAATGAAATGGTAAATTGTTTAATAGTTCTTGCAATAGGCGATTTAAGAATTTAACAAAGGATTTCCATTTATGCTGCTAAACTGATATTTTAGCAATTTATTATATTTAGATTATATTTAGATTGTTACCCTATAATAATAGGCAATACTTATTGAGCACTTATAACACACCAGATAGTATTCTTAGCACATTGCATGTATTATCTCATCGAATCCTCAAGTAATTACAGAAATTGCTCAAATTCTGTCTCTTCCAAAAGATATTAACAAATCACTTTAGATGTTAAGAAAAGTAAAATTATAAAAGTCTTACACATTAAACCAAGTGGCATTTTCGTTGAAGTTTTTAAAGATCTATAAAATAAAATTATATATAGTAAGTTTCAATTGATTGCTATCAGTTGAAACTTTCTATAACTTTGAAAATTGAAAAAGTGATATTCCAATAATTTATTTACTAAAGACTATAAAGAATCAGAATTAAATGACTAACTTTAAACAATAATTGCTTTCAAAATGTTTTAATGTGAAGAAAATAAGTATGCCACAGAAAAAGCATAAAGCACCTTTAAGTTCCGTGTGTATATACTAATACAAATAAATAGAATCTGTGAGTGGGAAAACTAAGCTGAACATATTTTATCATCTTTAAAATGTTTTAATACTTCCCAGGTAATGGAAACTTTCATAACAAAGCAAATAAATAGTTTATGAACTGATCACAATATATAAAACTGGTCTGAATAAATTTTTGAGAATGCAAAATTACTTTTCATAGTATTAAGAAATCGTTATTTTTGATGTGACAAAAATACAAGATAAAAATTCTTCAAATTAATTAAAATTTGTCTATGAAAGTCACAGTCTTCTAATTATTGGTTTCTTCCCTCCCTACTTGTTAATATGAAAATATTTTACATTACTGAGACCCAATTTTTGGTATTATGAGTAGCTTGTAAAATTAAGTAAGAACCTCATTTACTTAGCACAAACACAATCACTATAAACTTGTAAGTTTAAAATGTGGTGAAATATATTATTGCCATGTTTCTTCTTATGTGGGCCACTTCTAAGAAACAAGTGGATGGCTACCCCTTTGAGAACGCTATTTTCAAATACACTTAGGCTTAAACTTTTTGTAGACTCTATAATATCTTTTAAAGTAAATTAAATAGTTAAATTATTACTTCTAGAAGCATACAAAATTCCCTTGGTTAAATGTAAATATGCTTTTTAAATAATTAAGTTCTTTGGGCAAATTGTCTTACCTACCAACTTGGAAAATTATTCTGTTTTACAAATGTAAAATCTTTATAGCACCTTTAACAAATATAAAGTGGTTCTACTTACACTTGCATGGAGTTTTCCTTTTTTTGACATCGCTAAAAATTTGTTGCTGAAAACTCCTCGTATTCCTACAATCCCCTGAGACACAGCAAATATTTCCAAAATACCTAGGATGACAGAAATCCCAAAATAAAACACAGGCTCTTCTTTATATCATTGTGAAGAATTAAATTTCTACATAGATTCTTTCCATTCTTTATTATTGTGATTTAAAAAAAGAACTTAGTATTTAACATCCTTATTTTTCATGACATTTACTATGTTAAAAACAAAGAAGGCTAGGATTCAAGTGTTCATTTAAAATAATGTCAATATTCAAAAATTTGATTCTACTTCATCAGTAATTATTTGGACAAATAAGTCACTTTTAGTACACAATGAGCACGAAGTTTTCTCAGGTTCTAAAGAAATTAAAAAGACATTTAAAAAATGTTTTGCAAAATAATTCTTCTCCATTATTTCTTCATCAAAGATAATACACTACTTTGAATATTAAAGCACAAATCTGTGCTCAAGACTAGTATAACTATTTGAAAGTCTGGAAAATAATACTTATTTACATTAAATAAATTCCTCTACTCTAATTATCATGGTTATAATGGTAGTTACAAATAAACATATACTATACTCAGTCTTTTAGTGACTGCATTTAAAGACTACATGTAAGATACTGAAAGCATTATAAATAACTTAAAATTATTGGTTCAATGAAAGTTTAATGGATTATGCTTTGAGACATCTGGCATTTTGAATCATTTCCTAGAAAAAAAATTAATGAGATAATTTATTACATTATTGTTTATAGTTTGTATTTCATAGTTAGCATTATGAAGTCAATGTTCCCTGTCTCCTACAGTAATTTCAAAGTTCACATCCACTGGATCAAGAGAATTACACACCAAAGTTCATAGAGTAGTTTAATAAGATAAAACACATAGTCTGCACTTAATTAGAAAGCCTGCTTATTTAAAATAAATTATGTATTTTATATGAACATGAAAAGAGCACAATGTTTTTTATTAGTTGTCTATTTCAAAATTTCAAAAGTTGTCTATTTCAAAAAAAGATTTTTAGCTCAATAGAGCTAAAAAGGGACCTGTCTTAGAAAGGAAAAAGGGAAGCCAGGTGCAGTACCTCACGCCTGTAATTCCAGCACTTTGGGAGGCTGAGGCTGAAGGATCGCCTGATACCAGGAGTTCAAGACCATCCTGGTCAAAATAGTGACACTGCATCTCTACTTTTAAAAAGGAAAAGAAGGAAGGAAGGAAGAAAAGAAGGAAATAAAGAACAGAGGGGAAGAAAAAAAGCACATTTCAATATTTCCATCTATAATATTCTGAGCATATATACTAATTAGGATATCTCAATAGGACTCTGCCAAATAGAGAGATTCATCAGATTTTCTTGAAACAGCAAACTCTCCCTGCAGTATTTGAGGCACATATAAAATTATTCTGCTTACCAAAAATAAGAAATATTTTATAAAATTGAGCATTTATATTGTGCAATGTGAGCTAACATCTATAATTCTAGCAAGCATTGCTGTTTATTTATTCAACTTGGTTTCTTAAAAAACTTGATTAGAAAGTTTATGTGAAAAAGGGGATAACTGAACAACTTTTTAAAAAATAAATGTTTTTAGCCCAAAGTAAATAAAACACACCTTAGGGAAACTGCAGGTACCAGTTCATTAATAGGTGTTTCTTTAAATTGAAAAACAAAAACCAAAAACTATTGGAAGCTACTTTTGCTGTTAGAAGGAAACTGAAAAAAAAAAAAAAGAAAAAAAAAGAAAAAACAAAACCACTAGTGTCGTATAAATCCTTTCCTTCAAAATGTTTTTTAAATGCTATTTATAATAGAGTTTATTATAAACATTATTTGAGTGTGCTTCTAAACGTTTAGAAGCATATCATTTTATCAAATATTAACAAAACACACCAAATGCTTTGTGAAGTTAAATACTCTACACAGATGTAATATGTTATGATAATATTATTACTAAAGCATGACTATAACAGTGATACCAAGTTAAATTTCTATCAGAATTATGGAATTATATTGAGAAGAGCATTAATGATTTTAGATATTTGGGAGATGGGGGATGTGATCGTGAATATTTATGTAAACATGTACATTCAAAAATGGGAAAGAAAGAAAGTGAGAAATTGTATATGTGTGGAATGATAGATACAAAAGGGGCAACACGGAGTTGATAGAGGAGAGATTTGGTTATATATTTACTCCAATTTAATCATGGTACTAAATTGTTAGAGGCTTTCAATTCCATTCTCTGGAAAATGATCTGGTTTTGAACATGCAGATATATTGTATATTAATGAAAAAATACATGGTAGAGTAAAACATAAAAGTCTCATAAGTGTATGTGTTTGTATGCTAACTTTTAAGATGTTGAGATAAAAAGGCTTTATAAATATTTGTTTTAATAGAAATACTACTGCTTTGCTTAAATAAATAGCTTCTGATAATTAGCTTATTCTCTTTTTAAACAAATATCCATTTAGATGCATTTAACTTGTATTTCAATACAGTGTACACTCTGTGTGTAAATATTATATACAATTTGCATGTAATGTATTTTAAATATGGGGAAGATGAAATAATATATGTGAAAGTGTTATTATTGTGTTACATATTGCAGGGTTTCTTCTTAAAAGTTCCAGGATAAAAATGATATATTGCCTGAGAATTAAAGGATTTTATAACTTTAAGAAAATTATCTTTAACTGAAAGCTTAAAAATACACTTTACCTATATCATTCTATTTAATATTATAAAGAATGAAAGAGATATAAGAGATGAGATTAGATGAATGAATTATTTTTCATATGCGTGACTTTGGTATTGATCTTCTAAATCTTACTATAATTATGACGTAATATTAAGAACACTGTTATGATCATAATTTCCAAAGTAATGTCAGCAGTGATTTCACAATGCCTTGTTTTCTGGAGCAGATTCAACGAGTCTCACAGTTCAGTTTCCTGCCCTCCTCCCCAAAATATCACAGGCCTATTGATTTTACTATGACAAATCTCAGTAGCTCATTCAGGAATTCTACATAATTTTTTAAACCCATGGGCCTTAAATCACAAATATATAAGTTTCAGAAAACATTTCTCTGACACTGATTTTTTTTTTTTTAATTTCAGCAATTTTCTGACCTTTATCATCAGGAGTCACATATATTAAATTTGATGGAAACTTACAATTCTCCCTATGGATGCCAAGGCAGTATTTCTAAGCAAAATTGTGGAAGGCCAAGCTTGTCTCATAGATAGTATATAGTCAATGACTGTTTGCTAAATTTGACTGCCTTCTTTTATCCTCTCACTACCTCTCTTTACTCTCATCAGGACACCCTATGCATACACAAGTATGGACAGGTGTCTTAGTACTCTCCTGCTACTGTGGCCTTCTCCTGCTTGAGAAGGCATGGGGCAGAGGGGTGGCTCAGTGTAAATAAATTCACATTAAAGTGCTACTGACAGTGTGTTATTTTTCTTAAGGCATTCCCATTTAAGAGGGTCAAAGGAAGAGGAGAATGCTTAACAGAAGGAATTATTCTCTCTTTGTGGAATTTCAGCATTGACACCTAAGCTGAAGAAGGCAAGAATGTCTTGGGGTCTCTCAGCTTATACACACAGTCAATTCCACTTATGCATTATGATGTAAGTTTACTTCCATAAAAAATATTTCTAGATTTTTGACTTAGTCCTCTGCAGATTTCTTAATATAATAGGGCTTTATTGATAGTGGTTGATACAATTATACAAATTTTTCCTTTTTCTCTCGTTTGTTAATGAATAAAATATAGAAAAACACAGATATTCAATGTATTCAGAAGCTTTCAACAACCCATCTGAAAATCCCCAGAGAAAAATATTTTAAAACTGAAGTTTCTCTACTTGCATCCACAAAGTAACAGATATGCTGTGCCAAGTTATCAAATCTGAATCTTGAAATATTCAGTTTAGCAGTCTTCACTGATTAAATTAGCAACTGAAATTTTCCACTTGATTTTTCTGCATAGTAGATATAGATTCTGATTTATCTAGGCTTGGGGGACTGTCTAATGACTCCACATGATCCCAAAATTGGTAGTGAGTTTAGATTTTTTTAAAAAGTAGTAACATTGATGATTCTATTAGCCAAAATGTGTGCTTGGAATTTTCATATTTTATGTAAACGCTTTGAGTCTGTATAGCCAAAGCCTTAAACTTTTCTTCCCTAAACTGAAAACTACTTGATTGCCTATTCTTCAGTGGCCCAAGGTAAGTCAACAGAAGCACTGTATTCAAATTAAACTTGAAGGCATATAAATTAATGCAAACCCTTTTTTCCATGCAATAGTTGGGTCATCTATCTTTTCTTGTTCATATTTCTTCATTTTTCCACAGTATTTCCTCATAATAAGGATTTATATACAATGAGCTTAATTTCATTTTCTGTCTTCAAAACTTGGGATAACTATTGTATAAGAGAAGTTAAGAATATATTAATTGGTCCATGTAAACTAAACAAGTAATATTTAAAAGTCCATGGCCATGGTGTACTTCTCATGGTGAAACCAGAAAATATTTGCAATTTGAAAAAAAAAAAAAAAAGCTTACTGTCAAATAATAGTTGTGAAACACATATGATTATCTGTTCTATCAGACAAATACTACAGAATATTATTAGGTTTAAAATAACTTGCTAGAATGCAGTTTCATGGCAAAGCTTTGACTTTTCTGAAGTATCAGGTTTGTAACAAAAAGAATATGTTTTCTGTCATCGCTGACTCACAGACAGTAGAATTAGAGGATGAGATCAAACTGAGGTATCCTCTACGGCCCTTGACCCAGCCCTCTCAGCCTCTCTTAGGAGATTTAAACACATTTCCTCACATACTCTAAGAAAGGTCATGGCCAACACCTTAGTTTACATGAATGTCAGGAAACATCAAATGCTGCCTTCAAAGAGGTAAATGACCGATTGTAATTAGCTAGCTTCTGTTTCTCTTTTACAGCTAGATAATGGCAGAGATCCATGTTAAATTCTCAAATTACATGCAAATTCTGCATTGATCAATGGTAGTAAAAATTTTATGAAGTAGTATTAGACACTCCAAATATCACAAAGCGGAAAATCACTATGATTTGAATATTTGCTATGTTTTCTTCTAGAAAAAAATAAAAATAAAAAAACTCTATGGAAGACAAACACAAAAGTAACCAAAATATCGTGCTTAATGAGATAGGTATCTTATATTGGGTACATGATTTATGGCATGAATGAAAGCAAGTCATGTGAAAGACACAGAAACTAAACTCTGAAAGGTTATTGTAAACAGGAATAAATTAGGAAAAAGTTTAAATTAAGCTTTTTGTTGGCACTGTTTTAGGACACATCCCTGTTCTCTTGTAGATATCTTTCAACATGGATTTTAAAAGAAAATGTACATTTTACATACTGGGTAGTGGTCAATGTCTTGTTTATCTGGGTGCATTCTTTTTGATCTGCTCTTGTTTTCCCCCCTTTGCTTTTCTACAACATCCCCTCTAGCAAGGCCTAAGCTGTAAAACTATCTTTGTCTCATATCGTGTCTTCTTAGAGAAGATGGTTAATATCCTGGGAATGAGCCTTGCTTTCCAAGATCTCTAGCACACCTAAAGCCTCCCCAGAAGCATTATCTGAGCTCCCTGGGCTCCAACCTGCTGCTTGCTGCATGGTAGTTAGGGGTCCTTGAGCTCACAGAAGTTATCCTCTGTTGGTGCTGATTCCTGGATAATCACAAGAAGAACTGAAGAGAGAAAGTTTTCTTGTAAGAGAGAAGGAAAGGTTGCCGGAAGTGGGAATAAGCTGTGATGGTTAATGGAGTCAAGAGATGGTTGAGACAAAGTGAGAAAGATGAATGGAAATAAATAGATGTTCCTGGTTATTCCTCAAATCTCAGAAAATTCCCCTTCACCCCAACAGATCTTGCCCTTTATCCCCCAAATGAGCAGTTATTCGATGAGCGAAATAAACTCTAAAATATGCAAATAGGTTCCTCTCGAGAGTGTGAGGGGGGCCCTGGGACTCCGTGGTGCGTGTGCGGAGGGCCTCTCGCCAGCTGGGCGCTCCAGGCCCGCTCACCACGTGCGCAGCAGGCTGCTGAATCAGCGAGATCAGATAGACTAGACAGGCGCAGGGCGGCGGGCATAGACCTGCTTTTCTCTAAGCATGAACCATCAGGTCTTCCACATTAGGCCCCCTTAACCCACGGGAGGAGGCTAGTCAGCCTACCGCCTTACCCACTTGCGCGCCTCCGACCCCGCTCTGGAGACTGCTGGCTGCCAAATTTTCAGCCCGCCGGTGGCGTCCACGCTCCTCTGGAGCCTGTGTAGTAAGAAGGAGCCCAGTGGCCCGTGGAGTCGTTGGTCTGAGATGGAGCAAGTTAGGAACATCTAGGAGCAACCAGGCTGACACTGAAAGACAGGTGACTGTGCGCGCTGCTGTCTCCTGGCTACATTTCCGCTCTCCCTGGGTACCTAATAGGCCCTGGCTGGAGCTCTGCCTGGTGGACCAACCCGCGCTGGAAGAGCGATCTGGCCCTACTGAACAAAAGCCCCACAGAGATCTCTCCACTCCTACACACAGCCGCAAATCTCCTCTGCCCCCAGCTGCCTAGAGGCAGTGAAGAGAAACCAGAGGAGTGGCTGCCATGGTCTGGAAACATAGATGGGGTGGAAGGGAAGAAGAGATGAGAAAGGAAAAAAGAGCGCATGCTAAAAGAAAAAAACTCAGAGGGAAAATCTAAAACTTTGTTTATAAAAAGTCCTACAAAATTTGCACCCCTACCAAATTTAACCTCTGCGTTTCTTCTAAAATAAAGAACTTTCCCCTAACGGTTCTTGGGAACCAAAGGCTGGCCACTCTCCTAACACGGTGTAGTCATGGTCTCAAGATACTAAACGTTGTTAAATCCAACTCTGGAGTTAGTAATTTCAATGTTCATCACATCTCCCTCTCTAAACGTGTCCAGTTTTCCAGAGCACAATCTTCTTCCAAGCAGGAATGTCTGTCTGGTGTCCCCTAGTTATCTATCTGTCTGTCATCTATCTATCTATCTATCTATCTATCTATCTATCTATCTATCTATCTATCTATCTATATCTTGTGTCTCTATATACCTATGTGTATACATTGTATACATACACATATATACATGTATGCATATACATATACAATATTAATGTGAGGTTTATGGTAGCGGTTGGAAGAGGCAAGTATTTGGGATTTGATTCTTCTTTTTAAAAAATAACTTCAGTTATGGATGGGGAGAAGGGCTGCACTTTGATGCCTAATGAAAAATGCCAGGCTAGTTCATAAGCAGAAGGTAAACAAATTGAACGAGAAGAAATGAGATTTTTTGTTCTCTCTCGTCATGGCTGGAGACTCGTCTTTGAGGCTAGGGCAAACTGGAAACAAGGTACCCGTCTGGGCACCAGCCTCTAGGTAACATACACCTCAGAAATCGCAATTCCTCATGACCAGGAAAGGGGTGCGTGTGCGAACGCCATATAGATGCATCTCCACCCAACACGCCTGGCTGTTTCTGAGTATCAGTTGGTCCCAGTGGCCTGGGCTCAGGAAGGTGCGCCTGTGGCCCGGGAAATACCTGCTGTCCCTCCCAAATCTTCCGCTGCCCGCCTAGGACGGGTTTTGTAGGAGAGCGAGTAACTTACTTAACATATTGGCTTCGTGGGAGCCGTTGACTTTGCCATCCGGGTAGATCTGCAGATGGAAACCGATGCCTACTCTGCAGTAGAGGCTGCCGGTCCGGCGCCCCGAGGGGCTCCACTGGAAACTGCTCTGCTCCAAGCCACTTCCTTGGCTGCCCAGAGAAGCTGCGGGGGAGGAGGAGGCAGAAGAGGAAGACATAGCGCTACTGCTGCTCTGTCTGCTGCTAGAGCCTCTAGGGTTCCTATCAGTGGCAGCGGGTCCGAGTTGCCCTTTGGGGACGAGACGCTTCTCCCCGTGAGCCCAGGCGTTGAGGATCAGGTGGCTGAAGAAGAGGAGGAGGAGGAAGGACAAGCTCATTCTTCCAGCCGCGGGGGTCCTAAGTGCATCTTGCAGGGCTGATTCTGGGCTCTGTGGCCCCTCTGCGGCTGCGTGCCTCTGGCGCTGCTCGCCTCGCCGCACTGGGTGGACATAGCCTCTGGGAAGAGAAGGGGAGAAGGGGAGAGAGAGGCCACCCGAGCGGATCTCCGCGCTGGCACCGGGATATTTATAACGCCAGTGATCTCACTGCTCCGTGCACGCCTGCGAAGCTTCCCCTCACCCGCGGCTTTGTGTACTCACTGGCCGGTGCGGGGAGGGAGCCTCGCGGTCCCGGGGGCGGGGGATGTGAAGGAGGGAGGAGATCCGAGCAAGTGAGTGGGAGGAGAAGCTGGGCTGAGAGAACCTGCGCCCCGGACGCTGGGTGCGCCCATACCAGGGCCAAGCGCCCCAGCATTTCTCACGGGTCGCGCGGTCACCCGGCTTCCCCTATTAGGGCCAGAGCCGCGTGGAAAGGAGCTCGGCGTGAGCAGCTGAGTCCTCCAGGGGCAGCTGCAGAAACGGGGGTGTTGAAATGTGGAAATGGATCCTCGTCCTCTCCCACCTCTACAGCACACTTGTGACTGGGCGACGCACTTTTGCCCCGCAGGACACGATTTTCAGGTTCTCCTCTTTTTGCCCTGTAAACCCTGCTATCTTGTCCTCTCCCCGGGAGCCCTTCGAGAACCGCGTCCCGCCAGGAGATCGCACTGCTTCTAAGGCTTTCGGCGTTGGAAAACCAAACAGGGATTCGCAGCCCAACTTGGGAAGCCTTTGGTGTGGCGCGGCTGGGGGAGAAGGCTGTTGTTGTTGTTGTTGCTGTTGTTGTTGTTGTTGTTACCGATTTATTAAAGAGCTAAGGAATGGGTTTATTCGGCGTTTAAAACGCCACCCTGAGTCATCAGGCCACGACTGGAGCTGCTTTCTTGTTGGAAACTCTCGGCTGCGCTGAACATTATGACGAATTTGTTTTTCCTTCTGGGAAGCTCTCGGTCTGTGTTCGTGAGAGTGAGGGCACACGCACCCCTGCGCCCGGACCGGGGAAAGAGGGGCAGGGCCTGGCCACGAGCAAGTGTGACTGACCGCCCAGTTGTCCTCTTTCGCCCCAGGATCCCCGTGGCAGGAAGGATTAGTTAACTGCTCGCTTTAGCTTACTCAGACCTGCCATTGACTGAGGGACCGACCCCAACGAATAATTAATGATGTGCGCGCTGGATTTCAACCTTAGGAAACCTGAGAACGGAGAATTTCCTCGAGAACGGAGAATTTCCCTGAACTCAACGCCCCCAGACTGTTATTTATCTGGGAAATACACCTGACTTGCATTCTTGGAATGTTTCTGTCTAAAAACATATTTGAAACTTTAAACTAAGCTATAATACATTATTCATTGGTTTATGAAACGGCCCGTGTTATTGACTGATAAGGTCAATTCAAATGAGCCAAGGTTGATGCTAAGAAATGGCCTTATCCATTATCGAGTACCTGCTTAAGGTTTTCCATCTCAATGATGCAAAGCATATAAAACGAATGTAGAATTTTCAGGTTTGTAATCTTCCACCGCCAGAGTACTTAACATCAAAGAACTTGTAAAACAGAAGGTTATCTGGAAAGTGTAGTAAAACCACTGTGATAAAGAGGATGTCACACATAGATGTGCATAACATGGGCACACTATATGAGATACTGTCCGGGGCTGAACACATCCCCTCCCCACTGTTCTAGGCTCAAGTTACATACTTCTCCCTTAACTAGGGTGGGTAGGCAGATCCTTACAAGGCAACCCTAAAAGTAGATATTGAGAACAGTCACAGTATCTCTCAAAATGGTCTACTTGACTGAAATCACCTTCTTCTGGGGTGGATGATTGTAGGACGGTTCTGAACCTGGGTGTTGTTCCTTCTTCAGTCTATGGCAAAGCTGTCAGCGTTTAAGCCACATTGCTGCTGCTGAATGCCATTTGTAAGTCCCCCCATACCATGCAAATACACAGCCCATTCCTCAAGTGATGAAGATTCTCCAAAGCAAATTCAGTTGCTTGTTTCTCGCTTTCCTTTTCCCTAGGAGTCTGCTGAAAGAGGACAAGAGTGGTTCCTGCCCCAGCTGCATTATCAGCCCCCTGTCTAAACCCAGGAGGTCAAGAGGACTCTGGGGCCCAGTTTCTGGAGCTGATATCAGCCTCCTGACTTTGCTCCCTTCTCTCGGTTTCTGCAGCCCAGCCTGCACTGAAGTAACCATCCTTGTTTCCCTCTTGACTCCTGCAGGAGCCAAACTGGGGATTAAATCCTTGCCTAGGGATGACCCAGGAAGGCAAAGACACCTGCTCAGACTTTAGTCTACCTCAACCTGGAGGATGGCGAGATACACTCTTCTGGATTCCAAGAACTTAGAAAGAGCCAAGGGCTCACCAACAGGAGACAAGTGGCCAGCTGATGTGGACAGTGATTGAATTTGGCAAACCAGTCCTCAATGCCCAACTGTCTTCCATACTGGAGTGGGAGGATTGGGGGTTGGGCGGGCAGAGGAATGTGCCCACATGCGCGGGGCTTAAAATCTCCATTGGTGCTCATAAGCGTGTAGGGTGGATGCTATTAAACTTTTAATTTTTTTTTTTACAAGAGGGTTACGTATGGGGCCATTTTAAAAAGCTGCCAAAGCTGAACAGTGCAACACGAAAGACAGCACTGCGCTTGTTCCATGAGCTGAGTTGCCAAGCCCCCTTCCTCCGTAGCTCCGCTGAGAGAGGAAAGGGTGGCGCTATGCGCCAGGGTCGCGCCCGCCCTGGTCTACATTCTGCTACAAGGCCGAGCCGGTCTTCCAGAGCCTGTGTCCACAGCAAACCTGCAGTGGGGAGTGTGGGGCGGGGAGGAATCTCAATTCACTGTTTTGGCTACCTGGAGCCCTAGTCCCGTGAACTCCACCCAAAAGAGCGCAAGCCTGCACCACACTTTCATCTGGCGACTTTCCGAAAAGTTTGTCACCCAAAGTCCCCTGCTGGGTACATCTCAGCTTTCCCCATTAAGCCTCGGTCGGAGCTTGGTCCAGATCTCCAGGGCATGAGCGGATTCGAGCCCACAGCTCGGTTCTCCCAGCTAAGAAAGCAAGTTTGGGAGAAGGTGCATGCGCTGTGCTTCCTGCAAAGGTAAGACAAACGGCCCCGAAGATTAGTTTCCACTCATGGCCACCTGACAGAGGACAGAACAACTACCCAACAGAATAACAGATTCCACCAGCCACCTAGGCGCCAGGCCGTGAGTGTGCGGGCCTCGGCTTAGGTCCCCACCCCCTCTTCTTGGGTTCCCTTTCAGCAGCTTCTCACCCCCTGGGCCTCACATTTCCTACACCAACCTCCTCAGGCTCACTTTTCCTGGACCCCAGCATCTGAACTTTCTTTCCAGGCCTCCCCTATTTCTGTGTGGAAAACTGGTGGTGAATTTCCTCTATCCCTTTTGTAACTAGAAGTGTGATCTGGTTATGAGAGACAGAAATCAATGCAAAAGAAGATTAAGTTACCGGCAACCTCCGGTTGGAACCCAGAAGCCTAAGAAAAGAGAAGTCAGGGTGTATAAGTCAAGTCAGTGTATAAGCCCAATATTTCCTTCACTCTGGAGCCAATTCAATATTTACAACATTCCCCTGGGTTTAAACTGAGGCCAGGCCTCACTGAGGCAAGAGTCCTGAAGGCAAGACTGTTCATCCTACAGTGTCCCATGCTGGGATGGAAGGAAGGACCAGAGACAGATGATGGAGTAGGATGAACAACCCTGGCAATGCAAGCCACTGTACTGGGAAGCTGTCTGACTCAGGAACCAGGTTGCCACTGTGCCAGGCCAATCTTACACAGACTTCTGTTCCAAGAGCTTCAGTCACCCCAAAATCTCTACTCCTGGAGGTGCAGGTGCTGTGAGAAATTTGCCTGTTCTGAGCTTTAAGATGCCTGTACAGTTTGAAGGCAAGGCCAAGTTTTATTTTTTTGATCCAAAGAAAGCCCAAGGATTTTTAGAATGCTTTCCTGGGAGAACTGTTTCAAACGTGCCCCTAAAGGCCTCTGCACCTCACCCCTACCCAACTCTCTATTCCTATCACCCTTTCATATTCTTAGGCTATACCCAGATAGTACCATCTTTTGTTAATCAGGTCCTGGGAGCCCCACGATGGCCTCTAATTGCATACACTTTTTAATACAGACTGCTGTGGACTGAATGTTTGGGTACCCAAAATTCATGTTAAAACTCTGTTCTTTTATGTGATACTATTTGGATATGGGGATTTGGAAAGTAATTAGGTCATGAGGTTGGATTAGTGCAGGCCCCTCTCCCTTCCCCTTATAAAAAGAGGAGAGAGCTCGCTTCCTCTCACAACCCCAATCCCTCAAATGAGGAAACAAGGAAGGGTTCCCTCCATACTGGCACCCTGATGGCAGACTTCCCAACCTCTAGAACGATGAGAAATATGTTTGTTGTTTAAACCATTCAGTCCATGGTTGTCTTGTTATAGCAACCCAAGCCAACTGAGACAGAAGCACAGTGCATTGCAGGACTCGGAAGCTAACCTGGTGGGGGCCCTCAGTCCATGTTCTTGCCAGGACCCTCTATTTCCTCCAGGCCTGGCTTCTCACCAGCCAAGTTGGCAGCAACTACAGCAACAAATAGCCTGCGGATAAAGGAGCACTGAGCTGGGAAGGGCTGGCTGTGAGAGGAAGAACCAAAGACCAAGAGAGACAGAAGAATGTGTGCAGTGTCTACTTTTGGGGTGATGAAGGTATAGTTAGAAATTGTGCAAGTTCTGAGGTTAGATTTCTCCTTCCTCGAGGGTCCAGTCCTTTTCTCTGAGGAGAAGCCTGTTTGCAAATGGCCAATAGCCACCAGGCATTATATCTGTGAAGTCAGAAAGTAAAGCAGCATTTGCTACTAAAGAGAGGTACTTTGTGACCTAAGTGAACTCAATGCAATCAGTTTTTCTCATAAAGCCCAACTCCTGTGCTTTCCAATTATCCCAGTGACTATTTTTGTTTTAGCTTCTGGTACATCCATGTACTAAGTCCTAAAGCACTCTAGACCCCCAGTTATCTTAGCATACACTATCCAGTTGTAGGGAAATACTTGCTCCTGAGAACTGGAAGCCTTTTATCCTATCTATGGCCAGCCATAGAAGATGAAGGATAAAATTCCCTGTACTCCTTATTCATGCATATGAAAATCATGATTTAAAATCATACCACCATTCCCTGCCCCCCAAATAAAGTCCTCTCTGCTCTTTGCAATGGGTTTTCTTACTGGCACAGTCTGTATCTAATAATGCCAAAGGAGAAATTCTAAACGTATGTGGATGGGTGCAGTACTTCCAGTCTTTTTTTTTTTTTTTTTTTTTTTTTTTTTTAAATGAAACAGGGTCTTACTCTTTCTCCCAGGCTAGAGTGCAGTGGCACAATCAGGGTTCACTGAAGCCTCCATCTACTATGCTCGAGTGATCCTCCCACCTTAGCCTGCTGAGTAGCTGAAACTACAGGCACACACCACCACACCTGGCTAGTTTTTGTATTTTTCATAGAGACGGGGGTTTGTGGGGGGCGGTCTCACTATGTTGCCCAGGCTGGTCTTAAACTCCTGCACTCAAATGATTTGCCTGCCTCGGCATCCCAAAGTGCTGGGATTACTGGCATGAGCCACCAAGCCCGGCCTATACTTCCAGTCTTAATTCCTCTAAAGGAGTGCCTTGGGTGGAAATCAGACTTTTCTTATCTATGAGAAAAGCAAAAAAAAAAAAAAAAAAAAAAAAAAAAAAAAAAAAAAAAAAAGATAAATTAGCATAGCTGCTATTTGAATAGCTCTAGCGTTTGGTTTGTATCCAGAGACAGACCATAAGCAAATGGGTACTCATTCAAGAAAAGTGGGAGTAGAGGATGGGGGGAAAAGTTGTGTCCTCTTCTAGAACATCTTTCCTGTGCAAAATGGGAAGGGCAGGAAGAGAACAGAAGTGAGACCAAGCCTGGTACCAGCAAGAAAACAGGTAGGAAGCTGCTGGAACTATGATGCACATGCTATTCATTCACCAACCCATTCAAAGGCTGTTTGTTCAGAAAATAATTTGATCAAATGTGACTTTTCAGACTAAGTCTGAGAGCCAGAACACACAGACTATGTTTTATTTATTTATTTTTTTAAAATAAAGTGCTTAGTTTTCTTCAGGGGGACAATACTTGGAGATGCAACTGTTGTGGTGAGAGTGCACCAAATCTGAAAGATGTCCTCAATAATAGCAAGTAGATAATTTGCTTCAGTTTAGTTTTTGGTGTGTTTTGTTGCTGTTTTCTTTGAGGAAAAGTATAGGCATCACATTCTAGAGAAATATTCCTTGCATACTTTTTCTGAAACCAGACACTTTGTGTGAAGTCAAAAAAATGATTTTGACTTAAACAAAAGCTGTTAACAAAAAAAAAAAGAGAGAGAGAGAGAGAGAGAAAGAAAAAGAGAGAAGAGAAGTAAAGAAAAGAATTCCTTTTCCTGTGGCCTCCTAAAAGGGAATTATTTGTAAACTGCACTTTTTGTCACCTTTAATCATTTTTTTTTTCAAATTGCAAATTAACTAGCCCAACAATCTTGGACCATTTATTCAATAAGCACAGTATGGGAACATTTGATAATCATGGTATATAACAACTAAAATCAAACTTACTACAGGTCCCCACTTTAGCTCCCATGCAGTCACACACAAAATGAGATTTAAAATGGAGTAGAAAGACATGACACATACAACTTAGTTTTAATGTTGTGATCATTTGCTCATATTATGACCATTATGCTGATAAATTCTATGACTTCTCATATATCTACTGTGTCCACACCCTTGGTCCATTTGCTTTTCATTTCAGTAGCTGGCCCAGGTCAGAGCAATGAGAAGGTCCTAGCTTAGCTCCTAAAAAAAGAAAAAAAAAAGTGACTAATCTTACATTCACAGATTTTTTTTTAAACAAAGAATTTACTTCATGCAAATCACCCTGCTGTCTACCCTATGTTTGAAGCTCCTGTGTAATCCTTAAGGGGGGGATTTAGGAGCATACAGCATATTGTAATACAACTTTTCTTCCTTGTAAGGAAGGCAATTTTCTTCTGGGAGCTAGAGGAGCACACAGTGGAACTCCACGTTGTAACCAGGGCCACCATCAAATGTATTGTGATTTGATTTTGCTTAGCTGTTTCACTTTTCTTATGATATATATGGTCTCAAGTAAATCTTAAGCTCCTCAAAGGAAATCTGTCAGTTTACACTGCCTTTTAATCCCCCAAATGCACAATTAACTGAAATCCTAAATGAAGATCCTTATAAGGAGTGGCTTCAAAAGATGACTTAATAATTATTTAAATTTTCTCCCCCAAAGAAATGAGACTCTACAGTATTTTAAAGCATATTGTAATGGTGAATGATTTTTTTTTTCTGCCTGCTGTTTCCTTTTTCTAGGGGAGTGAGGATTTGAAAGAGTGTGAGTGTGAGTGTGTATGTGTGTGGGGGGTGTACGTACAAGTGTTTTCATCGTTTGCATCACCATGGCTCTTAATTACAGTAATCATTTTTGCAAATAGGCTTTGTTTTCTACTCTGAATCCCTGGCTTTTGGCAGGCTGCATTGGGCAAACACCTGTTGTCTGGTTAAACAGAGAAACACCTGTCAGTGAAGCCACTAAGTACTAACTCAGGAGCTGTCATGGGGGTCTAGGGAAACTTTGCAATTGTCAGAAGAAAGGAAGGAGCACCTGCTTAGGGCCCAGGAGAGTCAAATGACAGCTTATTGACTTCTGACCGAAGATGTCTATGAATACATTCCCTTTCCTCTGCCCGCTTCTGAGAAATGAAGCCTGTGGCCACAACATCTGTTAACGAATGATTGAATGTGGCCAAATTTGAGGAAAATCGCTTTTTAAAGGAAATAGTTTAAGAGATATGAGGGCTTTGAGGCATCAAAATCTAAATGCCTTTTATAGGAGAATATCCAGGTGATAAGAGTGAAAGAGGGAAGTAATAAGAAATGGGAGAGGAAACAAAGAAATATTGACATGAAAAAAGGGACAAAGATGATTTTTTTCTATGTGATCATTTCTTTCAGAAAGTGACCATTTTGAGTGCATTAGCGGTACTGGGCTAGTTCTGTGTATAAACATAGATCCAGTAAAATAGACGTCCCTGGAAAAGTCTTTATCAATTCCCTTGACAGTTTAGATACTTAAATGCGGCTTATGCCTACACGTGGAAATGGAGGAAAACAAAATGGGAAAAAAAAAAAAACCTTTGGCAAGGAAAGAGAAAGAGAAAATTAAAAAGCTCACATTTTTTCAAAGATAAATTTTAGTACCAGTGTTTATCTTTAGAAATCCTAGTCTTTTGTTGCTCATGCTTAAGATACATAGAAATCCATATTGGCTCAGGAAAATTTCCCTTTTTTGAATTTATTTTTATTTTCAATTTTTGTGGGTACATAGTAGGTACATATATTTATGGGGTGTGGCTCAGGGAAATTTCTTGAACCTCCATGATCCTGTGAAAGATTACCCACAGAGCTGGATGTTACAAGGATCGGGCACTTGAGCTTTTCCATCTGTATCTCTTTCCAGTTGGAATTACTCTCCACAATATTCTGGGGGAGGAGCTGCCAGCCTGAATTCTTCCTCCAGACGGAGAATGCTTTTCTCCTCTGCCCCATTGTCTCTCATAAAGCCACTCTCCTTTCCTTATATTATTATTTTCCTAGTCTTGGGGGGTCTCTTAGCATTAAATACAAAGGGAAATTGTGGGTGGATGAAAAAACCTGTAGGCAGGAAGGAGGACAGGCAGGAGAAATCATTAAGAGAACTTCTAATCTTGGATTCATCCTTGGTTTTTCTTTTTCCTGCACTCTCTGTATGCCATCCATTGGAAACTCCTTTGGCTTTATCTTCCAAATATATCAGAATCCAAATACTTTCTACCATCTCCACTGCAACCCTCATCACCTCTCACATGGATGACTGCAATAATTGGTCTCCTTGCTTTTGGCCTTGGGCCCTTAAAATGTATTCTTAATGCAGAAATCAAAATAATCCTTTAAAAAATAAAAGTCAGTTTCTGTCACTCCTCTTTCTTCTTTTCTTTTTTTTTGACACGGTATCCCTCCCTCACCCAGGCTAGAGTGCAGTGATGGAATCACAGATCAATACACCATCAACTTTCCAAGTTCAAGCAAGTGATCCTTGCACCTCAGGCTCCTGTGTAGCTGGGACTACATGCTCCCACCACCATTCCCAGATATATATTTTTATTTTTATTTTTTTTAGAGATGGGATCTTGCTATGTTGCCCAGGCATGGTTCCAGCTCGTAGGCTCAAACAATCCTTCCACTTTGGCCTCCCAAAATGCTGAAGTTACAGGCTACAGGCATGAGCTACTGAACCCGACCCACTCCTCTTCTTAAAACCATCAATCAATTCTTATCTCTTTCTTTCTTTATTTATTGAGATGGAGTTTCATTCTTATTGTCTAGGCTGGAGTGCAGTGGCGTGATCTCAGCTCACTGCAGCCTCCACCTCCTGGGTTCAAGCGATTCTCCTGCCTCAGCCTCCCAAGTGGCTTGGATTACAAGCATGCGCCACCAAGCCCTGCTAATTTTTATATTTTTAGTAGAGATGGGGTTTCTTCTTGTTGGTCAGGCTGATCTCAAACTCTGAACCTCAGGTGATCCACCCGCCTCAGCCTTCCAAAGTGTTGGGATTCCAGGCATGAGCCACCACTCCCAGCCAATCAATTCTTATGTTATTCAAAAGCTAAAGTCTTTCAGTGATTATGAAACCACTACCTGCTCCCCTGGCTCACTCCTTTCAAATCATGCTTACTTCCTTGCATTCTTCAAACTCAGCAGCTAGGCTCTCATCTATCCACATTCACAAAGGTCATGTCCTCTTTTGGGACTGCTCATTCCCGATATATTTGTCTGGCTAACTCCTTCTCCTCCTTAAGTTTTTGCTCACATGTTTTCAAAAGATACCTACACCCTCTGTACAGTCCCTTATATCCATACTGCTTATCTTTTAAATTTTTCCACAGCAATTATTTTTGAATAAGCAGTTACAGAGTTCTTACTATAAGGCAGATATTCCAACACTATTGTCTTGTCTATTTTATACGTCACAAGAATACGAGGCACAGAGAGGGTAAATAACTTACCCAAGTCACACAGTTAGGAAGTGGTGGGGCTAAGGTTTGAATTCAGACAGTCTGGCTCTAGGAGTAATGCTTTTATAACTTTGTTTTGCTGCACTTATCACCTACTAACCCACAAGGGAACATTCTTCTGTATGACATTTATTGCTTATTGTCTGTTTCTCCCTGCTAGCATGTAAGCTTCCTGAGGGTGGAAATCTTTCTTTTGTTCACAAGTATTTACCAAACACCAAGAATGATGCTTGACACATTGTTGGTACCCAATAATTAGTCTTTGAATAAATAATAAACTTCAAGATTGAGCTTTTGCTCTCCATCTTGAGATACATCGTTTCAGCTTCATTGTCCAGAACTTTCACTTCTCAGGAACCTCAGCTTTACTCCATGTGGCTTCAGGCAGAGTAGAATGAGGAGAAACAGCATTCTAATCCAGATGTTTTATTTCAGCCTATAATTTTTGAATGCAGGAAATTTCCTCAGAGGTGCTGCTCTTATTTCCCTCTGCTTTTATTGTTTCTTTTACAACTCCACCTATCCCTCTCTATCCCATAAATGAAGTAGGTAAATGTGATCCAGGAAAAAAAGAAGTAGTAGGGTGTTCAACCTTGTTCTTACACACACCAAAACCACTTAACCTTTTAACGTCATTTTCTACTTGAATTTCCTAGTAACAACATCAGGCAGATAGAGAGATTTTGAATCAGAAAATTGGACTGTTTGCCAGAAATGCCGCTGGTTCTTTGAGGTACCCACAATTGAAAACAGAACAAAGAAAACCTTGTCATCTACATCTCCTGAAAATGCCAGCAGAGTCTAGTAGAAGCCTGTGGTGCTTCAAAACTTAGTTCATTTTGTAAAGACAGCACGGGGAATATAGAAAGTGCTAGTATAAACCACTATACATGAAGTCTAATTCTATAGCCCACTGCCACATATAAACATACACACACACACACAAAGCAGCTGCATAGCCATGGTCAAACTCCAAAGCCTTATTTTTGTTCTTTGTAAAAATGGGAGTTGTAACTTTTACTCTGGTATTCTTTGTTATGAAGAGAAAATAACACACGTGTGACTATGAATGTGAAATCATTACATAAACATAATTATGTGGTAAGTATGTCAAAATAATGCACCTTAATCTACAAAAAAGCCTAATGAATGAGTATAAAAGTCATTTAATCAGTTCATTTTGTCTTAGGGAAATGCAAACAGTAAAGCAAATCAAATTCATCATCTTCTTTGCTTTTTTGTGGCAGAAGAGTTTGGTCCTGTAGCTTTTTACAAGGTTGATATGATTCTCTATTGGCATTTCAGCAGCTGAAAGACAGTTCCAGTGAACATTTGTGGATTATAGAATGAATGAAATTTATCTACCTTATTTTGAAGGACAACACTAAAGGAAAGGAAGGTAATTAAAGAAGTCCATCTGCATTTTCAACCATCTTCTTCAAATAGTAGTATTGTTGTTGCTCTTGCCAGAACCATATAAAGGTGGCAAGTGTCACCAACCTGTCATCTCTTTTGACTCTGATCCATATTGATAAGCTGTAAACTCTCTAAAAGAAAGGTAGTTCACTTCAGGTTCCCATGTCAGAATACCCTTGTAGCAGATACCCTCATGCCACGGTAGTTAAAGCTATGTGTCTTAAAACAACCTCACATTGATTGAGTTAAACTTTGCAGTGGCTAAGTTGCAACAAACTTTAACCCGTTTTCACCTCTGTTTCTCCATTAGTAAAACCAAGATACAACCTTCTCAACTTTGTTTTCCTCATATATGATTACTTTTTAAAGTTTTAAAAAGTACTTTCAGGCCTCTTCATCTACTATGTACTTTGATTTGTTGGAGAAAGATAAGCAACAGGACTGTATGTTTACTATAACAAGTCATATTAGTAAAAGTTTTGAGCATGGCTAAGATTAAAATTTAAAAGATTACATGTTTTAAGAAACAGAAGAATCATAAAGAGTCTAAATCAGGCTGGGCACAGTGGCTTGTGCCTGTAATCGCAGCACTTTGGGAGGCCAAGGTAGGCGGATCACCTGAGGTCAGGAGTTCGAGACCAGCCTGGCCAAAATGGCGAAACCCCGTCTCTACTAAAAATATAAATATTAGCTGGGTGTGGTGGCAAGCACCTGTAATCCCAGCTACTGCAGAGGTTGCAGTGAGCTGAAATCACACCACTGCACTCCAGACTGGGCAACAGAGTGTCACTCTGTCTCAAAAAACAAAAAAAAAAGTCTATATCAATGTGAAAGATCACCATTGGTTTGTTAGTAACATTTGAAATTGCTATTAAGAATTTGTGGCTGGATGTGGTGGCTCATGCCTGTAATCCCAGCACTTTGGGAGGCAGAGGCAAGAGGATCGTGTGAACCCAGGAGTTAGAGACCAGCCTGAGCAACACAGTGAGACCCCTATCTCTACCAAAGATTTTTTTAAAAAAATTATCCAGGCCTGGTGGCATGAGCCTGCAGTCCCAACTACCCAGGATGCTGAGGTGGGAGGATCATTTGAGCCCAGGGGTTCAAGGCTGCAGTAAGCTGTGACTGCACCTGCTGCACTCCAGCTCCAGCCTAGCCAACAAAGCAACACCCTTTCTCAAAAAATAAAAATAAAAATAAATAAATAAATTGTATTACTATTACCTTTTTATTTATTAATAAGGCAGAGGGAAACTCTTACACTGTTCCCTTGCAATTGTTTCATAGTTAATACACTGCCATTGAAAGCAGGATTATTAACTAAGCAAAACTCTGGGGACTCTTCAGTTGGAGCTCCTTAAAGGGAATCACAAAAAGCTTCTTACAGGGAATGTTAATGCTGAGAAGCAGGAAACACGAAGGTCCTAATGTGAATTGACACAAGATTCAAGCATCTGACAGGAAGAAATCAGCACACATCTAAGCATCAGCACTGGCAGCTGCTTGGGTGAGCTATGCAGCATCATCCCTCTCCAGCAGCACACCCGACCCTAGAAGATAAAGCACGCGAGCCTCCGGGACATGCACAACTCTCAGAACACTTCCTGGCTCTGCCACCTGGAGCAAGTTTCTTGACCTCTCTGGACTTTAATTTCCTTTTTTGCAAAATTGAAACGCCAATAACCTCTGCCTCGGGGAGTACTGTTTCAATTATTGTTGTGAAAATTAAGGAGCTAATGCCCATAAACAAATCAGTACTGTCAATTTCTGGGACCTTGTAAGCCTCACTGTCAAAACAGAATCCCTCTTTCTCCCCCTTGGAGATTCTGGAGGAGGGAGGGATTCACATTTCAATGCAAGTCAACAAATGTATTCAAATGGGCTTTCCCTTCCTAAGTCAGATTTCTTCAATCCAGTGAAAGATTAAAAATGCTGTTTAATTTGAATGGTAAAAAATCACAAGGTGTTTCCTTTGTCATAAATATCAGAGATAATGTCATCAGATGACATACAGTAAAATGACAGGCCTCCAATTTAACAACAATGGTACACAATTTTTTCAGGCTAGGAAATAATGATCTCTGGCATCTTGTCATTACTGGAGTGATGACTTTCTGGTACCTCCATTATGTGTTCTACCAGCAAGTGTAGCCATATCTCTTCTAGATAACAAAGGTGCCTGTCAGGTAGTGCCAGAATAAAGCCTTAAAATGACACTCCATTTGTCAAATCAGTATGTTACAAAACACATTTTTCTTTTGGGAATTTCCCTAGCCTGTCTACATATTAAAGCCATATTAAAGAGTCCCTTTTGTGTTTGAAATGGAAAAAATCAGACAAGAGCAAACATTTTAATAGCAAGAGGGAGATTAGAGTTTCCATGAAACACACATAATCCTGTGCACACTTATATTTTACTTGTTGCTTTTCAGTATGAAGCTGAAAGAGCAACTGGACAACAGTAGTCAATGGTGTAAACTTAATTTGTATTTTCTTTTATTTTGGTTTTATTTCTTTTCAAAATGTATATGTAGTAAATGTCATTCTTTTGGCATGTGGATCTGAGTTGGGAAAAATTCTCAGTCATGTAGCTATCACCACAATCAATATCTTAATCTGGTTTCAATTAGCGCTAAGAAATATGTAACATAATTTGAATGATAAAGTGTGCCTGGCTCAGTCCTTCAAATGGAAAACATGAAGAATGGGGAAAAATATCAGAGGAAAGTTCTGTCTTCTGAGATATGCTTCTGTCTTCTGCAATGAAGCATCCACTTCTCACAATTTTTTATTCATTTCTTCTCTTTTATTTATTTTTCTAATATCTCAACTTAAAAGCCATTTTCTCACAACAGCCTTCCCTGACTCATCCCCTACCCCAAATCTAGACGAATCTACACCTAAGTCCTTCCATGATGTGTTTCTAAGTGTTCTCTTCTTTTTAAAGTATCCCTTATTACCACAATTATATCTATATAGATATGTATATGTGTGTATACATGTGTATATATAGCTTTTGTTGGACAATTTGTCTCATGTCTGTCTCCCACACTGACTCAGCTAATAAAGGAGTTGAATGTTCATTGGTCCTCTATTCTCTCTAAAGAACACCATTTGTTTTAACAATTCTTTTAAGGTACTAGGTCAAAAAAAGCCTAATTCTTTTCATTAAATTTTAAATTAACCACCCACCCACTTCTATGGTAATTAGATAAAAGCTGTGAGAAGTAAGAGTCAGAGTGTATAACTGCAAATCAACAGTGTGATTTATAAAGCATGTAAATGAAGTTACATGTGGAACCTTCTTTCTATCAACTTATTGCCCAACTAACAAATGACACAACATCTGCCTCTAGTCTCACTCCCTCTAGAGTTAGTCTACAGTCTACTGCACTTTTTAGTAGCTTTTACTGAACAATATGCTCTAAGCTAGGCTGGCCCACAAAAGTTGGCCTGGGTTCAAAAACTGGCAAGAGAGGCAACTCAGATAATAGCAAAGGTTTCTTTCATTTTGCTTTACTACAGAACCCACAAATAAGTAAAGAGCATGCGTCATATGAATTTATGAAGGACTGCATGTGACTGCTTATTTCTTCCTAAGTTCTTCATATTGGTTGGTGTGTGCAAAGTATGTTGACTTAGTCAGTCCTTTAAAGTACTAATGGGGTAAGAGGAGCCAAAAAATAAAAATAAAAAACTGAAAAAACAAAAACATAAGACTACCACCATGTATGTGTTTTAAGGGGAACAGGCCACATCAGCACTGAAGGTTCTATCAACTAGGAATTCTTGCTACTCCACAATGAAATGCTCTTGAATTCTTATTTCCATCATCATTGACATGTAGCAGCCCAGTCATGGCCTACTATGAACTTTATGCCATTGGAGACTCTATTTTGTTTATTATTTAACTGAATCCTCATTACCTAGCATAATGCCTGCAACAGAGAATGCACTCAAAATATTTATTGCATGAGTAAGCAAATGCACTTATAAGTCAGTGCTAGTTCTGACTCTGCCATTGATTTACCACGTGGTTGGGCAAGTTACCCTCTCCATGTGTCAATCTCATCTATAAAATGTAAAATATGTAAAAGTTATTATTATTGTTGTTATTGAGACAAAATTTCCCTCTGTCGCCAGTCTGGAGTGCAGTGGAGCCATCGTGGCTCCCTGCAACCTCCACCTGCTGGGCTCAAGCTATCCTCCCACCTCAGCCTTTAGAGTAGCAGGGACTACTGGCTCACACCACCATGTCCAGCTAATTTTTGTATTTTTTGTAGAAATGGGTTTTTGCCTGTTGTCCAGGCTGGTCTCAAACTTCTGGACTTGAGGGATTCTCCCACCTCAGACTCCCAAAGTGCTGGGATTACAGGCATGAGCCACCACACTCAGCTAAAACCTTTAAAAACTAGATAGAGGCCAGGCAGGGTGATCCACGCCTGTAATTCCAGGGCTTTGGGAGGCCTACACAGGCAGATCACATGAGACTAAGAGTTTGAGACCAGCCTGGTCAATGTGGTGAAACCCCATCTCTACTAAAAATAGAAAAATTAGCTGAATGTGGTGGCGCACATCGTGATCCCAGCTACTCCAGAGGCTGAGGCACAAAAATCACTTGAACCAGGCGGCAGAGATTGCAGTGAACCAAAATAGCACCACTGCACTCCAGCCTGGGCAACAGAGTGAGACTCCATCTAAAACAAACAAACAAAAAACTAATAAACAGGATCAACAAGAAAAAGTCACTTATGCCTCCTCTTAATCTCAGAGTTTACTGATCATATTAAATTGGTTCAATTAAATTAAACTGTATTAAATGACAGAAAGAGTGTGTTTTAGTTCTAGTAATGCTGATTATTGATATATGGCTTTGGACATATTATTTAAATTGCATGGACCTTCATTTTCTTATATATAAACCTAGGAGAATAATGAAGATATTTCTGATACTTTTCAACATCAACATCAGATTATTCCAGTTTCTTTTACAGGTTTTATTTAAAACTATGAAAATTCTTTAATTAGGCCAGGCATGGTGCCTGTAGTCCCAGCACTTTGGGAAGCCAAGGCAGATGGATCACTTGAGGTCAGGAGTTTGAGACCAGCCTGGCTAACGTGGCAAAACCCTGTCTCTACTGAAAGTACAAAAATTAGCCGTGTGTGGTGGTGCAAGCTTGTAATCCCAGCTAGTTGGGAGACTGAGGTGTGAGGACTATTTGAACCTGAGAGGTAGAGGTTGTAGTGAGCTGAGATCACGCCATTTCACTCCAACCTGGGCAAGAGTCAGACCCCGTCTAAAAAAAAAAAAGAAAATTCTTGAATTAATGTCTTTTAACTGTCCAATTTCTAATGATCCTTTTTAAACGTAAGTGAAATTAATCAGTCCTCTAAACTTTATGAAGAAGATACAATTCATAGAAAAAAATGTTTCTGAAAAATACAATAGAGGTAGGTATAAAACTGGGAGAAACAAAGCATAGGGGGAAAATGATATCCCAGGAGATGGGGATCGTTGTGCTTGCAGGAGGATTAGTATAAGGAAACACGATCACAGCATCTACTAAAACAAAAAGAAGAGTACTCTAACTTACAAGAGTGGATTAGTCACCATTTTATCTTCCAAACTTTTCATTTTTGTTCTCTTTGAAACGACAATTTTGGATTTAAGTAGAACAATTTTACTTCTCCCCGGACACGAATGACAGCTTTCAGTTCTGCAAAGATTTCTTTTAGCCTTTGGAAAAGTGCCAAAGATCCAGGATGTTTTCCAGATTTCAACCACATTTCTGACATCGTGCATCAAATAAGATATGACACATGGACAGAATGGGTTCCTAGAGGTATTAAAAAAAAAAAAAAAGAAAACCTACCTCTTTGTTATAAGAGTAAACCTCTGTTAGACTGACAAGACCAGGCTGAGCCAAAATATCTTTAAGATTTTTCACGTTCTATTTAAAGGATACTGGGGTTTTTTTTTTTTTTTTGGATGAAATAAAGTTTCAGAGAAGGTAGATAACATATCATTATTATTATTCAGAGCAATTCTATTGAGAAGCAAATTAGGTATGGCCCTACCGCCAGAAACTCATGAAGGACAGAAGAGTCATTGAAAGAAAACTAGAGCTTTATATAGTCACAAATGATCCATTTCAGAAAGAGAAAGTTGAGGCATTTTAGACAAACTTTTTATTCAGTGAACTTTCTTAAGCTTTCTGACTTAAAAAACAAAACAAAACAAAAAACTAGCAAAACAGGAGAAAAAGCACAGAAACAATGACAAATGTAAATGAGTGGCAGAAAGCAGTTTCTGGAAGATGAAGAGCAGAATGGATCAAGAAATGGAAAAGACAACTACTTTTGAGGTGACACTAATTGATTTCTAACTTTCTGTTTTTAATTTCTTTTTTATTTTTTGAGACAGGGTCTTTCTCTGTCACCCAGGCTGGAGTGCAGTAGCTGGTTTATAGGTCCTGCAGGCCTCGAACTCCTGAGCTCAAGTTATCCTCCTATCTCGGACTCTCAAGTAGCTGGGACTACAAATGTGAGACATCACCCTAGCTAATTAATTTTACATATAGATATAGATATAGATATAGATACAGATATAGAAACAGGGTCTCGTTATGTTGTTGGGGCTAGTCTAGAACTCCTGGGCTCAAGCGATTCTCCTGCCTTGGCCTCCCAAAGTGTTGGGATTTCAGGCATGAGCCACCATACCCAGCCAATTTCTAACTTTCTAATGAATATCTTCAACTAAATTTCCCAAAGATTCCTAAAACTTTGCATGTCCTAAATATTCCGTATATTTTCCTTTTTTAAACTTTTATTTTAAATTCAGGGGCATTTGTGCAGATTTGTTACATAGGTTTATGTCGTGGGGGGTTGTTGTACAGATTATTTCATCACTCAGGTATTAAGCCTAGTACCCAATAGTTATTTTTCATAATCCTCCCCTTCCTCCCACCCTCCACTCTCCAATAGGCCCCAGTGTGTGTTGTTTCCCTCTGTGTCCATGTGTTCTCATCATTTAGTTCCCACTCATAAGTGAGAAAGTGGGTTATTTGGCTTTCTGTTCCTGCATTAGTTTTTTAAGGATAATGGCCTCCAGCTCCATCCATGTCCCTGCAAAGGACTTGACCTCATTCTTTTTCAAGGCTGCATAGTGTTCTATGGTGTATGTGTACCACATTTTCTTTATGCAGTCCATCATTGATGGGCATTTGGGTTGATGGGCATTTGGGTTGGCATTCCTGTCTTTACTATTGTGAATAGTGCGGCAATGAACAAATAAGTATGTGTGTGTGTCCATATAATATAATGATTTATATCCCTTTGGGTATATATCCAGTAATGGGATTCCTTGATTGAATGGTAGTTCTGTCTTTGGATTTCTGAGGAATTGCCACGCTTTCACAAGAGTTGAACTAATTTACACTCCCACCAACAGTGTATAAGCATTCCTTTTCTTCCACAACTTTACCAGCATCTGTTATTTTTCGACTTTCTAGTAATAGCCATTCTGACTGCTGTGAGATGGTATCTCATTGTGATATTGATTTGCATTTCTGTAATGATAAGTGATGTTGAACTTTTTCTTCATATGATTGTTGGCCACATGTATGTCTTCTTTTGAAAACTGTCTGTAGTTTTGATGAAAACCTGAGACAAAGATTGGGTATATTAATATATATTTTATTTGGAAGATTACTCTAAGAATCAGTACGAAAAAAGAGCTTTCAGAGAATGAAACCAGAAATGGGGGAAAAAAAAGACAAAAAAGGCAAGAGTGGGGTACATTATTAAACTGGTTACCAGCAACAGCAGCTGGGGCTCAGATCCACTGGGACATATTGGGAACCCTGTAGAAATTGCCTGAAAGCATTACCCCCATAGGATGGGGAAGTAGGAGCAATGATCCATTATTTCCTCTTCCTCCCACTTCCAAGCTACATCTGTGTGTTGGTTTGGAATACGTGCGTCTTAGAAGAAAGCCCCTGAAATAGGAAAGCAATGATGCACATCTTCTCATTAAGATGGGACCCTAGCAATGTGCATGGAACTGCTTACCAGACAGTGCTGAAATCACTTGGGCAAAGAAGAGATGGTGCAAAGTACCACAGTGTCTATTATAACCTTTACTTCAGATTGCTCCTCCCCATATATATTCACATTTTGTTTTCTGTGTGTTTGTTGTCGTTGTTGTTGTTGAGATGGAGCTTTGCACTCTGTCACTCAGGCTAGAGTGCAGTGGTGCAATCTCAGCTCACTGCAACTTCTGCCTCCTGGGTTCAAGTTATTTTCCTGCCTCAGCCTCCTGCGTAGCTGGGATTACAGGGGCATGCCACCACACCTGGCTAATTTTTGTATTTTGAGAGAGAGTTTTTCATCATGTTGGCCAAGCTGGTCTCAAACTCCTGGCCTCAAATGATCTTCCCACCTGAGCCTCCCAAAGTACAGGGATTACAGACATGAGCCACCATGCCCAGCCTCACTTTTCTATTAATGCAATCACCATTATCAAGTTGCCCAAGGCAGAATGCTTTGAGTTATTGTGTGTATCCACATCCCTCAATCCCTCACATCTGTATCAATACGTTTTGCTCCTTCTGCTTTTTAAATTGTAGTAGATAACACTTAACATAAAATTTCTCATATTATCTACTTTTAAGTGTATAATTCAGTAGTGTTAAGTACATTCAGATTGTTGTGAAATGGATATCCAGAGCTTTTTGTTCTTGCAAAACTGAAAATTTATGCCTGTTAAACAACTCCTATCCTCCCCTTTCCTCAGTTTCTGGTAACCACCATTCTACTTTGTTTTTGTGAATTTGACTATTTTAGATCTCGTATACAAGTAGAATCATATTTGTCTTTTTGTGAGTAGTTTATTGCATTTAGCATAATATCCTCAAGGTGTATCCATGCTGTGGCATATGACAGGATTTCCTTTCTATTTAAAGTCCAATAATATTCTACTGTATATTCATTCAAAGTCCAATAATATTTTACTGTATGTCCATTGATGGACATTTGGATTGCTTCTGCCTCTTTGCTATTGTGAATAGCACCACTGTAAGCATGATTTATTTTAACAGGTAGGTATATTTTTCATGTAGTGGTAACCATACTGTATGTACAATATAGTTCTTTTCTAATTTCAACATAGTGAACATCATCAAATTGAAAATGGATAATGTTAAAGTCCTGCATTTAGGCTAAAAAAACCCAAGTTGCTCAAAAACAAAATAGATAATAGAGGACTCAACAAGGCTGTGTTAAAACATCCACAATTACAATACAACAAACATTTGCTATACTATTAGTGTAAATTTCATTGAGATAAGTCTTCTAAAAATCAGTCGCAATATTGGTATACTTTAAGAAAGATATAGATAAATGTCTCCAAAGCAGAATAACATATCTTAAACTGGAACCAGAGAATGACAATTAACATGATGTAAAGGATCTGAGAATGTTTTGTTTGTTCGAAAGATGTTCAGCCTAGAAAATAAAATATTTGGGGGGACCTTACCTTTTCCTGCAGATATAACTTTTTGACATTTACTTAGATGTATTCTCACTTTTGATCCAAATATAAAAGTGTGTACTTCTAAAATAACAGAGGATTTATTGCCATAACTTTGTTAAAGTTGAATAACTTTACTAAAGTTGAATAACTATTAACAAGATCCTTAGTGATTAACGTATGAAAACCAAGGGTTTCTTGGGTATAAGTTTGTCTGTGACTAGAAAATGAGCATACAATTTTCAAACCACAAGAAATTTTAGAAGTAAATATATTTTCATGTAGTTATGAAACAGCATAGATTGAGCTTTATTTTTAAAATGATTTACATTTTAAGTATTAGATAATTGAATTTTAAAAGAAATGCAAACTTATTCAAACAAAAGAGATGTATATTTTTAAAAATGTAATGGACAGTTAGCAGTGTGTACCATCCTCTTCCATGTCTTTTCTATGCTATTATCCCCAAATACATAATTGGATTGTTAGTTTTAAGAAACTGGATTTTATAATACACGTAGTTATGCTTTCCTCACGTAAAAATATACCAAGGGCAAACTAGATCAATACATATGGATACAGTTCTCTTTCTTAAATATTTGCTTTATGTTCAATAGAGTTACATAGAATAAATATATCTACATTTTATAATCATTCAAGTTGTTTCCAATAATTTTTTGCCATTTGTTTACAATGCATTAATATACATTGGTGCATTCAAATGTACCAATGATTGTATTTCTGTGACATAGATTCCTAAAACTGGGATAGCTGGGTCAAAGTTTATGTGTATTTTATTATCACACTATATATTGCCAGATTACTTTTCAAAAAGCTCTCCACAAACCCCTTGAGCAATGCATGAAACTCTTGACTCCTCACTTCTAAAGGAACATGGCTCTTCTAGATTTTACAATTTCATAAAAGTGTCTTCAACTATTTAACGAGCTTTGCAAATGAGATTAGACTATTTTGTGTCACTCAGTATGTAGAACTAGTATAAAGGAAAGTAGCTTTTGGCTTAGTATAATTTTTCTAGCATTAGAGCCACTCATTAATGACATAGACTGCTTTATTAATAAGTTATTTTACTATTTTGGAGGCTGTGCTTTGGAAATAACCTATTAATCATCTTCATATTTACATTATAATTTATTGTTTATAGAGAACATTAATATATCTTGATTTCCATTTATCTATGGATCCCCACTAATCTGTTATTTTATAGATATTTTTAAAACAATTTTAGTTTATATTGATATAAATAGAAAATTTATATTAATCCCAAAATATTCTCCCATTTTCTTTCTCTCTCTTTCACATACACATCTCCAGTCTTGTCCTTGACGCTTTGGAAAAATAGAATATTATGGGACATATTATTTATCTAGAAGTATGTAATACAGTTACCAATATCCTAATTAGTTATCTTTTACAGATCATTTACCGACTTAATATTCATGTTAACATGTAAATGTTTAATTCAGGCATACCTGTAAACATAAAAGAGAGCTCTTTGTTTTGATATATTTCTATTATCCTAGATAATGTTAGTGATGTTGGAACCAAACTTTTAACCACTGCATATTCCTCCCTCCCTCCCCCATAACTAAATTTTTGTATGACAATCAAAGGAGAAGACTTTGAAAACAAGACAATAGAATATTTAATGGTTAGAATTTATTTTAATAGAGGCTGCAGGTCTTGGCCAGGAAAAGAAGGTATTAGAACAGTAAACACCACAGAACCCAGAATTTGATGGCAAAATATCTTGGCAACAATAAGAGTATACACCATCTCAAGGACAGATGACTTGATATTTCCCAGATGTCACTGTTTAGTGTGTCACTGTCCAGCAGCAGCCACTGATTAGAAAAAGTCCTTTCTCCTCCTGAAGGAGCAGGGCTGGCATTGAAGGCAGTAGGGGAGATGTTGGCAAGGTACTGGAGCAGGTGGCAGCAGCAGGTGTGATAGGCTAGAGATGACAAGGGCACAGAGTGTGCTGTTGGCAAGCTGTCGGTAACCAGAGTTCAGGAACTAGTGATAACAGAGAAATTGCAGAGACGGTGGCACGGGGATAAAGAAGCAGGGCAGAACAGACTGTCATAGCAGGATGATAGGTACCCCCCCAAACAAGCACAAACAGGGAACGTGATGAGAGTGGAAGTGGTGGCCTGCAGCCCCAAATTGGCTTGGGAGGATCATACCACGATGACAGGGAAGCCTGCAGTACTCCAGCAGACCCGAGAGTCACCTAGAGCTTATATGCCAGAAGCCAGGTAATACACTGCAGTCACCATGGAGAGGGAAAACAAAGGGAAATGAATCTTAGCAATATTTTATTTTTCATTTATTGTTGATGCTTTCCTCTTTTTCCACTTGGGGGACAATAATCCAAAAGAAGCCCTTGTGTATCCACAAATACTCTAAGAACCCAGAGTTCTTAGCCTAGAAATCAGAGATTGAACATGTTGTTAGAGCCCCAATTCTACAGCTATGTTGAGACCATATATCAAGATGGTTAATTACAAATGATTGTAAAGTACTTCTGTCATATGATTCAATTGAGTTAATATTTACCGATGCCAGATTGCTGCATTAAACTTCTAACAAATTAGCAAGTCACTGAGGACTCCTGCAATGCTGGGTTTGGGTCCTGCCCTGACACTATGTAACAGTACAATGTGCAGACATTTTAATTCAATGTGATGGAATTCCATCAATATTTTATTATGTTTGCCTTGACAAATTGTCTCACACAAGAAGGTAGTCCTCAAGGAGAATAGTATTCCAAAAACGTCAGTCCTGCTCAGGGGAAGGTTGAGTTGCAAAGCAGAGTTTCATTTCATTACCTTATGATATGTTTTCTGAGACAATAATAATTTGAAAGCTGTTGTTTTTAAAATGTCAACTTATAATGACAAAATTTTTTAAATGTACTAAAAGTGTTTACTAAAATAATAGTACCCAGGTATGATTCTGGGGGCTGGAGATATGATAATAAATAACAATAACAACAAAACAACTGTGACCTTTATGAACTAAATTCCAATAGAGCGAGGCAAATGATAAATAAATCACTTTAAAAAAAAATCTAGCCTGGCATAGTGGCTCATGTCTGTAATCCCAGCCTTTTGTGAGGCCCAGGCAGGAGGATTGCTTGTATCCAGGAGTTCAAGACCAGCTGGGCGACATAGCATGACCCCGTCTCTACAAAAAATAAAAAAATTAGCCAGGCATGGTGGCACATGCCTGTAGTCTCAGCTACTTGAGAGACTGAAGTGGGAAGGTTGCTTGAACCCAGAAGGTTGAGGCTGCAGTGAGCTGTGACTGTGCCCCTGAACTCAGCTGGGTGACATAGCAAGACCCTGTCTGAATAGAATAGAATAGAATAGAATAGAATAGAATAGAATAGAACAAAATATTTTTCATAGTAAGCAGGATGGAGATATCAGGTGGGAGAAGGAAGTGTTGTTAAATAACAACTGGTGGTCAAGGGAGGCATTTTTAACAAATTGTCATTGAACAGAAACATGGGAAGTGAGGAAGCAAGTTGCACAGCCATGGAGAGAAAAAAATGTTCTGGGAAAAGATAAAATGCTTGATGTAGTCCAGGAGGAACAAGGAAGCCAATGTGATTGACAAAGAGTAAGAGAGAACAAGATTGGTAAAAGAAGAGGTTAAAGGAAAAAGTGATCACTATCATGTGTGACCTTACAGATAACGGCAAGGATTGCAAGTTTTATTATGAAAGATAAGGGACACCAATGAAGGGTTCTGAGCAAAATTACATTGTCTGAATTAATTTTCAAAATGATCTCTCTGGAGTTGGGTAGAGGATAGACTGTACTGGACACAAGGGTGAAAGCCAGAAGTTCTATTAGGAGACTATGAAATAATCGTCCTAAGAGAATGCAGCTTTGACTGATGTATTTGCATTGGAGTCGATTGAAAGGTTGGATGTTGGATACATTTTGAAGATAGAGCAGCAGGAGTGACTGATAGAAAGCGTACAGTACAAAGGAAACAGAGGAAGATAGGAATGACACCAAGCTACTTTGCAGAATGGGTCCATTAACTTAGAAAGGACAGATTGCTGGAAGCATAGGTCTAGGGGATACAATTAGGAGTTCTGTTATGGCTACCTATTAGGTAAATCCATGACAATGTTAAATAGGTGTTGATTACAAAAGTCTGGAGTTAGAAATTGATCCTAGAGATATAAATTCAGAAGCCATCAGCATATAGATGAAATTTAAAGCCATGAGATTAGATGAGGTCATCCAGGAAACTAGTACAGTTAGAAAAGAGATCAAAAGATTTTAAAGTTAAGCCATGAATAAAATGAAAGCAAGACACTGAAAATCTCCAGTCAGTAAGGTAAGAGACAAACTCAGAGAGGTGACCAGCAACCAGGAGAAAAAATTATTTCAAGAAGCAGGAAGTAATCAACCATGCTAAATGTTAATACTTGTCAGAGGAGAAGAACTGACCATTAAATCTGACAATGATATACTATTATTGTGAGTGATGAGAAAGTTTGGTTGAACTCTCTGAGCTCAAGAGAGAGCAGAAAGAAAAGATTTGGTAATTTCTTGAGCAGAAAATTCTCTCATTCATGAATTTTGTTTTTTATTGGGATCAGAGAAAGGGGGAGTAGCTAGAAGGAAATATGGCAATGAGAAAAATCTTTTTAAAATAGGAAATATCAACAGTATGTTTGTATGAAGGTAGAAATGATCCAATAAGAAGAAAACTTGGGGATGTAAAAGAGGAAGGGGAGAAGTGCTGTGGAGGGGCAGGTTTCAGTGCATTATCATTAAGACAGGGTTTCTTTGTCTTGGCACTACTGACTTCCTGGACCCTCGACCAGACAATTCTTTGTTGTGGGAGCTCTTCTCTATATTGCAGGATGTTTAGCAGTATCTCTGCCCTCTACCTACTAAATGCCAGAATCACCTGCTCCCCATCACTGAGTTGTAACAACCAAAAATGTGTCTAGACATTTGCCCTTTGGGGGACAAAATCACTCCCGGTTGAGAAACATTTGTGTATGACTTGCTCTTAGGTAAAGGTACAGAGAGTCCGTCTATCATATCAGGAGGAAAAGCAGGTAAAATGGCCATGGATACTGGTAACCTTGAAGATGTAATAGTGGGAATATATGAAATTACTTCTGATTATTTCTGTTTCATTTGAGAATGAGAATGGAAAAAAAATGCATTGGAGATTGGAGAGAAGAAGAGCAGCATCTAGGAGAGTGGGAGGGTGAATAGTCTAGGGAGTTATAGTTCAATTGCCAAAGAGCTAAAGGTAATGGTAATAAATTTAAAGTAAAAACCAGTCAGCATTCTTAAGGCATTATATCTACGGTTGTGGGTGGAGGACATGATCATCAGAAGAAAGCAGATTAAAAAAAACTGAGAGGCGATAGTACTGAAGGATATACAATATGGAGATGGAAATAATTATGAAGAGAAAGAACAGAAGTAATGAGGGAGAGAGAGAACCAGGAAATAATATATGTAAGAAATAAAGAGATTTGAGCATCTGTATTGTCCCCAATAAGGAGGGTAGCAAGTGGTATAATCTGATGGCAAGAGGTCTGAAGTTGGGGGTTTTAGGAAGAAGTGAGGGACAGTGGTCTGGAAGAATACTTACCCCTCTTCTGGCCTAAATGGCATAAGAAGCATGAGAGAAACAGCTGTGACTTGAAAGGTCTGTAGCGGAAGCATGATCATTGAGGGCGAGCAAGGATTAAGTTAGGACAAGACGATAAAGGGGCATTTTTCAATGTCACTGAATATATAATGGATTTTTCTCATAAGGAAGTGAGTTCCAGAAGGCACAGTGGAAAATGAGAGGGAAGAAAGGGAAAATAAGGGTTAGATGAGAAAATGCTCAGAACTATATGGAGATGAGAGATTTCTTATGATGATGTAGTAAATTGGAATGTAGGGCATGATGGGATGAGTCCTGATGGTTTCCTGAAACAGTGTCTTTAAAACAGTTTGCTTTAAGCAGTACATTGTATGTGACTTCCAGTGCACACTTGCACCAAGTAATACTTAAGCTAGGCATGTGTCATACATTTGATATATTCTATTTTCTTTTTTCATCTGAACTATCCTCTTTAAAATGTTGCAAGTTACTGATTTGATTTCATAACCCACTAATAGACCATGCTTCGCAGATTGAAAAATATAATTTTAAACAGATTGCGTGCAGGTGAAATTGTGAATGGTTGGGGAAATATGCTTTTTCCTTAAACACGTTTCACTAGTAGGGAACTAAGTACAACTCTGTTGTAAGAAATAAGAATTTCCAAATTACAGGTGTGAGCAATGTAATTTTTAAAAGTTTATAATTGAGTAAACCCGGAGGGAGGGATGGAAAACCCAAGAGTGACTTATTAACATAACTTTTGTGAATCCAACATAATGAAGAATCAGAGATGTAAACTCAATGTTCATTGTTCTCTAATTCTTCATTATGTCAGATTGACCAGATATCAGTGAGTCTCTCTTGGGTTTTCCATCCCTCCCTCCAGGTTTGGGGCAAGCTTAAGGTAATTTAGGGGACCTCAATTATTAGCCATTTGTTAATATTGATTGCCAGTGGAATGGTTATTGTCCTAAACTATTCCTTAACAATTATTAAACCTCTGCTATATGTGTACTGTATCTGCAGTAGGAATCTGCCAGACACTGTTCTCTGTCTTTTTCCTCTAGGACAAAGCTACCAGAGTTTTACAGCCCCAAGATATTTCTTTCTTCATATATTTGTCTCCTGACTGAATGATTCTACAATGTCAGAGGTTGTTCTTTTAGTTTGTGGGTGGAAGTTAGTTTGTGGGTTGTTTTTTTAGTTTCTGCTGTTGCGTCTTTAAGACACCCAACTGATACCTGTGAATCCCCTTGTCTCTTTGTCTTCATCCACAAACCCTTTAACCTCTTCTAAGTGTTAGGGTTTTAACTACAAATCCCAAAAATATTGTATGCTGCTCTTGTTTCTACACAACCATATAGTTTCTCTAACTCAATAAAGTGAAGAGTCAGCCACTTGCTTGTATGGAGGTCATAGAAAGAGGAAATATAGGGCTAAAGGAATTTAAATTAATAGCTCAAGCTCTTATTCAGTCATATTAACAACCTATTTGTCACTAATTTCTAATGGTGAGACATTTCTAACAAGGACCATATTTGGAAAATTGTAAATACACTTTTCTCATTTCTTTCTGTGAGCCGTTCATCAAGCTTGCCCAAAATATTCAACTGCCTGGGTATGGGAAGTAATGGTAAGGATTTATAGAAAGGATGAGAGAAAGAATGAAGTAATACAGCAGTATCCTCCGCCTCGTCCATGGTTTTGCTTTCCCCAGTTTCAGTTACTCATGGTCAGTCCTGGTCCAAAAATAGTAAAAGAAAAATTCCAGAATAAGTAATTCATAAGTTTTCTATTGTATGCCATTCCAAGTAGTGTGATGAATCCCATGCCATCCTGCTCCATCCTGCCCGGGACGTGAATCATCATTTTGTCCAGCATGCACTCTGTGCATGCTACCTGCCCTTAGTCACTTAGTGCTTGTGTTTGAGCAACTCTTATTTTATTTAATAAAGGCGCCAAAGCACGAGAGTAGTGATGCTGGCAATTCAAATATGTCAAAGAGAAGCCAAGTATATGCCAAACAGAAGTTGTTAATCTCTTACTGTGCTTCATTTATAAATTAAACTTTATCATAGGTATATTTGAATAGGAAAAAACAATGCAGTATATACAAGGTTAAGTATTATCAGCAGTGTCAGGCATCTACTGGGGATCTTGGAACATATCGCCCATGGATAAATAGAGACCACTGTATTTGGTTTCTAACATGCAAAATGGGATTAGGCAACAGGACTAATTAACCAGGATATAGTCTTGATAAACCAGGGTATCTCATCCTCAGCACTACTGACATTTAGAAATGAATATTTTTTGTTGTAGGGTACCATCCTGTGTCTTGCAGAATGTTTAGCAGCATCTCTGGCTTCTGCCTAGTAGCACTGCACCCCAAATTGTGACTACCAAAAATGTTTCCAGAAACTGCCAAATGTCTTCTGTGAACAAAATTACACCTAGTTAAAAACCACTGTGATAGAAGGTTTGATAAATTTCTTTAAGTTCTATTTAAGCTATCAGGCCAGATCTGAAGGACGTTATGACAGGATCTCCCCTAGAACGGAGAAAAGACTCCTTTCCCTTAGAGTAGCTAAGCTATAGAAAAAAGGATATAACCTAAAGATAGGGAAACATGTACAACTAGGCAAAATTCTCCCCCAGTTTCCTTATAGTAGTAAAAATATTGTTTTACTTTTGGTCCTATTGCTATCCTCTGGAAATAAGTTTAATTATTTATTTAATTGCTACTCCATTTCATAACACTTCAACTACTTGAAGACATGTCCTTCAAGTTCTTCTTCTTTTTGAATTAATCATTTTTAATGATATACTAGTGAATTTTCCTTGAGAATAATTTTCATGGGAGCCCAGGAGAATAAAGTGTAAGATGTCTTTATCTCTGTGTGAGTTAAAGCAAGAATATACATCCTGAAGGCATCTTTAGGCTTGCAACAGACATGCTTCTTAAGGCATTAACAATTTCCACAAATATTGGATAGAACAGAAGAAGAGATGTTTCTTCCATGAATGCATAGTTTTTCTTTTTTTGTTTGTTTGTTTGTTTGTTTTGAGACGTAGTCTTGTTCTGTCATCCAGGCTGGAGTGCAGTGGCACTATCTCGGCTCACTGCAACATTTGCCTCCCGGGTTCAAGTGATTCTCCTGCCTCAGCCTCCCATGTAGCTGGGATTATAGGTGTGCACCACTGCACCTGGCTAATTTTTTTTTTATATTTTTGGTAGAGATGGGGTTTCACTATGTTGGCCAGGCTGGTCTCAAGCTCCTGACCTCATGGTCTGCCCTCCTCGGCCTCCCAAAGTACTGGGATTACAGGCGTGAGCCACCGCACCCGGCCAATGCATAGTTATCTTATACGTTATTGGCGTCACACCAAAAGCAGAGCACTTCCTTCTAGTTTGCATTTTGGCAGTAGAAAGCCAGAATCCACCATCATGACTCTTTATATTCAAGAAGTATAAAAGTTTTGGAACTGCCTGGGGCTGAGGTTGCCAGTCTCCTGCCTAAGCCCCAGTATTAATGGTCAGTGTGACCTTTACTCAGTGAGTTTAATATCTGATGTTTCTTCTTTTTAACAATAATTGAATCTTTTAGCCTTTATTCTTCAGCTGTAACATTAAGAGTACCACATGGAAAAATAACTAGATAATGATTAAAAGAATTCCAGCAGCAGTTATGAGAAATTAGTAATGGGGAGAATGTGTTGGAAAAGAAGTTAACAGTCACAGAGAGGAAGGTAGGGGGTTTGGAGGTGGAAAAAAGGTGGGGTTGACAGGGTGGAGAGAAGTAGAAAAGGTGTAACAACAGGAAAGTTGTCAAAAAAGTATAGGGTATGAACGTGCTTTCTCCCTCTTCTCTTTGGGAATTGATGACTCCCAGTCAGCTATACCAACCGGAAGGAAGGAGCAGGAAGGGAGAGGGTATGGAAGGACCTGAGAGTAGAGAAATTGAACACCTGAGAGAGGAAAAGGAAGGAAAGTGAAACCACAGAGAGAGGAAGGATGGGTGTTAAAAAGTATTCCAGCTATTGGTGTGTCCTAGCTAAAGTTATGGAAAGTTAGCAGAAGGAAAAGAAATAGGAATTTAAAATAGAAATTGGTCATCAGAATAAAATTTAAAGAAGGCAGCAAGCAGTGAAGTGTTTGTTGAAATTTACCTAAGAATAGATAGCTGAGACTCTTAACAAATTATTTAAGTATAAAGATATATTTATATATTGTGTATCATGTAATTATAGATATGATATGTTATACAAAAATAATTTCCAAGAAAGTTCAACAGGGGACACAGTCAGAATAAAACTATGTTTAGAATTCTGTGAGCTATTCTACTATGTAAACAGGGAATGTTGATTCACTTGATTAGAAGTTAAGGTTGAACTGTTCTCCAAATCCTCCTTGGATTTTACCGTAGTGAGAAAAAATATTTTACAGCAATTCTGATTTCAAGAATGAGTATATATAATTTAAATTTTGAAGGAAGGTAACACATAAAATATTTTCGAGAAAATTGGGGCTGACTGTACGTCTGGAATTACATCTGTAATTCCAGCACTTTGGGATGCTGAGGCAGGATGATTACTTGAGTCCAGGAGTTTGAGACTAGCCTGGGTAACATAAGAGAGACCTCATTTCCACAAAAAAATTTAAAAAAATACTTAGCCGGACATGGTGGCATGCGCCTATGGTCCCAGCTATTTGGAAGGCTGAGGCAGGAGGATCGCTTGAGCCCGGGATGTTAAAGCTGCAGTGAGCCATGATCATGCCACTGCACTCTACCCTGTCTCAAAAAAGAAGTGGGGCTTGGGTTTGGTTTTATGCTATTTTTGGTTTTGTGTTTTATAACATCAAATGCTAAGTTTGCTTAGCACCAGAGGCCTCTACAAAAGGACTGAACCTAATTACTCAGCCTCCTCTTTTCCTGTGCTCTACATTAGACTAGTATATAACACAGGGCAAATTAAAAATGTATTGTAATAAAGAATCATTTATTTTAAAGTTATTTAATTGTGATTATAGATTGTGACTAGCTGCAGTTGGCTACCAACTCAACTGACTGTAATGACTCTGAAATGACTATTTTATTTCTTTACCATGAAGGTTTGATATTCCCCTTTAGAGGCTTTTAGAAGGGAGACTAATGTATAATTTTCAAAGAAGTTCTAATAAAAGTTTAAACCTTAGGATGGAAGAAATGAACAGGTTAATATGTTATTTAATGTATTATTTAGTAATTTTAAGACTAAAAAATATTTGTAGATCAGTCCCAGGGTTGCCATAAAGATCAAATTTTAAAACATATGTGAAGTGTTTTGGTAACTATAAAAACACTAAAGAAACTTAAACTGTATTATTATTCATATTTATCCTGAAATGAGTCATTGTAGATGTTCATCACTGATACTTCAACTAAACAAGAATGTCAAATGATAACATACAGCTGAAGAAAAACAATTCAGTTCCTGCACATTTAGGAAAAAATATGAAGTTTAGTAAACACTGTGAAAGCACTATAAAAGGGAAAGCAAAGAAATGTTTATCAAAGTTTCAAGAGGCAAAATGTTTACTACTGTTACTTTTATAAGGAGACAATCACCCACCAAACATGAAAAGGTATTAGTTTACTCTGGATAAAAACTCGTGCAGAAATAACTTGTATTTGTAGGACATATTTCAGAAAGAATAACAAAAAACAGACAAGCAATAGTTTTGTTGTAATGTACAATGTTAAATACTTTTGAAAAGATTGGAAAGTGTGACAGACTGCTTCATACAGTTCATATGACTGGTGAATAACAATGCTAAAGAGAAATTAAGTAAAATTAAAACACAGCAATATCAAATAAAAGGTCAGTAAGCGGTGGAAACTAGCAGTAGAAAGTATAGTGTCAGGTGTGAAGGAAGAGTTTCTGGATAAAAGCTTCTTGAAAGAATAAGGGAAAAAGAGAAGAGGTAACACAAAGTAGAACAGGTTTGTCCTGCTGCATAGGCAAGCCAAGTATTGGCCTAATTCTTTGATTTCAAGAACCTTTGAAGTAGGGTGAATTTCATGAGCATGCTATCTGTGCAGCGTCACAGGGTCCTAGGCTCAGAAAGACCTCATGTTAGGTTTAAAGCTCTGCCGTTGCCATCTTGAAATTTTAAATAAATGTATCTCTAACTTATGTTTTGGAAATGAAATCTAATGGGACAATGGAGCCTAGGAGTGTGTGCTCACCACTATTCCTTGCTGCCACATTTATATATAGCATTTGTGATGCCCCATGAGCATAGAATTCCAGTGGACTCAAAATGTGTAATAAGTAGTTCAGTGAGACATAAAGGTAGTATGAGGTCAGTTTGTTACATCTAAGATTGACTAAGGGTGGGGTGGGGTTGTACGGGGGACTCGCTGAGGTCCCCGGGAGGCCACCCTTTCAGTTTCAACTAGAACTTTTTTGGAACGCAGAAAGAAGGCAATGGTGTTGGGCTGCTTTTTTCATATTAGCCAACCACCTATGTTGAAAATAAGGACAGCAGAAAAGGGAAAGATAGGACAGCCCACAATTCCTTTTGCTTTCCTTCCTTCCTTATCAGTAAGCCAAAAGTAGAATGTATTGGTAGAATGTGTATTCTTTAAGAAAGGAAAGAAAAAATCATGTTAGCTTTGTGCGGATTTCTACTGTTCTAGTAACAATAGAATACACACAAAATACAAAATAGAACTGTAAAATTTTGGTGATTCTGCATACAGGTCAAATGGTCTTATATTTACATCTAAAACTGGCATTGCACAATATGAAGATAAGCTGTAAAATTTGTGCTAATGATTTTAAACTTCAAAGATTTTCTACTTAGAACAAAATTAAATACTAATGAAAACAGTATAAGTTGAAAAAGAAGCAGAAATAGAAGAAAAAACTTCATATTTGAATACCTTTAATGGTACTCTTTTTCTATTTTTTTTTTTTTTTGAAAAACAGATCTCACACTTTTATTTTTGCACTGGGCCCTGAAAATTATGTAACCAGATCAGTCTGAGACGTCTGCACCACTTCTCAGCTGTAACCTAAAATACCCGTTCACTTACTGGGACCTCAAACTCTGTTAAGATAACACAAAGCTTATCATTCAATAATTACCAAGAAGCTGAAAATGCTAAAAGAGATGTAATACAAATAGAAGTGGAATTGATATTGAAAAGAGTGATCAAGTTCTAGCACTGTCACCACATGTATCTGGGAAAATTATTTACATTTCCTAGCCCTTCACTGCCTCAACTGTAAAATGGGCTAAATTATCTATCTATAAGTCCCCCTCAAGCTCAATGGAATCTGAAACTAAATCTGTATAAAGCACACAAAAATGACTAAATTGTAGAACTCTTTAGAGATTTTGAGATTATTAGAGAAAAAGACTCTTGATATCTGAAAGGGAAAAGAATTGAGGCTGGAGGAGATGAATTGTTTCACTTTTTCACAGGACCAGTTCTACAATTAAAATCCTCTAGTAAAAGTTTAGGGAAGAAGTAAATGGAGGATAGAAAGCACTACTGTGTATTAAACACCTGCTGAGTACTGGATACTGTTCATGTTATTCCTCTAATTTCTCACAACCAGTTCATAAGGTATATGCAATAATTGTCATTTTAAGAACAAGAAAAAAGAAGCTTACAGATTAAGTAAATTTCCTGAAGTCACATTGTCAGTAAAGTGGCAGGATTTTGAATCTCAGTTCAGGTGCCAGCAAAGATTATATTATTTCCACTATAATAGAGAAAAAAAATGTTTTCTAGAGAGACTGAATGAAAATATAAGAAATAAAAAGTTCAAAAGTTAAGTGCACAAGTACCATGGAGAAGGAAACTCATATGCTCATTCTGTTTTCGCTTTCTTAGGTGATAAATTAGGAGTCACAAAACTACAGGTTAACTGCATTATTGATGATACAATTATATAATTTTAAATGTTTTGAATAACAATTGAAATGAAAATATATAAAAATCAAAGTCAAAAGAAAATGTAAAATCTATATATACTTTTTGGTATTTTACAATACTCATTTTGGGTGTATATTCATGTTACCTCAGAAATGTTTTAAAACTTCGGGTTAATTAGAATAATAGCTATACTCATTTTGAATTGATTGAATGATATTAAAATAGCCTGATCGTGTTGTTATTTTTTTTAAATTGAAGAAACTATCTCATCCTGCAATGTTTTCATTTATATTTCTAAAATCTGTTCTTTGTAAACCAGCCCAAACCAATTATGCTAATTTCTTAAGAACATTGGTTAATTGGGTTTCCTTCTAGCCTTTCAATCCTATAATCAATGCAAAATATAACTGGAAAAGTTAAAACATCTATAATTTTTACGAACATCCATAATTTCTTCATTTATGGTCAAGTGGAAAAATAAGGCAGAGGGAACTGCTTGCCTGAATTCTCAAACTGAGTCAGGAACAGATTTCTAAGTTTGGTGCTTCTTGTGTTACACTGATAATTATTTCTGCTTGCTCATTCAAATCCCAGCTATATATCCTGTGGCCCAATCCTGTCTGGTTGACATTCAGAATATTCAGGTGAGCCAAGTTAGCCATGATCGAGTGATGCTGCACATACTTATCCTTTGACTTATCCATATTCCCTGTGTCCTCAGCAACACAACTGTGAACACTGGCAACGCAATAGTTATTTATGGCTAAGTTACTCAGTCTTAGTTTGCTGCTATAATACTTCATGAAAGTTAACTTTTTTAAAACTTAGAAATAAAAAAAAATTAGGCTTCCTTATTTGTAATATACAGCAATGTTACTTAAACAAACTAACTCACTGTGTTGTTCTGAGGTTTGAATGAGATAGTATGTGAGGAAGGCATTTGTAAACGCTAAAAGAAGCATTTTAACACTAAGCAATGTCATGGAAAGCCAACAAAATTGCATAGCTTACAGCTATATTTAAAATTATAAGCTTTCTAGAAACTATAAAGTTTATATATTTCATTGGTTTACAGGGATGAAGTAAAAATTGATATTTTCTGATAGTTTTAAGAAAAATAAGCTTAGGTAAACATCCTATTGTACTATTTCCTGTGGTCAATAAATAGTCACTATTGGTCTGCTGTGTTTTTCTCTGTGTATTTAAGCTAAAATCTTTCTATCCAGAAATAAAAATTTAATTTTGAAGTCTTCTGTTGACTATTGTATCTCATCAGGCTAACATCTCTTTCTGTCCTTTCTTTCATCTTCTGAGTCCACTGTCTCCATTTGCCTCTTACCCATTCACTTCTCTCCTTGCAACTCTTCTCTCAAAATTCAGTGATAACTTCCTAATTGCCAAATCTGAACATTTTAAATCCAGCCTTGATATAATCAAGTTTTATTGACTATTCAATCTTTCTGGAATGTTCTTCATCCTTGTTTGCCAAGGCATTCTCTCATAACACTCCTTGAAGAAGGCTCTTTATATCTTCCAGAAATTCTTGCTTGACTCCTCTGCTTCTTCCCACCTCCAAGTGCAATTTTTCTCTGAACCTCTACCTTAGTCCTCTTCTCTCCTCCATTAATCTTGGTATAATATAGTGAGAAGAACTGACTTCTGTATAACACTAAATTTTCCTCTCTATAAGGATGATATATTTCTTTATTTGTTTAGGCTTTCTCTTATATTTCTTGATAATGTTTTATAATTTTCCTATTAGAGGTCTTGCATAAACACTTTTATTTCCAGATATTTGATATTCCTTGATGTTCACTTTGATTCTTATAAAGGTGTCTTTTTGTTCATTATATTTTCTAGCTTTTGCTGCTTGTATATAGGAATACAATTGACTTTCTATATATTGCTCTGAAATCCAGTCATTTTGATAAACTCTTCTATTCGTTCTAGTCATTTATTTGTGGACTCTTTTGGATTTTCTATGTACATATCTATAGCTGACTAACAGATTAAGAATAGTTAAGATACTTCTGAAGAATAAGGAAGAGGAATTTGCTCTATTAGATAGTGAGATTTACTGATAAGTCATAGTAATTAAGACTGTGCAGTACTAGCCCAGGCATAGATAAATGAATCAGTGAAACAGAATAGAGAGACCAGCAGCACGTATGAGTATTTAGCTTATGCTCAATCCAATTCTACTTTCATTCCTAAAATACCACTGAAACTACTTGTAAGATCCTTAATGATGTCAGCTTGCTAAATATAATAAACAATTCTCAGTGCTGGTTTTTCTTCCCTTTTCAGCAGCATTGACACAATTGATCATGATCTACACATGGAAGCACCTTCTTCACTTGGCTTCCAGGATAACACATTGGTTTGCTTCCTGAGTCACTAGACACTCCTTTCCAGTTATCTTTTCTGGTACCAACTTATTTCACCAACCTCTTACTTTTGTCATAAGGACTATCTGAAGGCTTAATCATTAATCCTCATCTTGTCTCTAATTAAATATTCTTTGTTGATGAATTCAACAACCCTCATGGTTCCCAACATTTACCTATATGTCCATGAATCCAATCCATGCTCCTATATCCAATTGCATATCCACACTTGAATTTTTAATAGAAATATAAACTCACTATGTAAAAACTTTACCTCCAGTTTCATTTCCCAAACTTGCTTGACCTGAAAACTGCCCCTTCTCACTCGATGGCGGCTCTATTCTTCCAGTTGAACAAACTAAAAACTTCGGAGTTTTTAAAAGATGGATTTTAAAATATATCCGTCTTTAGTGTTCAGAAAGTAATCTCTAAATACCATTCCTTATTAAAAGAACCAGAGCTCCTTAGAGACATGGCTGATTGAAGGTCTGGAGCAGAAATTCTGCTATCTTGTTAAACCAGGGTGCAAGGAAGCTGTCAAAGACCATTAAAGACTTAGGAGCCAACTTGAAGGCATAGCTATTGACAAAACTCACAGTAATTTCTCATCAATAAGAATTATATACACAGTGGACTGAAACCTACCAAATATGTTTATATTACCAGTTTATTATGGTACTTCAAAAAAGCACACACACATGGTAACACACCTTGGCCAGTCATCTGTAGAGGATGCTAGCAAACCAACTCATTATTTTGAAAGCTGGTAAAAATAAGAATGTGAGATCAAGTTTTATTTTCCTGTACCTCAAAATAATCAAATAGTTAATTGGGGAAATTTTCTTCTCATGCAAGTTTTTTGTACTGCCTCATAACCTCTTGCTTTACTTTCTGTTCTGGCCATTACTCAGGACTGCTTCAGGTAGCTGTAACCTAAAAACACATTGCCTCAGCTGCACCACTAGTCTCTTTCTGTTTTCTCTGGGGAGACTCAGTCACTTCAGGGTGGAACACTTGCTGAAATCTTCCTGGCACTCCGTACATACACAACCTAGAAGAAAAAAAGGTAATACCCCATAAATTGGCTACTGGCTAATGGAGGACCAGAGCCAGAGGATAAATTTGTCTATTCTGTCCTTGAAAAGAAATGTGTGAAATGCATTCTACACAGAGACTCAGGAAATCCAGTAAGATTGTATCTCAGCTGCCCACAGTGGTGGCCAACTCAACAGCATACCATTCTGTTGGCCTTCCTTCCCTCCTCTGTTCTTCCCAATATTGTTTCCTGGAATCACCTTTTATAATAAATTATCAGCATCCAAGTCTTTGTCTCAGGCTCTACTTTCTGGAGCAAATGAGGAAAAAATAAAAATATTCCAGCTAATAATCGAAGAAAAAAATGTTAGAAGAAGAAAATTCCCATTTTAAAAATATCTAATGAAATACTGAGTCAAGGCAGTGACCAGAAATGGTCATTACTGTTCCTAAAAGAGACAACCAAACATGTGACTGCTGATAGGTGTTCACAAAAACCACCTATGAAGAATTCTGGTCAAGTCTTTAGATATTTAACAGCCAATTAACGGAACTAAAGTTAGCAGAGGAACATGATTTAATGACACTGTAATAAAGTAATCAGAAGAAATCCAGGATATAGGAAATTTCATAGGACAAATAGCCCAGTTTCTTTATAAAATAAATTGCAAGGAAAAAACTAAGAAGAGATTTGTAGATTTGTAGATTAAAGAGATTTAAATCTTCAAATTTTTGAAGATTTAAGAGGCTTACAAATCAGTTACAATTTAGTTATTAATTCAATCTAATTAAAAAGTTAGTACAATATAAGACAATAAAGAAAATTTGAATACTGATTTAATACTTGATGATGTTAAGAATTTAATCTTACTTGAAAAATGTGGTAGTCTATTTTTGTTTTAAAAATGTTCCTTATCTTTTAAGATTACATACTGAAATATTTATGAGTGAAATGATTTGCTGTCCGGAACTTGCTTCAAAATAATCTTGTAAAGCAAGGAGTGGGAAGTCGTGGATTCAAAAAAAGAATTGGTCATAAGTAAATCATTATTAAAGTTGGAAGGTGGGTGCATACGGGTTTATTATTCTATTCTTTGTATTTTTGTATATGTTTGAAATTTTGCATTATAAAAAGTATCCAGAATTTAATCATCTATTGACACTACTTTCACTATCACCAGCCCAGGTGGAGCTACAATTCTCTCTCACCTGAATTATTGCAATTGATCACACTGATTTCATTCTTGCCCCCTTCTATAGCCTATTCTCAGCACAGCTGCCAGAGTAACTATTTTAAATTTAAATCAGATCAAGTCACTGAAGGTAGAATAGGGTGGCAGCAGGAAGAAACATTAGAAGTTTATTATAATAATGAAAGCTTGAGATCATCATGGCTTAGACCAGACAGGTTGGTAATGGCAAAGACGTTGAGATGTGAATCATATTCGGATACATTTTGAAGCAGAATCAACAGAATTTATTGACGGATTATACGTGGAGTTGGAAAGAAATAGTAGAATCCAGAGCAATTTCAAGGTTTTGACGTAAGTAATTGTGAGAATAGAATTTATGTTTATTTTGATGAGGAGAACTAGTGGCAGAGTGTGCTTGATAGAGAAAGCTGCAATTTAAGAATTATGTTTGCATCATGTCAATTTAGTTGTCTATTAGACAACCGACTGAGATGTCAAATAAGAGTTGGGTACACATGTGTCTGGACTTTGGGGAAGAGATCCAAACTGGATTTGTCCATCTGTGGACATGTTTTAAAAAATGAGGCTAGATGAGTAAATGGAGATATAGGGGAAGTGTGATGCGGGACGGAACCCTGGAACACTTAAGAATTCAGGGAGATAAAAATACTAGTAAAGCAACAAGGAAATGGAAAAATTTTGAGTGAAGTTAGAGGAGTACTCAGAGAGGGGTGTTCCAGAAGGCAAAAGAAGAACATGTCTCATGAGGGAATCTTTCTTTAATAGAAAAAGAAACACAACTCATATGTAGAAAATGACCTTCCAAGTGCCGCTTGTGATAGGCACCCATACACGGCTAGGAATTTAACCTAAGGAAACAAGAAGGTTTGAATGCCTTGTGGATGTGTTCATTTATGTCACAAAAACATAAGGAAGAAAAACTCATTACTTGTCAGCTAAAAAAAAGGAAAGAAAATGAAAATGTTTCATGAAGAAAGAGTATATAGCAATGTCAGTAGCTTAAGTTAATTAAAAGCTGAGAAATAAGCACTGGATTTTGCAATGTGGTATTCAATACTGTCCTTGCCAAGAGCTGTGTCAGAGAAGCGGTGTGGAAGAAAGTCTTATGCAATGGAGTCAAGAAAACATGTGGGAAGACGAAGTAAGTAAAAACTAGTATTTCAATGAGTTTTGTTGTAAAAGAAAGCAGGGATAAGGGACAGTAATTAAAAGGGGATATGGGCCAAAGGAATATTTTGTAAAATTTTTACTTTTGAAGGGAGATATTGTCACATTTTTGTTTGCTGATGGAAATAATCTAGGAGTGAGAGAAAATGTGATGATTAAAGAGCGATAGAATAATTTCAGTGGCAAGTCCTTGTGTCAGTAAAAGGGAATGAGAGGAGGACACATCTAGAGAGCTTGGCCTCAGAGAGATGCAGAGATAATTCATCAAAAGGAACAGCTACAAAGCAGGATATATGACCACAGATGCAGATGGTTCATCTGAGACAATGTGCATATGAATCAAAAACAGAAACATAACAGGATTGCTGGGCAGCACTTAAGCCACAGGAGATTAATAGTCCTGAAGTTACAGTGAGACCGGTCATCATGGTTGCATATTTTTTTCAAACATGTTTGGTTGTGCTTGTGCTGGCATGTAGTAAGTGGGGAGCTGGATTTAACCGGGGTTAAGATTTTGCCTGGTGAGTAAAACAAATGCCTATTTCAATTCTAGAACATGGAAGTGACTGTTGAATCAACGCCTCAGCTTTTCAGAAGCATAATTTTCCTCTGACAGTCAATACAGTCATGCCCTACATAACAACGCTTACATCAGCAATGGACTACGTATATGATGGTGGTCCCATAAGATTATAATACAGCTGAAAAATTCCTATCATCTAGTGATGACATAGCCATTGTAATGTCATATAATGTTACATTAGCTTTTCTATGTTTAGAATGTATATGTTAGCTTTTCTATGTTTAGACACACAAACACCATTGGGTTACAGTTGCTTGCACTATTCAGAACAGTAACATGCTATACGGGTTTATAGCCTAGGAACAATAGGCTATAACACATAGCCTAGGTGCGTAGTACCATATAGATTGATGAATGTATACCCTGGGATGCTGCAACAATGACGAAATGGCCTAATAATGCATTTCTCAGAATTTATCCCCATCATTAAGCAACTCGTGACTATTTATTTTCTATTCCTGGCACAAAATAAGCATTCTGTAAATGTTTGTTTAATAAATTACAGAATCCCTATATCGTCACTGGTTAGAAGTATTCATTATAGCAATGTCAAGATCAATATTGGACTACCTATTAGTTAGTAAATCTTAAGCATTAGTCTTCTTAGGGAAAATTAGACAAAGTATTATGTAGTTTAAAAGTGCATTTTATTTGATATTTTAATCAACACCCAGGTATATTCTTGACATCTGTTGCAATATAATTCATTGACAAGCAATCTAGAAAAATTAATTTCAATTAAGAGAGAATCTAAAGGTTAGCTGTTTCAGCTGCATCTGAATTTATTTTAGGATTAGTCCCAGCTTTACTCACATTAGATATCTAATAGACTAATTCATATTGTATGTAATTTATTTGGAGTTCCAGGCAACAAAATAATCCATTATAGCTGAACACTTTCAAAATAGTAATTATCCTATTTGACAAGAATGATATTTTATTGTTATATGCAAATTTAAAGTTAATACAGTGTTCTCTAACTTAATAAACAGTGGTTGTCACAACAGTTCAGCAAAATCTTAATAAGATATTAATATTTTCCCATTAAAATCATTAAAAGACACAGATGCCCAATACTTATTCAACATTTTTAAGGTCCTACCTAATGCAATACATCAGAAAGTTTAAATAAGAGGCTTATATTTGAAGAATAAACAAAACTGTCATTATTTGATGATATGATTACTGACATAAAAGAACTATCTAAGAGAATCACCCATCAAACTATTAGAATTAACAATTAGAATTAATCCATTCAGGTAGACAGATGAAAGATCAGTGTTTAAAAATCTGTAGCTTTCCTTTATGCAAGCAACCATAAGAAATGGAAAAAATAAAAGGTTCTATTTATAAAAACAACAACAAACAACAACAACAACAACAACAACAAAACTGTAGCATGACTGGGAATAAACCTGACAGGCCTGACTCAGAAAAATATGTTAACTGAAGAACATATATGACATATAAGTTCAGAGATACATTATATTTGTTTGTAAGAAGACTCAGCGTGCAATTTCTCCCTAAGATTAATACGTGAATACAGTGTAATTCTCACTTTCAATATAACTTAACAAGCTGATTCTAAAATTGCTTGGAAGAGTATATGAGAAAGAGTAGCAAAGATAATTTGGATAAAAATGAAAAAGAAAGGGTTTGATCTGCTAGTTACCAAAACAGGTATTACTTTTTAAATACAGGGTTACACAGAAATACAAAAACAACAGTAATAATAGTATATCTACTATAAATAGAACAATAATAATTAATAGCGAAATGCACAGAAATGATTCTATGCACATAAGGAAAGTTCACATGATGATAAAGTTGGAATTTTAAATTAGTAATAAAATGTGGACTATTCATGAAATGGTGTCAGGAATATCTGATATTCATTTTGGAAAAAGAATAAAGTTACATTCATACCTCACACATGAAAATACATCTCAGAAAATCTAAAGATCTAAACAACAATAACAATACAACTGTAAAATAATTAGAGGAAAATATCAGAGGTACATCTGTTTTGAAGATAGGGATAGGCTTCTTTAGCAAGCTGTCAAAACTGAAATTACCAGAGAAAGAATTTATATGTCTGGCATTATCAAAATAAAAACTTCTTTAAGGCAGAGAAGTCATAAACAAAAGTAAAGCTCAAGAGATGGATTGGAAAAATATTTGCGTGAATATAACAAATGTCTTCGATATTCAAAATCTTTTAAAATTAGGGATTAGTAAGAAAAAGCAAATGTTGCAATAGAAAAAAGTAGGCAAAAATATGAATAAGCAGTTCACAGAAGAAATACATATATCCAATAAACATATGAAAAGAAGATAAAGTTAACTAGTACTAATAACTACGAAAATGCAATTTCAAATGTGAATAGCATGAAAATAAAAAGTTTAAAGCTTTATGCTGAATGCTGGTAAGGGTGTAGGTTGTCTGGTATTCTACAAGAACTGTTAGGTGCAACCACTTGAGAGAGTTATCTGACAGAATCAATAAAATAAATGCCTCTTCTTTATAATCCAGCAATTGTATCACAATATGTACTGTAGAGAAATGCTTGATCATGTATACAATGATATACACAGTCACATTGTTTGTAAGAGGGAAAAAGTAGAAACCAACTAAATGTTCTTCACTAGAAAAATGGGTTAACTATGGGTACATCCATCCTCAAAGACAGTATGTGTAGTTCAAAAAAAAATGGGAGAGATTTATAGGAAACAACATGTAGATATCTCCAATATCTATTATTGAATAAAACCAAACACATAGGAGAATTTGTTCAGTGTTACGTAACATTTATTTAAAATACCTGTGTACACAAAACAACAAAATACTATGATATACATTCTAAGTGAACACACATTTGAATGTAAGTGTTTGTCACAAGGTCTGAACAGGTAACACTGTTAAAATTAGTTATTATTTGTATAACAGTTTAAAGCCCATCTGATGTTTTAACTCTTTTTTTCAGATATTAAATATATTCTTCAATAAGGCCTTTCCAAAAGTGGTATAAATTATGTTAAAGTAGCCTCTGTTATAGTGTATTTAGATAGACGAGTGATAGATGAATGACATAAAGCGATAGATATTCCTTGGGAGGTAAGAATAAGCCTCTGTATGTGATTTTCCTACTAATGCCCCTACTGTATAGATAAATGAGATATCATACTATTTTTGAGTTTTAAAATGGCAATTTTGTTAAATTTTTTAAATTACTGAGAAAATACTTCAGAATCAATGTGGTTATGAATACAGGAAATATATGTGGGCATTTAGGAAGCCGGGACACCGTAACCTTATTCCAGATGGCTTAATAGTTTACACGCAAGACTGTTTGAAATGCTACTTTTTATGCACGAGTAGTGAAACAAACAACGTAATAGCAGCTTATGAACATTTTCATGCTAGTCAAAACCTCAAATGTAAGGAAAAAATGATAACATGTCCTTTATTTATGTAAACTACATCAGGCATTCACACATTAGAACTATTGCTTTTTAAAATGTGGTTCAAAACATAGGTCTAATGGATCACCAGGGAAATTAAATCAAGATGATGAAAATAGATATTCAATTCAACAGGTGTTCATGCTGGGCATTTTTCAGCAGTACTGGTGTTTGCAGCAAGAAATAGAAATTAAAATGATACTTCTAAGTCCTAAGAAGGCAGCACATCTTTTGGTTATTTCATACTAGTACAACATTGTAAAGTCCATTAAAACTTTAGGAAATAGAAGTTGCTAGTATTCAAATAATAACATTTAAGTAAGCAAAAATAATGTAAATTTCATTAGGTACTTAAGAAGGTCATTTAAAATGTGACAATAGAAATTATACTTAAAAGATAAGAATATGTGACTTCAAGAAGCTAAGTGAGGTGGTGCGCACCTGTAGCCCCAGCTACTCCAGAGGCTGAAGCAGGAGGATCTTGAGCCCCCGTTCAAGCCTGCAGTGTGCTATGATCATACCTATATGTGTTCTAGCCTGGACAATATAACGAGACCCCCATTTTGAAAAAAAAATGGAAAAAATAAAATAAAATGTGACCTCAGGAAATAAGAAAGAGTTCTTAGGAGTACTATTAGAAGGATTTTAGAATAGAAAAGTTCGAGAAATAGCAGAATTTTTCTTTCTGGAAGGAAACAAAAGTTCTACCTCGGGGAACAAGGACATATAAGAAAGACTCAATGATGAGAATCGAGGTTGAATTTTTCAGTTATTAAGGAAAATAAGTTGAAAAAGTGACCTCTAGTGGGCTCTTAGCTTCACTGATAGAGTAGGCTCTTTTAGTTTTTGAATAAATATAAGTTTTTATTATAAATATAAATGGCTAAGGGAATAGAATCTGGATAACATATTTTAAAAACACTCTTAGTAACATAACGTGTTTATTTTGATTGCTTTCCAAATTTTAAAATCATTGCTTCGAAAGGATTTCACTAATTATCTTAATACAATCTAATATATTTAAAATAAGATACACTTTAAAAATTACTTTTCACACATGGCATGATATTTATTGGTCAAAAATGCATTTCCAATTGACCTATGACAGATACAGATTAGATTCCTGAGAAATGAGTGATGGAATTGCATCAGCACATGCATTTCTGGGACTGATGTTTCATTTCTTTTGCCTTTCATATAGCTGGTCTGTGGCACACCTCTCCAAGACTGACCAGACAGCACATGCTGGCTTCCCGAATTCTAAAATAAGATTAATCCTCTGCAGCAGTCCAGATCCTCTGCTGCTGAACAAGTGCCATAAACCAGCACCAGTTGCTTCCTCACTTCAGGATCTTAAAGGAAATCTATTTACGAAGCTCACGTTGAAAACAAGATTTTGATTTATGGTAGTGTAATGAAATAGTAAAAATAGAAGAGATCTTCATTAAGATAAAGATGCAATTTCTCTTAAAAGGCCTCATAAATTATGGTTTTTTTTTAAAGATAGCTGTCTTTTCCAAAGAGTAAAAAAAAAAGATGATATTTATTAAATAAAAAGAGAAATCTATTCACAAACTATGTTTTCATTTAAACATAAAAATCCCATGCAAGTTCTAAAGAGCATGTGGAAATACGCTGAAACATCCTGAATTATCATTTTATTCTCTTCCTAACATAGGAAAATTGTCATAAGGTTAGGGAATTTTTTAGAAGCAGACCTTTATAGGTCTTCCCCAACTAAATATTGCCATTTTGTGGTATTAACGAGATTTCAGTAACTGTTGAAAACTTCTGCTAGTTCAGCTCCATTCTTATTTGAAGAAATATGAATATGAAATGGGGGTGTGTAAGCTTAGTATTACTTAGATCTATTTTTCATATATACTTCAAACTTCATTCAGACAGAGATTGAATCAAACAAGGATTAAAATTTACCCTATTCTGCATGATTTATTTTACTTCACTCTGTTGTAAGAAAGAAACTGCAAAACCAGGAGGGTTTTTTTTTTTGTCATTATTAATAGCTACTTAGATTTTGATTATTCTAGGTCCTTTAGAAAAGAGGAGATCTGAAAGGTTACTTTCAGGGATTAGCTGGTTGTTTTCCAAAGTCATATAGATATTTGAAAATATTTTACATAGAATCATTTTTAGGGCCTTCATAGGATAATATGTCTTTATTCTTTTAGAATACAGATTCCTTAGTGACCATTTGACGACATGTCTCACTAGTGTATACAACCGCTCAGAATGCATCTTGCATCCTTTAGTAGCCAGCTTATCAGGACCTCCCATGCTGCTCACTCCAAGCATGAGTGAGCAAAGGGGTCTGGCTGTGTGCCCTAAAGGCCAGCATTCCTGGGCTCCACCAGACCACCAGGGAAGGGATCTCCTGAGTGCTGAGATTCCAAACAAGTCTGGGGGAATGGGTTTTTACTCAAGATGTTTGGGGAAAATAAGGACTTTATTCTGAGGAGTAGAGGAGTCTATCGTTCACACCCCAAGTTTATTTGTCTTAGTTAATTTTCCGTCTACCATTTTCATGAAAATGAACAAGCTGTATCCCAGGACATCTCCTTTCATAGTTTCCCAACAACATCCTCTTTACTGAACAGAAAGAACACGGGAAACACCTTTCTTTTTATTCACAAAAGAAACAAAAGGGTTTATAGCCCTAAAGTTGAGAAACCGCAAGGCAATAGAAAATTCACAAAGGCCTACAGAGGGAGATTATGAAAATAATACCTTTAATATATCTAGTGCCTATCAGCCTATCATGTGACTTGGACTTCCATATTTTATCTCTAGTCTTTACCACAACCATATGTAGTTGTCAATGTTCCAGTTTACAGGGAAGAAAACTGAGATTCACATAAGTAAGGTGGCTTGTCAACAGCACTCATTCCAACAGAGCACAACCACTGAATGGTACAAGGAGTGCCACGGTCTTTCTGACTCCACTGTACCTGTTTTTGCTCTACTTCCCAAGACAGTCTAGAGGGGCAAAGAAGGGAAGTGGTCACTCCTGAAGGCATCAGGACTCTCAATATCTGAATAATCATTTTTATTAGCTGCCGAACCAGTAATTCTGAACCCTGACTTAACAGGTTCTGTCCCACCAATGTATTATACTTAAAAGAAAACAAACCAAACCAAACAAAAACTTGCCACCTGTGACTTTTGTCAGTCTACCTAGAAGTCAAATACATTCACTCAAATACACAAAGATATTAAAGATATCAAATATAATTTCCAAATGAAAACTCTGCCTTTAATGTAGATATAGAAAGCTTTCAAGAGGCTTGTGTAGGTTGTAGATTAATATACTTTTAGAATGCAACAAAAAGACAAAGAATTGTTATGCTTTGGGATATTGAAAAAGAAACAAAAGGCTTTGAATCTCTGAGGCATTTGTTTGAATTTAGAACACTAGAATATCCTCGGCTGCTTGCCAAGTAAATGTTTGGTTGAATATAAATAAGCTTATTATCATGCATGTTTTTAAGTGCATACAATACAATTGAGGATTAATGAAACATTTTACACCTAAGCAGACTGATATTTCACTAGGAAAAAAAAGCATTTTAGTATGCCTATGTTTCTTACACATTTTTCTTCTTAACACTTTCCAAATTCTGAGTAGCAGCAGCATTTCCAAAGTACTTCATTACACTACAGTTTCTTACTATTATAAGCCACAGAAAATACATGAGCCACCAGACCACCAGAAATTTAACATGTATAACTTCAGAAATCTCTTCTCATTTACTATGGCAAAGATCCTTTAACTTTCTAAATTCACCTTCCCTGAAATGTGTATCAAATGAATGTGTATTTGAGTAATAAAATGAAAAAAAAAAATAAAGTCAGAACAAAGTTACCTTTTAAAGTATCCATTCCACAGGTCTCCACTTAGAATGCCTTCTTTAACTGAAATGGAATATTTTAATTATAGGTTATGCTATGGTTTGAATGTTCCCTTCAAAACTCATGTTGAGACTCAATCTTCAATGTGGCAGTATTGAGAGGTGGGTCTTTTAGGCGGTGACTGGCTCATGAGGGTTCTGTCTTCATGAATTGATTTATCCAGTCATGGATTAATGGATTGGTGGGTGAACATGATAGGGAAATAAGGTGGTTTATAAGAAAAGAAAGAGAGACCTGAGCAAGGATGTCAACATGCTCAGTCCCCTCACCATGTGACGCCCCACCAAAGACAGTCCCCACCAGCAAGAAGGCTCTCACCAGATGTGCCTCATCCACCTTGGACTTCCCGGACTCCACAACTGTAATAAGTTCCTTTACTTTACAAATGACCTAGTTTCAGGTACTATGGTATAAACAACAGTGAATAGACCAACACAGATTACTAGGTAGGGCATCATCTCATCATTATGCTTGTTATTTGGTACTGCTCCACTAAAATTTAAGGAAATAATGCTATCTTAAAGAGAATAATAATGGTAATCAGTTGACATATGTATCTGTTCAAGGAACAGATACACTAAATTATGTTGAAATTTAAGACATAGGTCAATCTAAGAGGTTTTTCAAACCTATTGAAATTGTTTCTCTAATGACATGTGTGATGACTTTCAATTTGCTCTTGTCACATCCAACTGTTGTTTCAGGTATGTAGTACCTCTTTTAAATATATATATTATATAATATATATTTATTATATATTTATATTATATAATATAATATATATTATTTATATATTATTATATATATAATATATGTTATATAATATATATACAAAAAATATATAAATTGCTGAAGCTACCTACTTGAGTACCTTGAATACAATATATAAAAGGCTGGTGCCACGGACAAGGAAAGTGATGTGAGGCAGCTATACAAGCTGATAGAAGAAAGAGTATTTCACATTATAAACAGAAACTTTTACTTCTGAAACCAGTTGAATCTGATGACCATATAATTTGTATAGAAAATGCAATTGAGAGAAACAGTTAAATATTCTAACAAGGTGGGTAGTTTCCAGCTTCATATTTGGGACTCTATTCCAAACTTTATTTTTCCAAACTTTATTCGGAATAAATGTAAACTGAAAAATTAACCTTTTTTTCTCTTTTTCCTTTTTTTTTTTTTTTTTGTGGTGATGGGATAGAAGGAAAAAGTGAGAAAAGTTACTAGAAATATTACAATTAGCCTCCCTGTGTGCCTTATCTCTGGACAAAGCCTCAAACAGAAGTTTGATATCAATTTTTTCTAAGTACTCTATTTTATTAATGATCATGTATTATAATATGCAGTTTCTCACAACTAATCATTTAAAAGTTGAGTGCTGATAGCAAACTTGCTCTCGGTAGTATGTCAAGATACCTACTAATTTACCATACTTCCTTATTTTTATTAGACTTATTGACATTTTCACATTAAGTTCATTCCGTTTGAAAGGGAAGTCATTTGGTGACACTTCTATCTTAATACTGTACAGAAGGAAATTGTATCCAACAATTGGAGCGAGAACAATTTGAAACTTAAGCTCCCTGTGTTACACCATCTGAAATAAAACCTTTTCAGAGGACATGCACATCATATGGTTAACTAATTAAGGATTGTGACATTCTTAGGACATACCAAGGGCTACTAAAAGGGAAGTGTCTTTAAACTCCCCTTTCCTTTCCTGGCCTATAGTAAGAAAGGCTCTTATAGAATTACCAGTAGCTAATATCATCCTCTATATTTGCTAAAGGTCAACAGGAGTAAATCAGTTAATAACAATTTCCTAAAAGTTTAGGACAGGAAACAATAAAGGATGCTATATCCAAATAAAAGTTGCAAGGATAACTTAGTTGGATAGAGTGTAATTGCTGAAGTTAAAATTAGCCAGGTCACCTTACTCTCATGGAAAAAAAAAAAAAAAAACTCTGGAAACCTGGCAACCAAATAAATAGATAGGAAGTTCTTTCCCATTAATAAACTTCTTTTTAGTTCTATGCTGAAGTGTTATTTCAAGGAAGTACACCGAATAATTCACCAATACTACTTTCTAAACCAAGTTTGATCACTCACCTATTACAGAGACCTAAAATGTAATAAATATAAGTGTATATTATAACTACATAATCTAATTATATTAAAATTGAAAATATTTCATAAGTCGTAGAATGTAATCCCATTGTTTTAGATGAGGAAACAGGTCCAGAGATGTGACTTGCCAATGTTTGGTCAGCTATGTTTACATTGGCTGTTTACCATACTACTGACATTCTGTGGGTGGTAAGTATTTTTTAGATTTACCTGTAAGTGCTTTTGTCATTCTAGCTCAATGTTTTTGAGAAAGACTCTGTTCAACTTTATGGCTCAATATATATATAGCAGCAGCATATACCTTTAAGTGATTGCTAAATATGTAAATCAAAATTTAAAAGTGATTTAGCAGCTAAACAGGAAAGATATATTTTAAATAACAAAGCGTAATTACACACTATCAAAAACCATTTAAAAACATTGCTTGTGCTAACCATTCTGTGGTTTAAAACTTGAATTACAAGCAGATGATTCTGCCTGTCTTCCACTAGGTGGCAATGTATCTTTTTCTTTAATAGTCTGTTCTTTCCCAGGGTCTGATTTTAAATTTATCTGAGTATTTTGACTTTGAATAGATATGATGAAAGTTAAGATTGAGGAAACCTTAAGGAAGACACCTAAGAAATTGGAAAATATGAGGAGAATAAACAGGGTGATTTTATAAAAGCCTGGCATCAAAACTAAAATAATAGATTCCACTTCATATATGCTCATAACTAAAATTTACATTGTATCTTACAAGATAACGTTAAACATTTGGTAGTTTTTTGTTGATTTAATTGAAATTGGGTTTGCTATTCACTATTGGTAGCAAAAAGCACTGAAATTATTTCTAGTCCTACTCCTCCTTAATCCTTTTATTTAAAACATCATGCTCAAGATTAGGTCATGGTATTTTAAAAGGCATTACTTATTTCCATAACCTGTTTTCCGTCATGACTTTGGGGAAAAAAAACTACAAAATCACTTATTTTTGTATAGTTAAGCCTTTATTTTAGTGTATTTGTGTCCATACTTAGAGATATGTTGTTTCTGAACTAATTAGAGGAACATTATTTTCTTCAAAGTAAGATAGGTTTCAGTAAACTATTTGACTAGTCTATTAGTTTCTCAGGGCTGCCATAGCAAAATACCACATATTCGGGAGCCTAAACAACAGAAATTCATTTCCTCACAATTCTGGAGGCTAGAAGGCCAAGACCAAAGTGTTGGCAGGTTTGGTTTCTTCTGAGGTCTCTCTCCTTGGCTTGCAAACGGTCACCATCTTGCTGTATCCTCACATAGCAGCCCCTCTGTATTATCTGTGTCCTAATCTACTCTTCTTATAAGGACATCAGCCCTATTGGACCAACCAATAGCCTAATTTTAAAGACCCTAAATCCAAAACAGTCACATTCCAAGGTATTGAGGGTTAAGACCTCAACATATGAACTTGGATAAGGGGAGGGGCATAATTCAACTCATAATAACTAGCAAGTCTGCATACACAGCATACTCCACATTTATAACCGAGGTATTGTGATATAGAACCAAGAACGCTAGGTTGGAAATTAGAATTCAAAAGCTGAGAAAAGTTCTTATAGATTATTCAATCCACTGATTCTTTTTTTTTTTTTTTTTCTTTGAGATGGAGTCTCGCTCTGTCGCCTAGGCTGGAGTGCAGTGGCGCTATCTCAGCTCACTGCAAGCTCCGCCTCCCGGGTTTACGCCATTCTCCTGCCTCAGCCTCCCGAGTAGCTGGGGCTACAGGCGCCCACGACAACGCCCGGCTAGTTTTTTGTATTTTTTAAGTGGAGACGGGGTTTCACCATGTTAACCAGGATGGTCTCGATCTCCTGATCCGCCCGTCTCCGCTTCCCAAAGTGCTGGGATTACAGGCTTGAGCCACCGCGCCCGGCCAAGCCACTGATTCTTGACCCTTGATGCACAAAGATTTTTTTGAGGCACTAGCAATGCCCTGACAAAATACCCAGACGTTATGATGAATTAATTTGGAGAGGCACCAGTCATTAGTATATTTTTAATACTTTCTAAATGTTTCTAATAGGACGACAACGAATAATCATTGATTTAGACAAATATTCCCCAGAGGTGGTTAGAGAATCACCCAGAGGGTTTATTAAAACGCAAATCTCAGGCCAGGTGCAGTGTGGCTCTTTCCTGTAATTCCCAGAACTTCTGGAGGCCAAGGCAGGAAGATTGCTTGAAACCAGGAGCTCAAGAGCAGCCTAGGTAACAAAGCAAGACCCCATCTCTACAAATTTAAAATAAAATTATCCAGGCACAGTGACATGCACTTGTAGTCCCAGCTACTTGGGAGGCTGAGACAGAGGACTGCTTGAGCCCAGGAGTTGGAGGCTGCATTGACCTGTAATCATACCACTGCCCTCTAGCCTAGGTGACAGAGTGAGACCTTATCTAAAAAAAAAAAAAAAAAAAAAAAGAGGGGGGCGGCCCGACACGGTGGCTCACTCCTGTAATCCCAGCACTTTGGGAGGCTGAGGCGGGTGGATCACGAGGTCAGGGGATAGAGACCATCCTGGCTAACACGGTGAAACCTTGTCTCTACTAAAAATACAAAAAAGTAGCCGCGTGTGGTGGCGAGTGCCTGTAGTCCCAGCTACTCGGGAGGCAGAGGCAGGGGAATGGTGTGAACCCAGGAGGCCGAGCTTGAAGTGAGCCAAGATGGCGCCACTGCACTCCAGCCTGGGCGACAGAGCGAGACTCCGTCTCAGAAAAAAAAAAAAAAAAAAAAAAAAAACCAAATTCAGGATCCTAACCACTGCTGCCCTCATTCTGAATCTCCAGAAATTAGAGCCAAGCCTACTTACCACTCTCCCTAGTAATTATTACAAATTCTGAAGTCGGAGAATCTCTGATCTCATCTAACCCTCTTATTTACAGATGAGAAGATTGGAGTTTAGAGAAGTTAGTTCATCCAAGGTTACACAGCTAGGGAATGGTGGAGGCAGAATGAGAATAGATGTTCAATCTGATATCTAATCTAATTTCTTAGCAGGATTCTCTGTGCTTATAAGCAACTGTGTGAACTTGAGACTTTATTTAGCAACTGTGTACTGTGGCCCCAGAATTAGAGAGCACCTACTCTTTCTTTCAGGCATGTGCTGACACATCTCGAGGGCAGGATCATCACAGCTATGTTTATATAAGGGTTGCATTCCAAGAGCCCTTATTGTGTTTGGAGATAATAAGCAACATCAGAACTGACGGGTGATTGTGAATACTGCATTATACCTGGTGATCCTTTGGCTCCCCCTCCTCAGACTCAGGCCTGAGTCCTAGGTGAATGGACACTGCAGTAGAAAGTTAAGTGACATGAAGTGAATGGGAGAGTCTGTTTCCCTAGTACCAGAAGTTTCTGCAGCAAGAGTCAGTGGCGTCTGAATCACTTGAGGCCTAGAATCACTCACCATCAGAAAGTGGCAACCTCCGTGCAGTCATCAGCTGTCAGAGAAGCAGCAGTAGTTGACCAGCAGGATGGAGTTGAGAGCAAAATGGTAGCTCAAGAGTTTTCAATTCTGCTGTTACTATTCATTTGAAAAACATAGCTTCAGACAGCCCTTAGGAGCTTGATGTCAGAGCCTGAATTGCTGAAGTTTGTGAACACATACATACAAATAAGTTGTGAAACAATTTTAGAAAATGAATGTATAAAAATCCAAAAAAATCCCAGCACTTTCGGAGGCTAAAGCGAGTGGATAATCTGAGGTTAGGAGTTCAAGACCAGCCTGGCCGACACGGTGAAACCCCGTGTCTACTAAAAATACAAAAAATTAGCCCAGCGTTTTGGCAGGTGCCTGTAATTCCAGCTACTTGGGAGGCTGAGGCAGGAGAATCGCTTGAACCCGGGAGGTGGAGGTTGCAGTGAGCTGAGATCGCACCATTGCACTCCAGCCTGGGTGACAAAAATGAAACTCCATCTCAAAAAATAAAAAATAAAAAAAATTTAAAAAAATTCTTCAGAGAGTGATGACAGATGGAAACTCTAAATTTTCCATAGAGTTAGCTTAAACGTTTTCTTAAATAGGTACTTGCTCATGCAATTACATTTTTCTTATTCTTACTAATGACCCTAACTTGAGTGGGCAAGGAGGAGTAAAATGTGAAAATCAATCTGAAACAAAGAGAACATAAATGAAGTTTTTAAAAAAGTCTGTATTTACAAACAACATAATTCAGTTTACTCTCAACATTTCTGGAACATAGCTATTTTCTAGACTGATGTACTCTTACATTTTAATCTAAGTTATCATAGGGCTAGTTCTAACCTCTCTTCAGTGTTTCAAAAAGTGAGGATCAAGAACCACCTACTCTAAAATCATTTGGTGCTGGTTGCTGAAAATGCAAGATTCTAGGTCCCACATAAGATTCATCAAGTCTCTGAGGGTGCCTATGGGAAACTGCATTTTTAACAGCTACATTGGTGATTTAGAAAGGTATGTGTGTGTGATCTATCTCTACAGTGTCCTATGGATAGTATTACTTTTTCTTTCCTTTGTGAGCTCTTATTATCTATGGTTTATAATAAAATTTTCTGAGGATGGAAGTATTGGGGGAAATTATCTTCTTTTTGAGTCTTTTCTTTATGGAGTCAATAACATGGTGAAGTCATTGCCGGAGGTCCCCTCTTTTTAGCATCCTTATCTGATGTTCTATTTGGCCATGCGCCTGGGTCTTGGAGCAGGCTGCTGTAAAGAGCCAGTATGACAGGCACTCAGAAATTGTACATTAAACTTTAAATTTCTTCTGAAATGTATTCAAAGGAAAGTCCCCATCCCAGAGAAGAGAGTAACTTGTGAATATATATATCTGAAATATATATATGAAAAATATATATATCTAAAATTCCAAGTTTCTATTTCTGAGTTGTTATAAATAAATGTATTTTGAATATTTAAAGGATTTAAGAAATTCAAATGTGAGCTGCTGGCAATCATATAACTTGATGAGACTTGTTTTACCATGCTATTAGCTTTACTATGCATGGAATTAGATTTTTGAGTGTTAGGTTTCCTAAATATCTCCCTGGTTTTAAGTTTAGACATGTTTGGAGGTTTAATAAATACTTTCAGATGCAGCCTCAAAGTCAAATGCCTCTGATTTGGAAGGAATTTTAGGCATTATTACCCTGGTGGAGAAGTACCTCTGCATATCGATGCTTCATCTTTACTTAGACTGCTCCAAAATTAGAAATTAAGCTTTAAAAAGCAAATGCAGAAAAAAATACCTTCATGTAAATTCAAACTTTTTTTTTTTTGGTTGTTTATTCACATCCAAAAGGTGGCACTTTTGGATACTACCTCTTTGTTGGAGGGGATAGAACTCAAGGAAATCTAAGAGAGCCTAAAGGTAAGAGACTATTGAAAATGGGAGGTTCTGAGATGGAATTTAGACAGCAGATCGAATGTCCATGAAAATAAGTTTCATGGCATTCACCATTTATCCACCTAGCCCTGCTAAAGCAAATAGGTAAACTGGCAGTGTCTATAAAAGCATTTTAATGAAAAAGTCAATTTACACCTCCCTGAAGGCTGACTTTTATCTTTCCAGGAAGGACCTTGCAGGAATATTTCCTTTGTTTTCTTTCCTCCACCTTCGCTTAGCCCCGATGCTGGACCTCTAAGCCTAAAGAAGAACTGAACATTATGGATACTAAAATTTTTCTAATTACATGATTTGCATCCATTTGGGAGCTGGGTGTCACTGTTTGGCTATGTTTGTCTTTCTCAAAGACCCAGTGAAATTTTGCCGGAGTGTAAAACAGGTCTTTATTCATTTGTTTGGGAGAGAAAAAATGGCTTTAAAAAAAAAAGTTTCACACTTCACAAAAAAATAACAAAACACAAAAAAAGTTGCACAGGCAATAGTATAACACCAACATACCCACTCAGAGATGAATCCTCAGAGAAAAGTGCAATCATGGTATGCCTGTCCAGATTTTAACCCTAGAAGCAGGTGTGCACAAGAGGTCTTAGTCAATGGTGGGACTGATTTATGGATATCTACTCTGAAACCCACAGTAAGGCTCTTCTCCAAAGAAAATGCAAAAAAAAAAAAAAAAAAAAAAAAAAGTGTGAGAGGAATTTGGAATTGGTGGCTGGACATTTGTGGGAAAAGAAGTAAAGAGACAAAAAGTTAGATAAATTCATCCCATGATTATTTTTCTTCCTAATCTCTCTCTTCCTTCTTTCTCTCATTCCTTTCCTTTTCTTTACCCCCTCTCTCTTCTCTTCTCTTCTCCTTCCTCCCTCCCTCCCTCCCTCCCTCCCTCCCTCCCTCCCTCCCTCCCTTCCTTCCTTCCTTCCTTCCTTCCTTCCTTCCTTCCTTCCTTCCTTCCTTCCTTCCTCCCTCCCTCCCTTCCATCCTTCCTTCCTTCCTTGTTTCTTTTTACCTAAATAATTTATTCTCTAAATAATTTGGGAAAACAATATATTGTATACATTCTTCAAGTCTCCATGTTTTAGCAACATTAGAGTTCTTTGTGATTTTTAAAGTCATGAATTATTTTTAAAGATGCATTTAAAAACAGGAAAAAGCTTGAACTGGAGTGAGGGATCCGTTTTGATCTGCATAGGGAACATGGTCTTCATTAAGCACTGAGCACAGCGTAGCTTTCTAAGCAAGGTGCCATTTGTTACATAGTAACTAGGAAAAGGGATAAGCTTCTCTCCTGCATTGCAACCATACTTTCTACAGCATGGCAAATTATATCTAGAATTCATTTTATAGCCTTTTTCATCCTTAGCATTGGGCTGACTTACGATTTTTAAGCACTACGAACACACTGTATTTATAATTTAAGATTATTACTGCTAAGCCAACTAAAAAATATATATATAGCTATATACATATAACTGTATATATATATAGCTATATACATATAACTGTATATATATATATAGTTTTATGTGAGGTGCATGTGTGTGTGTGGTGTGTGTATGTGTGTGTGTATATATATATAAAATGAATGAACCTATAGGCTTACATGATGTTATGTATCAAACATTTTTTCAGTGACTCTCCTGTAAGCTTGAGGCACAGAGAAAAGTCCTGAGTAATTACATGAACAACCACAAAATCAAGCCAGTGATTACTCCCACCTCTGGTTAAAAACGAGCAAAGATCATGAAAGTAAGTCAAGGTCATAAAAGACTTCTTATAGAGGTACGAGAACATTTTGATCACCTGAGAAAGATAAGTTGAGGCTAAAAGCATATCTCTTTCACCAACATGGAAGTCAATCATATTCAATAGTATAAAAAGCTGCTACATGTAGAATTATATTTGCTTTTCAAGACACCGCTATGTGATAAGCCCACAGGTGGTATTATTCACATGCTCAAGTAAAGGAAGCTAAGATAAATAAATGGAAAGGCCACAAAATTTGGAACAGGTCTCCTGACATAAGAGCCACTATTTTTTCATTACATTATTACATTCTCATCTTTCTGTTTCAGGGTGACAACCATACCGACTATACAATGCTGAAACATGGTGGAGTGGGATTCTCAGTAGCCCTTGGGTAGGCTGTGAGAATTAAGGCAAGTCAACATATGAAAAGCACTTAGAATAACGCCTGCCAGTTATGTGCCTGAGTGTGGATTAAAATGTATACGTATGTTTGTATATATAAATATGTGTATCAGTTTGTAATATATACTTACATATTTGAATATATAGGCACATGCCTGCACATATGCATAGATTTATATTCTAGTGCTCACACACAAATTGAAAAGAGTTGGTAAATAATAATCAGCATAACCAGGTTAGCTATTCAAGTAGAACACCTGTGCCAGACCTCTAATCCTAAAGATTAAAATAAAAGAATTAAAATTTTTTTTCAGTTTCTTATTCACTAGTCCTCGAGAATACAGGTTTCTAAAAAGTTCTAAGTTCCATATCTAAAGTGGGAAAAGCAGAGGCTGCCTTAGGAATATGATCCATGAAGCAGAGAGGCAAAGAGCTCCACGGCTCCTGCCCCGTCAGGTTACAAAGCCAGAAGGCAATCATTCAGGCCCACCAGCCTGAGGCATATGTCTCTGCCTCAACGTTCTGGGCCTTCTGTCAAATAAAATGCATTTGGAGGAGGAAAAGAGAGTGGTCCACCTTCTCACCCCAATCCTAGTTTAGCTCTTGGGCAGGCTAAATTTTCCACACCCCTTTGAGGTCATATTTCACCTTTGAGAAGAAAATGAAATTTCCAAGCCGGGAGAAAGTGTTCAGGAGGCAGCTGGGTTGTGTGTGTGTGTGTGTGTGTGTGTGTGTGTGTGTGTGTATTGGGGGGTGGTGTATGTGTGGTGTGTGTGGCTTTGTGTGTATGTGTGTAGTGTGTGGTGTGTGTATGTACTGTGTGTGTGGTGTGTGTGTGGTGTGTCTATGTGTGTGGTGTGTGTGGTGTGTATGTGTGATGTGTGTCTATGTGTGGTGTGATGCATGGTGTGTGTGGTATGTGTGGTGCGTGTGTGGTGTATGTATTGGTGTGTATGTGTGTGGTGTGGTGTGTATGTGTGGTGGTGTGGTGTATGTGGTATGTGTGGTGTGTGTGTGTATATGTGGTGAGTATGGGGTGTGTGGTGAGTGTGGTGTGTGTGGTGTGTGTGGTATGTGTGGTGTATGTGGTGTGTGTGTGCTGTGTGTGTGTGGTGTAATGCGTGTGTGGTGTGGAGTGTGTGGTGTGTGGAGTGTGTGTGGTGTGGTGTATGTGGTGTGTGTGTGGTGTGGGTGTGGTGTGTGGAGTGTGTGTGTGGTGTGTGTATGTGGTGTGTGTGGTGTGTGTGGTGTGTGTGTGGTGTATATGTGTGGTGTGTGGAGTGTACGCGTGGTGTATGTGATGTGTTTGTGTGGGTGTGTCAGTGTGTGGTATGTGGTGCGTGTATGTGGTATGTCGTGTGTTATGTGTGGTGTGTGGAGTGTGTGTGTGCATTTGAGGGCGGGAGAGCGTTAGCGCCTGCCCATCTCTTTCAATCCCTGGGTGCTGCGGTCATCCTAGTGCTCAGCTAATTGACGGCGCAGCAGTGCAGTCTCCCTCTGGACTGGTACCGCAACCTTAGCAGTCAGTTGCCTAGTGGATGGTGAAGAGTCACCAAAGGAACTTTTTTCCAGAAGGTTCCTTTGGTGACGAAAAGCTCCAGAAGTGCTTCAGAGACGTAAAAGTGTGGAGGTGCGGAGGAGCTAAGGGAAAAAGAAATGGGAGCTGCCATAGAATGAGCAGAATTGATTCCAGGACATGGGATTGGGCAAAGGGAGAAGAAAAGAGAAAATTTAACACTTCCCTAAGGATGTTCGTCGCACTCCAAGCCTCCGCGGCGCTCCGCGTCCTGGCTGCATCTCTCTTCTGGCCCCAGCGCTTGAGTGGCGCGCTGTCTCCTGCACCTGAGCAGGCTGCACCGCCCTAGAAGGGCGGAGGAAAGTCCGGGCGGACAGGCGATGGAGAGAGAGATGGCAAGCGCCGGACCGCGCGGAGAGGCTGCCTCGGAGATCCTGCCCTTGGAATGGGAGCGGAGGAGGAGAACTGCATTTCCCAGCCCTTTTCTCAGTGTGACTGGCCCTGGGTGTTCAAGGTTTCCCCGATCAGGGTCATGTTCCCTGGGCAGGGCGCCTAAGAAAACAAACTTAAAGAACGGGCAGCGCGGGCCAGGGGCTGGGAGCCCGGCAGTGAGGACCGCAGGAGAGAGACTCCCTCTCCCACACTGCGCACCTGTGCTTACAACTAGCCCGCTCACGACAGAGGCTGTAACAAGCTCGACTTTGGGCGTCGCACGGCCGCAGAGCTTATGAGTGGGTCGCTGGGACCTTGGGAACTTTCCCAAAGAGCGTCCGGTTTCCACCTTGGCTCACCAAGGCCTGGAAAGAAAGATGTGTGTGTCCCTTCCCAGGCCTTCCGGTTTCCACATGCCTGTGGGCGTCAGGGGTACCCTGCAAGCACATCTTGGGAAGTACAGGTGGCCCCCACCCACAAAGGCCTCGGAGAAGTAGAGAGGCAAATGAGGCCAGGGACTCGGAATCTTCTGGGCAGACAGGCCTGGAGTTCTCTGACCCCAAGTGCAGCTTCAGTCCTGGACATTCTTCCACTGACTGGGATGCAACAAATGCTGGTGCAGCAACCGCTTGGCTTTCAATGTCCCGTCTTTAGGACCTACGGTTCGGGCACTGGAAGTCTGGCCACCTGCCTGGACATCGTGGGACCAACTTGGCTTCATGTCTGCATGACACTGTGACCTCATTTTCTCCTCAGTTGTGAGTGACCTCAACTAGTTTAGCAGACGGGTGGAGTTTTATAAAATCCTAGAAACTCCCCTCTGAGAAGGTTCAGACGCAGGAGAGGGTTATGATATACCTCTGAAAGCTTGAAAATGCAGTATTAAAATAAAACATTTCTGAGTTTGCCTTGGCTGAAGGCAAAAGTAGCTTTGGGCACCCTTCCTCTACTACTTCCCGCCAAAATGGTCTTGTGGGCAGATTGAACAGCATAGCTACCCAGCCCGAAAGTGTCTGCCACTAACACACCTACCTGGATCGCCTGGACAGTAGCTCAGCCAAGGCTCGGCTTTCTTCCTGATCCTATGATTAAGTTAATGACCGTACAAAAGAAAACACAGGGGAGGCTCACCGAGTGCCTACTCGTGGCAAAGCGTCTACATGTACTCTTGAGAAAATATGATTCCAGCCTATAACTAAGTCAATTTCAAAAAGCAATATTTACCTTTTTCTAGACCTCATTTCATCCCTGTCTGAATCCTCAGTGGAAAGTAAAGCTGCTTTCCTGAAAAGGAGATTCCAGAAGGATCAGATAGAAAGGAAAAGGGCATTCAAGATTTTTTTTTTTGAAAGGCCTAGGATAAGCTGTGTTTGTTTGCTTGTTTGTTTCTTTTTGAGAGATTTTTGCTCCAGAGATCTAGTGTCCCAGACATGGACAATTTAGTCTGCCTATCAGCCATTGCGATTTAAGGATCTGTTGATTCAATTTGCCTCCAAATTTGCCTTCAATTTGCTTCCTTACTTCTTGTCATCAAATATCCTTCACAATCTTGACCCTTCTCTAGAAAGACCTCTTTGTGTTCAATTGGAGCCTGATTGACTCATCAGGGAAAAAAAAAATATTTCCCAGTGCTAGAAGTGCTTTCAGAAAATAGTAGAACCTGCTTTGCTTATTTTACAGATGAGAAAACCAAGCTGCAAATAAATCAAATTATGTCAACAAAGATGCAGGGTCACACTAGTTGTGAATAGCAGAGGTAGAATTAGAATTTTGGACTGTTTTCACCACGTCTTGCTGGGGATTAGTGTTTCTGATCATCCACATGTTGCCTAGGAAAACTGAGAGCAGGCCTCAAAGAAATGTAGCAAAAAAAAAAAAAAAAAGAAAGAAAGAAAGAAAAAAAAATTGCATGATCTTAAAGAACCCCACCTGCTTTTTTAGCAATCTAGGTCACATTCCCAATAGGTACATCATTTTGCTCTATACTTACTCTTAACCTGCTCCCTGCCCTAATCATAACTTGCTTTGTAGAGGTCCTAAAATAATGAAGGCTTTAATATCCTGTTAGGGAAAACCATTGCAAAGCCTGTAATGAGACCTTGTCTACAACTTCCCATGTCAGACCTTTTCACAAGTATCCATCTTCCTATATAGGGGAGAGTCTTCAGGATGTGAAGAAAGGGGGGAAAAAATGACACAACTCCTGTGATAGCTAAACCACTGTAGTGCCTGTTTCCAGAGTGACTATGAAGATGCCTATGGATTAAGTGCATGCTATCCTAAGGCCTAAAGGATCATTGTTCATTTGGTTTTATGTCTAATGGTTACTGGTCGCATCACATACACCTAGACTTTGTACACTCAATATTTAACTAAGAATTATTATCAATATGTAAAGAGTACAGAAGTACTTTTCATAGAGGGAAGAGTAGAAAGAGGAGGGAAATTGTCAGGTTTTTCTGTATTATAACATTTCAGGACACTTTTTTTGCAGAGGCTATGCAGTTGTCAATGCCTTTATAAGGAAAGCTGGGCCTTGCAATACATAGACCATGATCAAACTATGGTCATTTCACCTTGGTTTTTAGGGAAACTCCCCCACAGGATCTCTAAATAGATTATGACAGAATGCCATTGTAATGACATTAGAGTACAAGATACCCTTCCATGTAGCCATCACTAGTAGAACCTAAAGTGGGCTTTTCATCTGGTCTCACAGATCCCAGCCTGAACATTGTTTGTCTCAGGCCATTTGTGAAGATTCTAATTATCCTGCTGCTGAAAAGAATGCTGGTGTCCCAGTGACAGGTTAGCTGCATGGCAGGCATCTTTGTCTAAATGATTTGTCTTTGATCAAGAGGTGCAACACTTTCCAGCTAAATATTTTCGAAGTGATAATAAAAACTTACCTTCTTTTAGGCTCAAAATTGGCTTACAGTAAATAAATGCAAATGGTGCCAGGTTTATCATTCCTCTCTTATGCTGTTTCTTCCCTTCTTTTCAGGAATTCAGTGAAAATAAATGACATTTACTCAAAGTATAGTCCTTAGTTACAACAATAAAATTTAAAAACTTTCCAAATATTTGCTTTGAAGAAAATAGTCATTTATTGTCAAAGCATCCAACATACTCCAATAAACTATAAAGTTTAATAAATATTTCCAGGGATAAAAGAAACACATAACTATTCAGACTCCATTTCACTGGCACAAAATTACACTTTGTATTAAAAGGAGATACATATTTACATAATTGATGACATTCTTCATTGAAGTCCATAACCATTTCATTATACATGCACTTCCCCCTGGAAACTCAAAGTGAATGGCGACCCCTTTTTATTCATTTTGTTTATTTTTGTAAGAACACAAACTATCATCAAGAAATGCAGAAAGCATCTCGCCCTCCTCCTTTACTTTATATCTAAAATAAATTTTGCCCTTACATACAATTATTACATCTAAATCGTAAGTGCTTAATAATTTAAGTAGAAACGTATGACAAATGCATCAATATGTTGCAATATATGACATTTTTAAAAATGTACCTTTGTTTTGGGGAAAGTGAAAATGCGTGCATTCAAAAGAAAACCCCCTCAAACAACCCACCCAATCAAAAATCCACCATCCTGGCTCGTGTGTGTGTGTGTGTGTGTGTGTGTGTGTGTGTGTGTCTGTGTGTGTGTGGGTGGGTGTGTGTGTCCCCGGTAAATAGTTGAATGAAGTTCCCGGAAGAGGAGGACGTGTGTGCGCGTTGGGGGGGAGTGGTGAATGTATGTGTCTTTGTGCAGTGTTTCGGGGTGCAAGGAAGCGGTGGATGTTCTCGCGTGTTTATTCCTGCAGGTGGCTTGACTGTGCGTGCGCGCGCGCGGAAAGCTGGGGTCCTTTCCGAGTCAATTATGCGAGGTCATGTGCCTGGAGAGGTGGTGGCGCTCCCTGAAGGACTCATTGCAGATGGGGCACTTGAGTTTCTCCTCTCGCCGACGCTTCACCAAGGGCTCCATCGCATACTCCTTTTTGTGGTGCGACCTCATGTGGTACACCAGGTCGGAGGTCATGCGGAAGGAGGCGTTGCACTTGGCACACCAGTTCTGCGCCGGCAGACACAGCGAGGTGAAGGAGGGCGGCAGCAGCGTGAGCGCCGAGGGCAGCTGCAGCTGCAAAGGCCCCGCGGCCGCCGCAGCAGCTGCGGCTGCAGCGGCAGCGGAACTCTTGGGCCAGAACGCGGTGGCGTACAGGAAGGGGCTCTGCTTAGGTAGGCCCCCGCCGCCGCTAGGCAGGGACCCGCAACCTCCGTTCAGGTCCGCGGCCCCCTGGAGCTTCACCGCTAGAGGGTCCGCGGCGGCGGGGTAGAGTCTGGTGGGGCCCACGCCGTCGGCGGGGTGGCATGGCTCGAGCGCGCCCAGCTTCTGGCCCAGCACCAGCGGGGACAGCTGCGAGAAGGAGCGTGCTGGCTGTGAGAAGGCGCTTTTGCGCTCGTCCGACGGGGCGCCCTGGCCCCCGCCCGCGCCGCCCGCGGCCCCGGCGCCCGTGCCGCCCCCACCGCCCGTGCTGCCCGCGCTGCCCAGCTGCGGCACCGAAGTGAAGGCGCTGCCCCTCGCAGGACTGCCGCCCTCGAGCCGGCTGGGCAGCGGGCCCCCGGGCCGCGGGGCCAGCAGCTTCTCGGCGCCTACCGGCGACGCGGCCGCGGGTGTGGAGGAGCCGCCGCCGCCGCCAGCGTCCTGGTCCTCGGAGGCGACGCCCCCGCCGTCGGCGGTCCCCTCCTCCTGCAGGCCGGCCGCGCGGGTCGCCTTCTTCACCTCCACGAAGGCGCTGCGCTTCGCCTCGCCCGTCTCGGGACTGGGCGGCGCGAAGAGGCGGCCGTTCTCTTCCAGGCCGAAGTAGCTGCCCGAGGCTCGGTACTGCTGCGGTGTGCACACCAGATCCTCCTTGGAGGCCGGGAGGGGCCGCTCTGCGAAGCGGCCCCGGCTGCCTACCAGACCCGCGCCACCGCCGCCCTCCGCCGCCTCCTCCGGGAATTTCCTCTTTCCTTTGCCGCCGCCCGTGGCGATGCCGTCGGGACTCAGCTCCGCCTCCTGGTGGCCGCCGCCGCCGCCGCTGCCGCTACCACTGCTGAGGCTCTGGGCTGGGGAGCAGCTGCTGCCTCCCCGGGAGTTTTCCAGCTCCCTGGCCAGGTTGTGGAAGTCTGTGGATGGTTTCGCGCTGCTGCCGCCGGCGGCAGCGGGTGGGTTGCTGCTTTCGGGGGAGGGGGTTGGGTAGTGGTGGAGGGGACCGGCTTTGCAAAACTTGGGACCCGGGCCTAAAGGTGCCTCCTGCTGCTGCTGCTGGTCTTTGCCACCGCCGCCGCCGCCGCCCCCGTGGTCCTTGGTGCCCACGCCGCCGCCTTGCTCGTCTTGGGGACTTATATCAGCGCTGTGAAGTCTCTTGGGGCAGCGGAAACGCAGATGCGCCACATAGGGGAACTCAAACTGGAAACGTTGGCTGCATTCCAGGCATGTGTAAGGGGACGACCCTGCTTAGTGAGCAAACACCACACACACACGCACGCGCGCGCACACACACACACACGCACACCACATGATTACTCAGCATCGCCCCCAAGCCAGTTTGCCACCATCCCCTTGACAAATCCACCTTCATTTCTCAGGGCCTGAGTGCCTGAGAAAAGAATGACCAACCTGATCTAACTTTCCCTCCTGATTTGGGGGGAATACAGCAAACAAGTCAAGTTTCCTTGCTTTATCTTCACCTATCTGTTTAGCTTCATTCCGAACTATATCTCAGAATCTTCCTATGAGACACCCAAAGGGAAGAAAGACGCGCCAACGCGCCGGGTGAGCCCCTGCCGCTCCCTGCGTCTCTCCCCCGCTAGTTAAGGGCCCACACGCCGGTCGCGAGCCAACCTACCATTCATTTTGTTGTGGGATCTAGAGGGGCAGAGCAAGAGTAACTCAGTCAGTTCTTTCCCGTACCAAACTAGTAACTCCTCGTCTTTGGCAATCCTGCGAAGAGAGCGGTAAAACAGCTGTCCGTTTTTTATATAGGCTTCAAGGTTCTGCTCTTCCTTATCTCTGGCCGACTGGACCAACCGCAGCCACATGAGACCTTCTGAGGAACCATTTGCTGCTGAGGTGTCTACCTGCGGTTTGAAATAGATGAAAAAAGACAAGAAGGAGAGGGGAGAGGGACCCTCATGAGAGAATGAAATCAGAAGAATCAAGACCATTTCTTCTATGTTATTCTTTTCCAAAAATTATCTGAGACCACGCTTCCAAAAATTTGGCCCAAGCTGGGACCTGTCCTCATGTTTGTAACCAGTAGGCAAGATAACCATCTTTTGAAACACTGCATCAATCATACAGATCATTTAAGTCACCGTTTTTATATATTGGTTGAATACTAAATGAGGAAATTTCTTCTTAGAATTTAGTGTTAACGTCTTGAGAGTTTACTTCTAAGTTATCCCACATTACAAAGGTATGGAGAATTTTGTTTGTTTCAGAAATAAAGCAAGCTTAAATCTTAGAAATTACGCTATGGCAATCATGTTCCAAATCCTGGCTCGAACAATTAATAGCTTTTCTTTGTAAAGAAGAATAGGAAATGAGAGGCCTTTTATCTTCCAATTCAGACATATGGATTTAATGATGCTTTACTATCAAAACCATTAACATTTTTACTTAAATACAAACTCTGGGCACTAGCTAATATTACCAAAGAAACTAATATTTAGGGGATGAAGTAGCCTCCTCAAATGGAAGGCAAATACTTGTCAAAGAACTTGCAGAAACTAGTTAGTATGCAAATAGCCTCCGCCCCAGTGAAATCTCCCAGAGTTTAGGATAAACCAGATAAACCAGAACTGAAGCACTGATTTAGATATTTCTAACATTCCAAATCAAATTTTGTCATTTATTGCAAAAAATCAGTTGACAATAATTTGAGTTTAATTTTCCTTTTCTAATTTTTGATGTGTGAAATGGATTGCTTGCTTTATTGCATTTTCCACAGGCAAAACCTATCTCCACTTGTCATTAGAATTATTTTTAGTCCATTTCCAACAGGACATTACCCTCATACACCTACACAGCTCCAGTGGAGACTTACCCGAAAGATATAAGGTACTGTTCTCTTGTCAGTAGACTTGAGAGCTATGAAAGCTATGCTGTCATATAGGGAAGTATGGCTCAGGACACAGGGACCAAATATAGCATTCTCAGGGATGTCGCAGGTGGTGTAAACGCTGGTAAAAATATCTGTCAGACATTGTTGGACAGCCTTGGCATCTCCATCCCAGATGCCTCGCTGGATGCCTGTATCCTCCATCACTGGAGATAGACACACAGCACAAGAAAGTGAGTTACAATACTGCTTCTACTGCCATTAACCTAGGCAGAACTGTTCAAATACTAGGCAGATTTTCCTTGCACCTGCCTGATTTTTGCATAGCTCTTATTTCAAAATTATAGGAGATAAACATGGCATATTTTAAAGATGAAAACTAAGAGATACTTGTTAAAATAATTAGAATAGTGGGAAATCTGGAGCTGACTGCTTAGAAGAAAGAAAAGAAAGGGCTGGAAAGACTAGATCATTTTTGCATTACCTTGATGTTGGATTGGGTAGGTTTTGGAGGTGAAGTTCAAGGCAGAATATATATTATATATATATTATATTTATATATTATATATATATTTATATATTATACACACACACGCACATATATTTTAACCAGCCTATAGACTTCCCTTACTGAAAGAAACTTCTAACCCTTGGGGAAAAGTGCCTCTGCCTATGTATTGAACTGGGTGCCCGGGAGCTGATTTTTTCCTTTTCTTCCAAAGAGGGGAGCAGCGTTAGTGAGCAGGCGGAGACAGCGGAGCATGGCGAATGGATTTCAAGTGGAGTGTCAGGGCCACTAATTCTGTGTCAGCCAACCTTTCTCTGCAGCCTACAAGAAGGGACGTATGTCTGCTCATTACCATAATCCAACACTGTTCCTCTGAGGCTTTAATTAAAAGCAGCAAGCAGAGGTAATTTTTTTTTCTGGACATGCTTATTTATGGATGAGAGTGAATCCCGGTTACCTTGTTATACAAGGGGGTGGATTGAGTCACATGTAGCTCATGAAGTGAGCAGGTACAGGACAGGCCTAAAGTGTCCCCAGTCTGAAATACTGTGTGTAATGACTGGTAAATTTTCACTCCCCCTACCCCATATGACCCTTTTTGGGCAAGAGGGGGCAGCCCTCCTTGAGCACTCCTCAGTGGGCTCTCCAGCTGTTTAATCCACAGCAATTTAGAAAGTAATGCCCCAATGGAGGGTTCTCTATTAAGCTGTCATAAAGGGACATTTTCCTTCCTCTGGACACCCCATACAAGACTTATCATTAAAAAAAAGAAAAAAGAAAAAAAGAAACAGGTGCTTAAATTTTTTTAACTAGCTTTGGACTAGCTGCATTGCTTAGTATTTCAAACTAATCAAAAGATTCCTCCAAGTTTGTTGTTCCCTGATAATGTCACCGTTGGCAATTATTTATGTATGTTTTGTATAATTAAAGTAACAGGAAAGAGTAGATCTAATTCTTTTCCTGCAAAGCTGTTCATTATGGAATAATATCAGTGACGTCTGTTTTTATTTTAATTTATATTAACCAATTAACCTTACACGTGTGACTACAAGGTGTGCTTTTTCCCCCCCATTCCAGCTAACATAGCCTAAAACTTTGGTTCGTCTCATTTTCCATTCATCCTCTTGCATCCCCCAAATGTCAAGTGTTGGGCTGTATCTACCAGACAGCAGAAATAAGGGAAAATATCCATAAAGAAGAAACTTTATTATTCTACATCATCTATCCCTGGACATTTTTACCCCATACAAGGTAGACATCCTGATTTTTCATTTCAAATTAAAATACATTTTAAAAAACCCATAACCTCTCATCTCATTTTCAACGGAATCCTATTCTCCTCTTTTCAATTTCCTTCAATTCAGCGTTTTATGCCCCAATTTCTCTCTTCCTTTTAAAAATCTCTTTCACACAAGCATTTCATTGTGCTGGGAGGTCGCCCCCGTCACTTCGGGCAACAGCAGGGACACAGTCATTAAAATGCAGTTCTACCTAACAATACGGTGAAAAGGTCCTCACTCCGCCGCGCTAATAGCGGTCGGAGTCGCCGCGCCAGCCGCCACGAGCCTCAAGCCCATCACAATAACTGCTGGGCAAGAGCCTAGGAGCGCCCGCCCGCGTGCGGTCGCCTTTGCCACCCAACGTTTCACAGCTCCGTGCCCCGCTCTGGGCCCAGGTTCTTATCCGCCTGCCCTGGGAATATGCCCCAGAGCCGGCGGGGCTTTCTGAAAGCCGGTCGCTGCTGCCCGCCGCTAGCCCGTCCCTCTAGTCAGGCATTGTCTGGCGGCCGCGCGCTCCCCAGTCCCTGGCTTCTCCGGCAAAGTGCTCCCCACCCGCTCCTCCTTTTGTACAATATTCCTGGCAGTAGAGAGCCCCTCAAGAATTATTTTTCTCTCTCTTCTGGATAATAAGGAGACGGAAGACAAAATTTTCTACTCTTTCCACCAAACTGCCTTCCTCCCATCCCCCTCCCACATCAATGCAAATAGACTTACCAGGAATAAGGTCAGTATAGACTCTACCAAATAAGGCCACCTGGAACCCGGAAGATGCAATCGAGTGTTTCTTTTTGCCTATTGTATCAGTGTATTTCCATGTCAAGAGGTGTTGGTGTTGCCGTCTTTTAGGCTTTTCCTAAAGAGATAAGAGAGAGATGGAGAGATGGGGAGAAAAAGATTGGGGGGTGGAGGGAGGCAGGGAGAGAGAGAGAGAGAGGGAGACGGAGAAACGGAGAGAGTTGTACAGATGGACCCGATGCAGTGACTGACTGGCACGCAGACACACACTTTTTGTTTGCTGCACATAATCTGCCCAATGACGCGTGACAGCCCACGTCCCCTCCCTTTAACTCTTTGCTGGGCCAGGAGCTCCCTCCGGCGCCGCCTGCCTCGCAGCTTTTTCCCCCGGCCTGCCCGCGCCCCGCAGATCATGAGCGCCTACCCCGGGTGGCAACGCCTCTCAGAGAGCGTCCCGGCCCGCCTCTTCCTAAAGCTCGGGCCCTCTGGGACGGCTAGGAGGGGAAAATCGTTTCAGGATTGGAAAGGAAGGTACCAAAAGGATTGGAGAGGGCCTTTCCCCGTTTCACTAGGCACTTGGAGAAGCTATGACAGAGAGCTGGACACCCAGCGCGTGCGGACCCCGAGCGTATTTCCCCGGAGTCCACGTTCCGTGAAAGGGAGAGGGGTGCGGTTAGCCCCAGGGATACTCTAGCCCTGGAGCCACCGCTGATTTGCGCCGCTAGTTGCCTGAGGTTGATAAAGGGGCGTCGTCTCTCTTCAGGAGCACCAACACTACCAAGCTTCCCCCTGCAAAATTCAGAAAGGATGCGCTTTGGTAAGAACTTGACTCAGCCTTCCCATGGCTCGGGAGATGAGGTTGGAGTGAGAATGTCACCAGACCTCGGAAGGGGACATAACGGTACCTCCCAGTCCCAGGACACGGGTACGTGGGCGGAGGTGGGGTGCCGGAGGTTGGTGGGAAGAGCGCAGGTTAGTGGACTCAAACAGTTCCTGGTTTTTTTGTTTGTTTGTTTGTGTTTTTTTTTTGCCCTCTGCTTCGTGCAGAATCTGCACAGCCCCAGAGGGAGTCCTATAATGGGTGCTGTTGGCACTCTGAGGTCTTGGGGTTGCGAGGCAAGGGTGATTCAAAATAAAAATGATTATCAAGATGGGCTCCGGAAAGCTTTTCGCATCCAGCGGGTGGTGGAGGAGGGGATGGAGTTGCCAAGGCCGTCTCGGGAGCCTCGTTTGTGCGCTAAGCCACTTAGAGGCGCTGACTTGCCCCTTTAGTGCAGCAGCTGATGCTAATGACTTGAGGTCTTTAACAGCCTGCAAGTTGACTCCTTCAACGGGGCTGCAACACCATTTCGCTGGGGGATCTCGGGCTTCTTTTTCACAGTTCAATTCTCTACTCCTAAGGGAAGAAAGGCCTTTGAGTGGTATAGATTGTTTCTCAACTTCTTCAGCCCCACCCACACCACCACTACTTTGAAGTGGGCAATCTGTCAGCATTAGGATAAATCGGATTGTGCAGCTGGCTAAAGTGGAGGAGGTACAACCACAACTTAAGGAGATAGCCTCCTTGGTGTTGTTTTTCCTTGTTGTTGTTGTTGAAATAATGTATTTGGGGAGTTGGCAAAAAGCAGCTTACCATGTTAGTTTGATCCTCTCCCAGCTTTGAGACCCTTCTCTGGAACTCAGTGGAGTATGGAGGCTTGGACAGCCTGGTGACTGCAGTCCCAGGAGGCCAGGGGAGGATTTTCCTGAGGAGAAACAAGTGCAAGGACTTTCCCATGAAGTTCATTTTCTTCCTTGTTCTCCCTCTCTCTCTCTCCCCCTCCCGCCCCTGTGTGTGTGTGTGTGTGTGTGTGTGTGTGTGTTTCCTTCTCTTTTCTGGTCAGTACCCCATGCAAGTTCTGAATTGCTGCCTAGAACTAAGCTGAAATTCACAGAAGGAAGGGCTGTCAAATCCCCATATTTTGAGAGAAAGTGGGGGAATTCCTTAGTTTTCAGGTTAGCTACTGACTTTTCAAAGAAAGCTTCTTGAAGTGCAGTTTTACGTACTTTGGCTATGTGCAATTTTATGTACTTCAGCTAAGGGTGACTCCTAATGATCAAGGCTTAGTGCAATGAGGGCTCTCTTACATGTCTGTATATAAGAATCTGCAGCTGTACTGAGCTACCAATTGTCTTATAACTGATTGCTCCACTGAATACTAGATTCACTTCTTTCTCTCTCTCTCTCTCTCCACACACACACACACACACACACACACACACACACACACAAAAAAAAAAAAAAAAAAAAAGCATGGACACACTGTCCCCTAATACTTCTTTAAAGAATGGGTGGAAGAATTAGAAATGTGAAAATAATGTCTCAAACATCTGGAAAATAAACCTCAGGTTTGAAGAATAGTGGCCAGAAACGTAAGTTAATTCCGAGTAGAAGAAAGAAGAAAAGTAAAGGGCAGAAGAGGCATGGTTGTAAACAACTTCCAGTTAATAAAGAAAAGTAGCCATAAGAGAGTCATGCGGTCCCTTAGAAACTACAGACTGATAAATGCAATATGGTGTGTGAGGAATGGTGTTTAAGAACATAATTTCATTAATCTGTTGAACAGAACACTCCTTAGTGCTTTCTTTTGCTGTTATTTAGAGCATTGGAAGTTTATCTTTCAGGAAAAGTCATCTGTCCATGCAAAGCATTAAAAAATTACCTTACATATTGTAAATATATAAGCCTCTACTCCAGAATGTGGACATTTAGAAAATAAACTCTAAATGGAAGGCATTTTTCTTGTGCCTGGCCTTTCTCTTATTAGATATAGAGACCATTTAAACTATGTTTCTTTTGAGGTACTAAAACCTTGACTCCAGTTTGTATAAAATAATGTTTTTGATACTTAAGTTCAGGGTGGAACAGCTTGACCTTTTTAAGTCTCAAGCTAGAAAACAGCGACGATTTTATACATCTGAGAAGGGAGTGATTTATTGAGAAACTGGCCAACAGATGCTTCATTTCAGTTTTACTTTTTTAACCTCTAATTAATGTTTTTCCTACTGCTTTCAGATAAAGATCCTTAAATATCAGAATTTCTCACATTTTATGAATCTGACCTACCCTTCTTATTATGAGTTAAATAACTGACATAACAAAACAATATAAGTAAGATTAAATCAAAGTTCTTACTTGGAGAGTTTTCTAGTAATTTAAGTGGTACACATTTTGCTTGGTAATATAAATGTCCTAAATGACAATCATTAATAGGGGATAAAGAAAATCTACAAATTATTTTTTTTCCTGTAGAAATTTATGGGCTAAAATGGTACATAAACTACTTTGAAATCACTCTGCATTAATACTTACTGGAATTCACTGATACTAAATGAAGGGTTGAGGCATTTATTCAGCCTCAGACAGTACTATAAAAATGTACCTAGTCAACAGTTTTATGTAATTCACATGGAACAATGGGTTTATGCATATATTTGGAGCTCTCTTCCCTAGGATTTTATTTCCAATTAAGTAATTAGAAGAATGACAATGAAGAGTGGGCATGCTCACCTTGTTCCACTTTAGCAAGGCTCTTTGGAGTCCTGGCAAAAATACACATGTAGGAAACTGTAGTGTTATTTTGGAAGAGTGGGCTGGAGAGAGGTTGATAAATGATACCCGAGGTGCCTTTTATGACCAAAGTGAGAGGGTGGAGGAAGGGTAAGAAAGGGAATTTTAATTCTTAGTGAGTATTAGAATGGGAATACCCTTTTTCTTCCCAGGGTTGAAAAATGGAGCCCAAAATATTTCAACTTCTTTGATAAGAGGCAGGTAACATCTCCAAGAATAATTCACACAAAGATTATTATCCTATGAGAATGAAAACATACTGATTTTCTTTTTCTATATCTTTCTAGGTTCTGGTTTACCCACCTCTAACTCTATTGCCAAAGCACTACGCCAGCAAAGGCTTGATTGTCAAAAGAGTATGGCAATTCATGGTGAAAGGGGGGAAAAAAACCCACACACTGGAAGATAAGAGGATGCTAATGGAGCAGACAGTGGCAGCTCCTTCCTAAGCTTATTAATTTCCCACAGGGAGGTCTCTGGAAGGGGCTTTGAGGGTTGAGGGAGGCAGAGAATAGATCTTCAAGGAGGAGAATTGCATTACCTAGCCTCACCATTCAAAATAAGGAACTTTTTAGGGGATAAACCTTATTGACTACTTGTACATGAAAGAGAAACAGAAATGATGGGCTGGTCAATTAAGAAAAACACCAGGCCTGTGCAAAAAATGTTGTTCAGAGGGTTGTTAACTCATTTTCTACCACTTTGCCTTTATCAAGAGAATGATACATGGTGGGTTTTTTAAAAAGACCCAGAGGAGTTTGTTTGTTTGTTTGTTTGTTTTACATCTTGGTGAGAAGAGGCATGCTTCTGAGTTGGATAAACAATGATGTGAAGGAGTGGGATGTGGGGAGGGGTACTTGTTTTTTATAAGTATACACTGCAAACTCAGTTTGGGTCTGTTCCTCACACTAAGTATTGTAGTTGGCTCACTGGGTATTACATAAGCAAATGTTTTCCAGGCTGACCCTGGGAAAGCCAGAGACTTAGAGTTGGGTAATTTTGTAGCCTGTGAGGAAGGACTTCAGGATCCCAACTGTAGGGATCATTACTCCTGACTCACACTTTTCTCTCTTGGGCTTTTCCTCATAAATAGTCCAGCTTTAAATCCTGCTGCTCCTGTAGCTACTACTACCACCATTATCATTACAATGATAATCTACCTTTCTCAAGTTTAAAACTTTCTCTCTGAGTGTTCCCAAGTTTTACTTACACTTCTGTTGGAGTTCAGCTGAGAATGGGATAGTCTTTGAAAGCTATATGTTACTCTCTTCCTCTCCTGGATCTGGGTTGTAGTCAACTGGCTTAATGGCCTCTGACTATGACTTTTAGATGGGCTAGCAAACCGAAGTGACATTGTGTAAAACTACCAAGAGATATGAAATAAGTGCCTCATACTCATCTGTGTGAGTGTGACCTCTGAACCAAATCCAATATCCACTATTTTGACCCCCTGGATTCTCCCAACTTCTATACTTCTCCCAAGATGAGTGTATAATGATCTGGCAAGAAAAGACCTGGATTTTTGTCAAATCCATAGATTCCAAAGTCCTTCCTAGACTCAGACACCACACCATTTGAATGCATCTCAGTGTGAGGGGGGTTGACTGGTTGTAGCCACGTCTCCATCAGTCACTCTGAACCTCCTTACCCTCTGGGTCAGGGTTTTTAGGCAGACTGGGGATCAGGGGATGTCTAGCAGTCTCAAATTGGTGTCCAGCAGTCTCAAATGAGAATTTGAGAAGTCTAACTCTAGGCCTTGGGAATGTGACAACATTGAGAGGCTCTACATCAAATTTCTTCACACAGCCAGGAGAATGGACATCATCCCAAGATTCAGTAACTCTGTGCCACCCTTTTCCTCTCTGTTTTAGGTGGATTGTAATTCCTGAGTTAAATAAACAGGCAATGATAGACACACAGCATATATATCCTGGGCAGAATACACTTCTTGGCATCTAATCCCAGTTAGCTTTCTGAGGCACGGACTGTGAGAATTTGGGCTGCTGGGGAAAAAGCAGCAGAAAGCATGGCTCTTCTGGGAAAGGGGTCTAGGCAGGGGACACAAATGTCCAGTACTTGGAATAAACCCATGGTACACTTTCCTGAGGCCCAAAGAGAGAGATGTTTCATTTTCTCAAGGAAGAGAGAAGCAAGACAAAGAAAGTAAAAAGAAAGGAAGAAAGAGACAGACAGAGAGGATTTGAGAAGTATATACCAGTTAGGAGCCACAATAGTGATGATTCACATTGTATTAAAAAGTCTTGGAAATATGGTTCAATTTCTTCACAAATTATCCTCCCGAACTGCTCCCTTGCTCATATTGCCAACTGAACTCTGAGTGAAAACTGTATGATTTCAGTTCAATTAATCCCAGGTGTTCTATGATTTAATCCAGGGATATTAATTTAGCATCAATGGGGGATGTCTCCCAAAACATTATATGAAAAGCTGTTAGTTCTCAGAAGATTTTCACAAACACTTGAAAGCTACCAATGTCAGTCTTTCCTCACTGCTAATACTTGGAAACGTGGTCTCCTAAAAAAAAATCAAAGATCAACATGTCACAAATGCAGCAACATCATGACTACTATAAACACTTCTGGACTTACATTATGAAGTGGAGGCAAGAATAGGCAAGGATTGCAACATATGTGTTCTCTTTAACTTGCGAGCGAAAAGCTGCCTCCCAGGCTGATGTGATAGTATCTGTAATGTAATATAGTAACCATGATATTATTCATAATCTCCTTTTAAGGAAGTTTAAATGAAAACTCATATTTTTAAAAGAAATAATACCCAGAATTGCTAAATAAAACACTCATAAATTCCTAAGAATAAACATGTTGAATATAATGACCTAGATGGTGAGATTTGCTAGGCCTAGAATTTAACTTAGGCCTGAATAACTTTATACCTGAGCAGAAATGGTCCTCTATGCATATATGGGTATGGGTGTGTGTTTAAGAAGGTTGGGGTGAATGTTGTCAAAGGCATCAATTAAAAATAAGTTGTAGGACTGTCATTTTACTTGCATGCTTGTCCATTAAGAAGCCAGTTCTCTTTTTTGGATGTTTTCATGTAAGATGGTATCGAGAAAATAGTTTGTGTGAAATCATTCAGGACAGCAGTTGGTCCCAAGGGAGCAAATTGAATAGAGTTGTAAAGAATATATCCTGAGTATAATGTTACTATCTAATATCTTGTGTGTGTGATCAGCTACCCCACAGCATTATCTATATTCTAAAGTCAGTTTAAAACTGAAGTCCTAAGACATCTGTGTTCCAGATAAGTGGGGTTCCCCTGAACTTTTGAAAATACCCTCGAGAAAGCCAATGCCAACGCACTGAGTGCAACGAGTTTTATTTTTAACCTGCGGGACTGAATTAGCGGCTCCTCTTCAAGGCCCCACATAGCTGAGTTTGAGTCCTGAGTTTGGGAAGTAAGACAAGGCACAGAAGTGCCTGCTAGACTCGAACATTTCTTGATGTCTACATTGTCCGGTGCCGATGTCTTAGTGAAAGGTACAGCCACAGAACTAAGAGTGCAGAGAAGGTCAAATGAGGGACTTCAATGTGGGCAAACCAGGTTTCCCTGGGAGAGATCCAAGGAGGGCAACGCCCCCACAGTGTCAGGAGGCGCAGACACAGATCACATCATTTGAGCTGATTCACCAAAGAGCGCAGAGCCCTGACACAGGAGGCGACCAGGGCAGAACAAAACAAGCCATCACCTGCCCGGCGTCGCCCTTGTAGGGGCACAGTGCACAAACCGTGAATGTGGGGCAGTGTAGGGCCAAGCTGCGCGCTTGGTACGCTCCAGATGAACCCTGGGCGAAGCAGGGAGGAAATGCAGTTCCCAAAGGCCCGCCACATTTCCCTTGTTCTTTAGCCTTCCATCGGCAATTAACGCCATCACTTGCTTCCCGCTAGGTGACCACTTTACCTGCGGAAAGGCGTCCCAAGGGCGGGGTCTCCGGGAACCTAACACTCTTTCCACCACCCTGTCTCCCTGCCTCTGTGCACGACCTCGAGCAGCTGGTCGCCTGATCTCGTCTCGCGGGGCAGGAGCCTGTGTTCCCATTTTTTACTAGCTGGGCTGCCGGTGACCTACCTCAGCCTTGGTTTTCCTCCGGTTGAACTAAAGCTGGCAAGAGCTGCCTCCCGGATCGCAGTGAGGACTCTAAGGGAACGAGGGCGAACGCGCTTTGGAAAGCCAGTTGCTGAGCAGATGGTAAGGGATCACTTCCAAAAGCCCGGGCTAGTTTCATTTCAGTCTTGGACACGAGATGGTCTCAATGCTTTCATCAATGAACATTCTCCTTAGAAGTCTGGAGAACTGACCCAAGAAGAAGGACCAACAATTCAGGCTCAGGAAAGCCCACAACTCCATAGGGGAACCAAGACTGCATGGGTTCGAATCCCAGGCCCCCCCAGGTAATTTAACCGGACTGTACTTCAGTCCTTCATCTGTGAACTGAGGGCATAAAAGGGACCCTTTTCATAAAGTTAGGGCTGAGTTGATACTTAGCAAGCAGAGAACAAGGCTTGGTACATACTAAATGCGCATTTCAGAGCTGCCTATTGTTACTAACACTGCCTTTGCTTCCTTATTAGAAAACTGGGAACTGTATTGTCCACCCACTTTCCAAGTGACCCAGCGAGGGCTGAGGATTTCCCGAAGTTTCTAGGGCGAAACGGAAGGAAAGGCAGTCATCCCTTCCTTCCTTCCCCGCCCACGCCGCGCACCTCCCACCCCCACCCCAGGTTTAATGGAAGAGCAATCAGTTTGCTGCGGAAGGCCGGCCTGGTAGATTGATACTTGACTTCCATCCTCCCATGCCCATCTTGCGAGTTCTTTCTTTAGGCCTGGTGGAGGTGCGAAGGGTCAGGGTCGCGGCGCCACGTTAGAAACGCGGGTAAGTCAGGCAGTTAAAGGCTCATCCGGGCGACTCCGTGGGATGAGAAGCATGTGAACACGTTAATGGTAAACTCCAGCATCGCGGCCAAAAGCCGAGGTCTGGGGGTGAGCAGAGAAACCTGGAGGACCGGGCCTCCCAACGCTGACCAGGGCTCTGGGCCTCCTACAGCGCGCGTGACCTCCCCACTCCTGTGAAGGGCTGTGGCTCAGATGCGGACCGGGTGGATGGCTCCAGCCCTCGCCTACACGCCCAAGTACTGGAGCTTGGCAGGACGAGGTAACTAGTGCCCGGAGGCAGCAGCTACACCATTGGCACTGGAGCTTCGTGCAGGGCGGTTTCCCCCTGTGGCTCCCCTTACTCCTTGTTCCAGCGCCCGTACGCTGGCTTCGAGCGGAGCACTGTGGGCCGCATGACAGACGGAGCCCCCTGTCTAGCTCGCGAAGCCCAGCGGAGCCTCCTTCTCCTAAACTACACCGCTTCCGCGCAGGCGCAGCCCTGAACGGGAGATTTACATTTTCCCCACGCCCACCGTCTCACGTTATGTGAAACTTTCCGCCCAGTCTAGGACTGGGGATCAGGTAATACCGGTCAGTTGTGGGTTCCCAGTTGCTCTTCCTTCTGAAGGATCCAAGAGGCAGTGGTTAAGAGTTTGATATTTGGGATTTTGAACACTCAGGTCTCAACCCTGGGTCTATAATCTCCTACCTGTGTGTTTGAGCAAATCACTTAACCTCTCTGAACTTTAGTATCTTCATTTGTAAAATAGTAAAGACAACATCTGTTTCATAGAGTGGCTATGAATATTGCAGGTCAAGCCTGGGTTCAGATCCCAGCTAGGCCACTTGCTTGAGTTAGTTAGCATCTCTATGCTTTTGGTTCCTGTGAAGCAGGGGGATCTGTGAAATAGGGATATTATAATATTTAACATCAATAACATCATACTTAAAGGATCAGCATGCGAATTAAGTGTGATGAGGCTGGCAGAGCATTCAGCCTAGCACGAAATAAATGCCCAAAGTTTAAAGCATCTCAGTGTCCTCTGCTTTGGAATGCTGGGTAAATAGAATTTTAAAAATCTCAGCTCTCTCCTCCCACTTTTTTTCCTCTTTGGAGAGAAACAAGATGCTAAGATGTATGTCAGTGTGTGGGGTGGTAGTGCCTGGAGAGTTGGAAGGAAGTAGCTTGTGGCAGAAAGTTAGGGGACCCTAGTGGAAGTTGAATGCCTGTCCTCCTGGCCTTTTCTCTTTAGTGTTTAGGTACAAGGTAAAAGAATTGAAAAGGCAGAGAAAAGGGACTTGGAACATGGAAGACACTCAACAAATGTTTCTTGAACAGAAAATGACATTTCAAAAATCAAGGAGACAAAGAGTCTGTCTGAAATGGGAATGGAGACCCAGAGTTGGGATTGACTACCATCTCTTGGTGCCAGGTTGCCAGTAGGCATTTGGGGCTCTATAGGAGCATTTCTGTGTGACTTTATGTTATAGATCTCAGGAAGGGGGCGTGACATTACTCTAGAAGAAAAGACTCTGAGGACTGGAGGAGCCAGAGGTTGCATCCCTTTGCATATAGAGGAGGGGCACAACCCAACAACAGACACGGAGTAAACCTGACTCAAGAGAAGTTAGAGAAGTAAAACTCAGGTGAAGAGAAGAAAAGAGAAACGATATGCACTATCTTGGGGCGAATTAGGCCTCCAGTATAGGGTTGGACTCTGTATATTCCCCAAACCTTGGAAATTCAATTTGGAGCCCCAAACCCTAAATTCGCAGACATCCCCTAATTATCTTCACAGCTCAGACCCTCTCAAAGTAGAGAAGCATACCTGCATCACCAAATGCCCCATCATTTCCCCCTCTCCTTCAACACCAGTATCATCCTTCTTTTCTGTTCTTCATAGATAATAAAATAATGGACAATGATATTTTTACCCATCAACTAAGAGGACATCCAAGAAAACATGGCCTGAAACAGCATTCAAAATGATGTTCTTCTGCTTTTTTTTTTTTTTTTTTTTCCTGAGGGCAGAGAATGCTGATATAGCCGCAACCTGGGGTATTTTGTAAAGTTCTAGCTCTTAGTCCACTATCCTGACTAAAAGGTTCCATTAGCAAAAAGGAGAATAAAATAAAACCAATTCCTCAGTGTTCTACCCCGGGGGGCAAAGGAGACATTGGTGAGAAGGAGCCACAACTTGGAAAAAGATTTATTTTTCCTGGCCATAAATCTCATCCCTTGTTCCTCTGCCCAACGAAGCATGATAAAGTCCTTTTCCATAAAGTATTCAGTATTAGAGCCACAAAGCTCCCCCAATCAGTAGCCATCTGCTTCTACCATAACTGCTGCTCCCGAAGCAGGGAAAGCAGCAGCAGAGAAAGGGCACCACTGTTAGGCTGCTGGACAAATGAGGAGCCTGAATAGCTTTGGTTTTCCTTGTGTATCTGTATCTATAGAGACAGGAGAAGAAAGGCTGCATTATATTGATACAACAATTGTAAAACAAAACACGGAAGAGGCATCTAAAGGGCAATATCGCATGCATCAGGGGTCCCCAGATAAAAGGGCACTAACAGATTTATAGAAACCTTTAATTGGTTTTCAATTGAAAGCTAAAGAGGCCAGGGTGTAGCTGTGAAGAGTGGCAAAGTGCTCCCCTTCAGCCCTCTGGAGGCGTGATCGATTTCATGAAGGGAGAAAAGAGGAGACCCTTCTCGCCCAGAGCTGCTGCTGCTTTGAGGGCAGGGAGAACTCCACATTAGCAACTTTCCTTTTTGGCCAGGGAGTTAACTGATCTGATCTTAACTCTCTCTCTCTCTCTCTCTCTCTCTCTCTCTCTCTCTCTCTCTCTCTCTCTCCCTCCTCCCCCCCTTCTCTCTCTCCCCTCTCTTCCTTCCTCCCTCATTTTTTCCCTTCTTTCTTCCCTCTTTCAGACCAGTAGGTAAGTGGAAAGAGGAAGGAAAGGATGCAAAAGTAAATCTAACATTCCAGTTCTGGAAAACAAACAAACAAACAAACAAAAAAAACCAAAAACAGGCTCCTAATAAGGCCCATACTTTAAACCTGTTTACCCACTAGTAGGGAGGCCTCTGAAAGAAACAGGAGTCTGACTCTTATCCTACCCCAGCCTTCCTTTTTCTCCATTATTATACCAAACCAGTCCTTCCTTTTCTATACCAAACGGGAAAAGCTAAGCGTCACAGGAGTCTCTCCACTTAGTGCAGTGAGAAGTTTTCCCTTGTGCCCACCGGCTTTATTTCAGAGTGGATCTCTCCATTCAGCCAGTACCAAGCGCCTTTTCCTTAACCCCTTCCTGCGCAGCGCCGCAGCGACGGTGGCCCCGGCCACAGTGCCCACCCATGCAGCAACCTCGGACGTCCGTCTGTCTGTTCCTAAAGCTAATTTATTGGCCTGACCCTCCATTATCATTTTCGGCTTCCTAATTCATCAACGATAAAAGGCAATGACGCAAATTACGATTATGAGGGAACTGGAAGATGGTTTTGAATAAAATGGGAGAAGGGAAATGTGATTAATTGAACGACATGATAGTGAAATCTCAAGTGTGAGAAACAGGCCCCAAGAGATCAAACCCTGAACTCATCCGTACGGCAGGTGCGCCCCTCCAGTTGTCCTAGTGCCCTCGAAAGGGGACAGTCCCTAAATTAAGTCACATGGGTCCTAAGCCTTCGGAAGAGACAGAACTGGGTTCCCACTCCAGCTCCCAACCACACTGTGCCTGAGGCCCTTCCTCCAATCCTACCCCTTTCTCCAATCCCCATCACTCACTTTGCCGCCGCCCCTGTCGACTTTCCGGGCTCCTTGCCGGTGAGTCTACTCCACTTCAGGACCGCATTTTTATTGAAGTGCACCCTATTATTTCGCTAATGAGCCACGGGTCTCCTCAGTTTCCCTTCTGTCCTTGCACATTCCTCTAGCGAGGCTAACTATGAAATTGCAGGAAAACAAGTCTAGTAGGTCAGAGATCGCATTTGCTCGTGTAAGGGATTAATAAAGCTCTTGTCTGATGCTGCTTTTTAGAATTACGTTCGGGATTAAAAGACAGACTCAACACAGGCACACATTTTGCATCCGCTGGTCGTTGTGATTAATTTTTCCGAGGGGATTTGGGCCGGGAGCTTACGGAACGTGCTCTCTGGGTCTAAAACCCGACGACCTCGGCGCACGGGCGAGCGGAGGGTCTGGGGGCACTGTGGGCACGCGCCAGAACACTGGGGGATTAGAGAGGACATCGGACGGGCCCGGAGATGCCAGCCACTGCGGCCTTTCAATGTCCCTTCCCTCCCCTTCCCCACCCCCAGCGCAACTGCTTCTGAAAAAAACGGTGAAGACTGTCCGGGGAGGCTGTCTTTAGGGTTCTGGAGAGCGGTAGAGAGGGAGAGAAAGAGACAGAGAGAGAGAGAGAGAGAGAGAGAGAGAGAGAGAGAGAGAGAGAGAGAGACTCTTGACTGTCATGATTTTTCGGTGGGAGAAAGGGGCTCAGTACTAAGCCACTGAACTTCAAGCATCCGTCTTGCAAGGGAAATCCCCAGCTCTGCATTCCAGGGAAGCGCTGCTCCAAATGCATAACTCACCCCCCAATCAAACAGTCGCCGTGCCCTGTCCCTCGAAAAGAATAACTTCTATCTCTGAGAGCTGCCATTCTCAGGGCTGCTTTCGCGAGCACCCAGGGAGGCACCTAAGGAGAGGAGCCAGAGCCAGAGTCTGAGTGTGAAACACGTCCATCCCCTCCACACTACCTCCCGGCAGGCGACAAAACCTCCCCCCACGCCAGTGATCAGAAAAGAGAAGGAAAAGTGCCGGGGTGCAAGCGGGGAGGGAGGGGGAAGTAAGACAACAAGGGCAGAGAGAAAGATAGAGAGACGAAGAGAGGGAGAGGGAGAGGGAGAGAGAGAGAGAGAGATAGAGAAGCAAAAAGGAAACGAGAGAGGAGTACAGTTAGAACTGAGAAAAATGGGGAAGGGGTGGTAGCTGTGGGCGGAGGGCATTACCGCTTTCCAGCGGAAGGGGGCATCTGTGGGGCCGAGGGACCGTTCCCCGGGGCGGGGGCGGAACGCCCCGGCAGAGCCAATCCGGTAGCACCGGCCCCAGGGTGCTGGCGCCCCCTTCTGGCTGCTGTGCGGCCGCTCCCTGCTTCTCGCCGGTGCTCTGGTCCAGAAACTGTTCCGCCCTCCGCGCCCAGGATGAAGGGGCAGAGGGGAGGAAGGTCAATAAAGAGAGAGGGTTGGGTACCGGCACGCTCAGGCTCCTCCTTCCCCGCCCTGCGCCTGCCCCGCGGCTTCCTTACCTGGGGATTGTGGGGCTCCTTCCCCGTGAGCGCAGCTACTGCGGGCCCCTCGGCGGCCGCGCTCACACCCCAATCCAAGCCTGCCGAGGAGCCCGTCCGCCTCGCGAAATGGCCCCGGTCTCTGCTGCAGCAGCTGAGAGGGAGGGAGCGACCGCCGGCTGCTGCCGGGCGGCGTCTGGGGGCCGCTAGCCGAGCGCAAGGAGCCGCCATCTGGAGCCTAGGCAGCGGGCGGGGGTGGGGGTACAAGAGAAGGGGCCAGGCGGCTCGGCCCCAGGCGGGCGCGGGGCAGGGCTCTGGCGTGGGAGTGGCGCCCAGTCGCCCCGAGTACTGCGTGTGTGTCGCGAGAGGGGTGGTGTGGCGGGTGGGGGTGGGGGTGTGTGAGGGTCATGGCCCCTGGGGAGGAGGAGCGGAGGCCTGCCCTTCTCAAGTCCCGCGGATTACAGGGCAGCCCGGTATCCGCAGGTTTAAGGAAAGAGAGGGGACCATCCTGGCAACCACCAGCCTCCTCCAGTCATTCTCCCTCTGGGGATGGAGAGCCGGGTGGGCGAGGACAACCCAAGCACTCCTACACGCTCACGCACACGCTGTCCGTCAGAAGTGGTTTGCTCATTTTCCTCTCTTCCCACTTTGTCCATCCCACTCCAGGAAACATTCCTCCCCAAACGGTACGGATTTTTGGACGACTCCACCTTAAGACAGCTACTTCAGCCAGAACGTGGGACAGGCACTAACAGGATATCACCCTTGGGGATAAACACTCTCCCGTTTCCTGTGTACGGTGGAAGAGGAAAGAACAGAAGCTGCCAAAGGGGTGGGGTGTGGGAAGTTCATCCTTGCACATTCAGACTAGGGAAGAAGAGAATATTAGGGACGCGAATGGGAAGTGTAGTTTTTCCCCTTCCTTCCTTTCATTTCAGATCCCATTAGTGCTTTTATTTCTTTAATTTTGAAAGCTATTTCCCTTTCCTGAATCTGGATGCAGGCAGGGAGCGAACTCAAGGAAATGATGAGTATGGAGGAGAGCCAGAGGACAGGGGATTATGTCCTGGGAACTCAAACTCTCCTGCTTCGCCACTGTCTCCGAGAGAGATGCCCTGAGCCTTGGCCCAATGTAAAGGGAGCTGATTGGGTGTATGGTTGGTGGCGGGTGGTCTGAATAAGAAGTAAAATAAGGAAAGCCAGATCTACTCCCATCCCAAAGCATTAGAAGACACCCCTCCCCACCCCCCAGCTGTCTTGTGTCCGGCAGAATGGCATTATGTAAAAGATCTGGCATGTCACCCAGTGGCACATCTGGTAGGTGTAGATGGCATTCATTAGCACGGGGCTTCTACTCTGCAGCATGCCAAAGCTCTGACAGAGATGCCCGCTGCCAATCATTCATTGGCTGCCAATCCCCAAGCGCGGCTGGGCGGGATGGCTTCCTTCCACCCTGGCACCAGGAGTGGAGGAAACAATGTGTTGAGATAGAAGAGATGAAAGTGGAGCTGAGGATGCGAGGCACCCAACAGATGTATCCCGTGAGGAGATAACGGTGCTAAGAGTCATTTAGCAAGAAAGCATATGCAGGATCTCAGGAGGGAGGCTTGGGCAGGGGGTCTGCTTGCCTAGGACTGAGCTGAAGGAAAAGCAGGGAGCCCTTTCAGAAACCTGAAAGTTGAAGTTGCTTCTCTAAAAACACACGAAGACCAAAACCTCAACCCCCTAAGTTTAGGATTTCCCTCTGTCTTTGGTTTGTCACTTGTATCTCTTTTTATCTAGAAACCTAACTACCTCTGTAAAGGTCAACCTTTGTCATGTTTTTTTTTCTGAGGATCAAGATGAAGAGCACCTTCCGGTTTTAAATTTTGCATAATTCTCGTTAGCCTAGTAATTTGGGGGCTAAGGGGAGGAAGATTGTCAGGCTATCTTCAGTGTATCATAAAAGGCAAAGGTCTTATTTCCATTCTTAGATTTTCAGAGGGGATAAAGATGAACAAAGGAAAGCAAGGAAATTATTAAAATGGCAAAGGATGATTAAACACAAAATCCAGGATAGAGATTGTCTTTGAGGTTGTTCTTTTTCTTAGGCTAGGTGGCAATTAACAAAGTGTTCAGTGTATTGTTTTTCTTTGTGCCATACACATATTTTGCATTCCTTTTATCCTTTCACAATTTAATAAAGCAATAACAAAACTCAGGGTTTTGACAGTTTGTGGAATTTGGTGTTTAAGTTGACTCTAACAGGCTCTTCAGTCTATATATATAATACATGTTTGTGTGTATTACCTACACAATTACACTCTCTGTAGTATATGTTATAAATTATTTGGGACATATACTACAAATTTATTCGTACTTTATCTAAAATTGAAACTTTAGTGGGCCATTACATATATTTATTTGCTAAATCTAGCAACCTTGGATATGTTGGCTCGTGGTCACAATATAGCTGCTGTAATTCCAAGCATCAAACCATTGTTTTAAACATGAAGAAAGGGACAGGGGCAAAGAGCTGTGGTTTGCTTAATCAATGAAAGGCATACTCTCACTTTCATTAGGCAGACCTGGATCACCTGGCCACATATACATGCAAAAGAGTCTGGGAAAATTAGCCTTTAAAGTATAAAAAGATAGGGATAAGGGACTGGGGATGGTTGTTGGGTTGCAATCAAGGGTGTCAGACAAAGAAACTGAAGATCAAAGAAGAGTTCATGTTAACATCAAACAAGACTATAGCTTATCAAGTTTTGTCATTGTTTTAAAAAGAAGTTTTCTGTTTTCATTATAGTGATTAAAGGGATACTGTTCTTGAGTTTAGCAGTTTCTTTGTGACTTTTATCAAATATTTCAAAATAAGGGCTTGGTCTTAATATGTTCAGAAGACAGCTGATGTAAAATTTATCTTATATTTAGATGAAATTAGTATTTGCATTAGTAGTATAATTAGAATGCACTTACAAATTTAAATGAAACAAAGAAAATGACTCATGGTGTTACAAGGACTGGGATTTGAATTCCCATTCTAAGACTCATTGGATGTGTGACTTTGGGTATTTTATTTATCTAAGTAATATTTCCCCATTTGTAAAATGGGTTAATGTTGATGCCTTGGGGGGTTATCATGAGGTTTAGAAGTCATGATACACATAGAAGCTTTTAAAATATGGCAATTCTCAGAGACCCAAGAGGAAACAGATTTCAGCCCAAATGAATCATATTAAGAGATGAGTAGTCTCCCTGTATCTGTAGTTCTGCTTTCTGCAGTTGGAAAATAGGTGAGTACAGTATGATAAGATATTCTGAGAGTGAGAGAGAAAGGAAGACTACATTTTCATAACTTTTATTATAGTATGTGATGGTTAATACTGTCAACTTGATTGGATTGAAGGATACAAAATATTGATCCTGGGTGTGTCTGTGAGGGTGTTGTCAAAAGAAATTAACATTTGAGCCAGTGGGCCGGGGAAGGCAGATCCACCCTTAATGTGGTGGGCACAATCAATTCAACTGCCAGCAAATATAAAGCAGGCAGGAAAAACGTGAAGAGGAGAGACTGACTGAGCCTCCAAGCCTACATCTTTCTCCTGTGCTGGATACTTCCTGCCCTTGAACATCAGACTCCAAATTCTTCAGTTTTGAGACTTGGACTGGGGTCTCCTTGCTCCTCAGCTTGCAGACAGCCTTTTGTGGGACATGTGATTGTGTAAGTTAATACTTAATAAGCCCGTGTGTGTGTGTGTGTGTGTGTGTGTGTGTGTATGAGGCAAGGAGTTTACTGACTCTATACGTAATACCTTTGACCATATGTGGACAAGGAACATAATGAAGGTGGTTGGTTGCTCCTAAGTTCAGTGGACAAAATGATGAAAGAAATGATGAACTCAGGGATTCTGTCTCCTGGCTTCAGAAGGAGATACTGAGCCTCAAATCTGCTAAGCTTGCACTAAGTGAGAGTCTTATCTCCTGTAGAGAAAGAGCTAAAATTGTGGAAAAACAGACGCAAGCTCTTATCATCCAAGTGACTGACCTGCAATGAAAGATGCATGCACAGCCTTGCCAGGTGTCTACTGTTAAAGTGAGGGCATTGATTGGAAAATAATGGGACCCCGGAACTTGGAATGGCGATGTGTGGGAGGACCCTGATGAAGCTGGGGACACTGAGTTTGTAAACCCTGATGAACCTTTTTGCCAGAAGAAACAGATTCCCTATCCACACTAGTGGCAACATCCCCTCCCTAACCCAGGCAGCTATCAGCTTTTCCACCTTTATCTGAGGAGATAAATCCTGTGCTGCCTGAGGCAACAGTGATGGCCTCCCCTGACGCGGTTATCAGACAAGATAATGTTGATTCTCCTCAGCAGCCCCTCCCAACTCTTTTGTTTGTTTCTAGACCTATAACTAGACTGAAGTCCCGGAGGGCCCCTAGAGGTGAGGTTGAGAGTGTGACCCATGAAGAGGGACACTATACTTGAAAAAGAACTGTTTGAGTTCTCTAATTTACATAAACAGAAATCTGGAGAACAGGCATGGATATTAAGGGTATGGGATGACAGTGGAAGAAACATAGAGTTAGATCAGGCTGAATTTATTGATTTGGCCCACTAAGTAGGGACTCTGCATTTAATATTGCAGCTTGGGGAGTTCAAAAGTTTCAATAGTTTATTTGCTTGGTTAGCTGAAATATGGATTAAAAGATGGCCCACTGCTAGTGAGCTGGAAATGCCTAATCTCCATTGGTTTGACATAGAGGAAGGGATCCAAAGGCTTAGGGAGATTGGGATGATGGAGTGGGTTAGTCACTTTTGACCTACTCATCCCAGCTGGGAGGGTCCAGAAGGTATACCCTTGACCAATGCCTTGTGAAATAGATTTGTGAGGGCAGCACCTGCATCTTTGATGAGCCCAGTAATTGCTCTTCTTTATATATCAGATCTGACAGTGGGAACCGCAGTAACTCAACTACAAAATTTAAATACAATGGGAATAATTGGATCCCTAGGTGGCAGGGGCCAAGTGGTAGCACTCAATTGTCAAAGGCGAGGTGGGTATAGCTACCGTAATGGATGGCAGAGGCAAAGCAGCAATCAGAATAGTCTGACTCATGTAGAGCTCTGAGCTAATTAATCACAGTGTTCCTAGAAGTGAAATTGATAGGAAGCCTACTGTGTTCCTATTTAATTTATACAAGCAGAAATCTTCTAGGTTGAGTGGACAAAAGACTAATTTGAATTATAAAAACAGAGAATCATGACCCCTCAGTCAATTTCAAGACTTGGGCCAGTTTACAGACCCAGAACTCCTTGAATGAAGGGGAGGCCAGGTATCCTTGAGGAAGGACCCCACTGCATTACCAACAGTTTATGCAGTGAATCTTTCTCCCATCCTTCCCCAAGGAGACCTCCAGCCTTTTGCCAGCATAACTGTGCACTGGGGAAAGGGTAATGATCAGACATGTTAGGGACTATTGGACACTAGCTCTCAGCTGACGTTGATTCCAGGGGCCCCAAAATGTCATTGTGGTCCTCCAGTTAAAGTAGGAGCTTATGGAGGTCAGGTAATTAATGGAGTTTTAGCTCAGGTCTGACTTACCGTGGGTCCAATGGGTTCCCGGACTTATCCTGTGGTCATTTCCCCAGTGCCAGAATGCATAATTGGCATAGATATACTTAGCAGCTGGCAGAACCCACACATTGGCTCCCTGACTGGTAGAGTGAGGGCAATTTTGTTAGCAAAGGCCAAATGGAATCCATTAGAGCTGCCTCTACCTAGAAAATTAGTAAACAAACAAAAAAATATTGCAACCCTGGAGGGCTTGTGGAGATTAGTGCCACCATCAAGGACTTGAAAGACGCAGGGGTGATGATTCCCACCATATCCCCATTCGACCCTCCCATTTAGCCTGTGCAGAAGACAGATGGACCTTGGAGTATAACAGTAGATTGTTGTAATCTTAACCAAATGGTGACTCCAATTGCGGCTGCTGTACCAGATGTGGTTTCATTACTTGAGCAAATTAACACATCTCCTGATACCTGATATAGCCATTGACCTGGTAAATGCCTTTTCTCCATTCCTGTCCATCAGGCTCACCAGAAGCAATTTGCCTTCAGCTGGCAAGGCCAGTAATATACCTTGACTGTCCTACCTCAGGGGTGTATCAACTCTCCAGCTTTGTGTCACAATCTCATTTGGAGAGATCTTGATTGCTTTTCACTTCCACAGGATATCACACTGGTCCATTACATTGATGACATTATGGTGATTAGATCCAGTGAGCAAGAAGTAGCAAACACACTGGACTTAATGGTGTGACGTTTGTGTGCCAGAGAATAGGAAATAAATCCGACTAAAATTCAGGGAACTTTTATCTCTGTAAAATTTCTAGGGGTCCAGTGGTGTGGGCTCTGTTGAGATATTCCTTCTAAGGTGAAGGATAAGTTGCTGCATTTGGCCCCTCCTACAACCAAAAAGGGGCACAATGCTTAATGGGTCTATTTGGATTTTTGAGGTAACACATTCCTCATTTGGGTGTGTTACTCCAGCCCACTTATCGAGTGACCCAAAAAGCTACCACTTTTGAGTGAGGTCCAGAACAGGAGAAGGCTCTGCAACAGGTCCAGGCTGCTGTGCAAGCTGCTCTGCCATTTGAGCCACATGACCCAGCAGATCCAATAGTGCTTGAGGTGTCTGGCAGATAGGGACGCTGTTTGGAGCCTTTGGCAGGCCCCTGTAGGTGAATCACAGTGGAGGCCTCTAGGATTTTGGAGCAATGCGCTGTCATCTTCTGGAGATAACTACTCTCCTTTTGAGAGATGGCTCTTGGCCTGTTACTGGGCTTTGGTGGAAACTGAATGTTTGACTATGGGTCACCAAGTCACCATGCAACCTGAACTGCCTTTCATGAACTGGGTGCTTTCTGACCCATCTAGCCACAAAGTGGGTTGTGCACAGCAGCATTCCATCATCAAATGGAAGTGGTGTATATCTGATCAGCCTTGAGTGAGTCCTGAAGACACAAGCAAGTTACATGAGGAAGTAGCTCAAATGCCCATGGTCTCCACTCCTGCCATCCTGCCTTCTCTTCCCCAGCCTGCACCGATGGCCTCATGGAAAGTTCCCTATGAGCAGGTGACAGAGGAAGAGAAGACAAGGGCCTGGTTCACAGATGGTTCTGCACAATATGCAGGCACCACCCGAAGGTGGACAACTGCAGCACTACGGCCCTTTCTAGGACATCCCTGAAGGACAGCGGGTGAAGGGAAATCTGGGCAGAACTTCGAGCAGCCCACCTGGCTGTGCACTTTGCATGAAAGGAAAAATGGCTAGATGTGCAATTACATACTGATTGATGGACTGTAGCCAATGGTTTGGCTGGATGGTCAGGGATTTGCAAGAAGCATGATTGGAAAACTGGTGGTAAATAAATTTGGGGAAGAGGTATGTGGAAGGACCTCTCTGAGTGGTCAAAAACCATGAAGATATTTGTATCCCATGTAAGTGCTCAGTAACGAGTGACCCCAGCAGAGGAAGATTTTAATAACTGAGTGGATATGATTACGTGTTCTGTGAACACCATTCAACCTTTTTCCCCAGCCACCCCTGTCATCGCCCTATCGGGCCCATGAAGAAACTTTCCATGGTGGCAGGAATGGAGGTTACGCATGGGCTCAGCAACATGGACTTCCACTCACCAAGACTGACCTGGCTGTGGGCACTGCTGAATGCCCAATTTGCCAGGAGCAGAGACCAACACTGAGCTCTCAATATGGCACCATTCCTCGGGGTGATCAGCCAGCTACCTGGTGGTAGGTTGATTATATTGTACCTCTTCCATCATGGAAAGAGCAGAGGTTTGTCCTCACAGGAATAGGCACTTAGTCCGGATCTGGGTTTGCCTATACTGTATGCAATGCTTCTGCCAAGACTACCATCTGTGGACTAACGGAATGCCTTATCTGCCATCACAATATGCCATACAGCATTGCCTCTGACGAAGGCACTCACTTTACAACTAAAAAAGTGTCACAGTGGGCTCATGCTCATGGAATTCACTAGTCCTAGCATGTTACCCATCATCCTGAAGCAGCTGGATTGACAGAATGGTGTAATGGCCTTTTGAAATCACAATTATAATGCCAACTAGGTGACAATACTTTGCAGGGTTAGGACAGAGTTCTCTAGAAGGCCATGTATGCTCTGAATCAGTGTCCAATATGTGGTTCTGTTACCCCCATAGCCAGGATTCACGGGTCCAGGAATCAAGGGGTGTGAGTGGAAGTGGCACCACTCACCATCACCCTAGTGATCCACTAGCAAAAGTTTTGCTTCCTGTTCCCATAACCTCATGTTCTGCTGACTTAGAGGTCTGAGTTCCGGAGGGAGGAACGCTGCCACCAGGAGACACAACAACAATTCCATTAAACTAGAAGTTAAGATTTCCATCTGGACACTTTGGGGTCCTCCTACCTTTAAGTCAGCAGAATAAGAAGGGAGTTACAGTGTTGGCTGGGGTTATTGACCCAGACTATCATGATGAAATCAGTCTACTACTCCACAGCAGAGGTAAGGAAATAATATGCATGGAATACAGGAGATCCATTAGGGTGTCTCTTAGTATTACCATGTCTTGTGTTTAAGGTCAGTGGGAAAGTACAACAGCCCAATCCAGGCAGAACTACAAATGGTCCAGACCCCTCAGGAATGAAGGTTTGGGTCACTCCACCAGGAGAAAAAACATGACCTGCTGAGGTGCTTGCTGAAGGTAAAGGGAATACACAATGTGTAGTAGGAGAAGGTAGTCATAAATACTAGCTATGACCACTTGACCAGCTGCAGAAATGAGGACTGTAACTGTCATGAGTATTTCCTCCTTCTTTTGTTAAAAATATGTTTGTGCATGTATACACTTATACTGAGAAGGTATCTTCATTTTATTTCCTTTTCCTTTATCATGTGACATAAGAATAATTGACTTCATATCAGCATTTAAATATTGTTAACTTTATGTAATAGTATTTGGATGGGGGTATTGGTGCATTTCCAGTTGTACAAGACAGTTGTATTATTTTACGTGTAACTATGATCTTATTATTATCTTTATTTGAAGATTATGTATGATCGCAGGAGATATATGTGGGTTCAAGTTGACAAGGGGTGGACTTGTGATGGTTAATACTGAGTGTCAGCCTGATTGGATTGAAGGATACAAATTATTGATCCTGGGTGTGTCTGTGAGGGTGCTGCCAAAAGAGATTAACATTTGAGTCAGTGGACTGGGGAAGGCAGATCCACCCTTAATCTGGTGGGCACAATCTAATCAGCTGCCAGAAAATATAAAGCAGGCAGAAAAATGTGAAAAGGAGAGACTGGCCCAGCCTCCCAGCCCACATCTTTCCCCCGTGCTGGATGCTTCCTGCCCTCTATCATCGGACTCCAAATTCTTCAGTTTTGGGACTTGGACTATCTCTCCTTCCTCCTCAGCTTGCAGACAGCCTATTGTGAGACCTTGTGATTGTGTAAGTTAATACTTAATAAATTCCCATATATATATGTATATGTATATGTGTATATATATATATGGGAGTGCACAGTATACTGTTATACGTGTTCTCTTTTATCTTAGTTATTCATCGCTTGTGGTGCCTAATTTATAAATCAATTCTTTTCAGAGGTATGTACATATCAGCAAAAACATAGTATATACAGCATTTGGTATTATCTGTGATTTTAGGCATCCACCGGTGGTCTTGGAAATAATTGCCTCTTCCTCAGGTAAGGGAGTGCTACAAAGATGTGGACCAGGTGATGAGAACAAATGAGAGAGTGAGGGACACAAGAGCTAGCATAACAAGAAGCTCTTAGGAGAGGAAGTAGTGTTTCTACAGTCTGCTAAGGACTGGAACCTTGGAGGAAGGGCCCAGTGAGAGATCTAGAGAAACAGCTACTGCCACAGAGGCAACAATGTAGCAAGGAGAGAACAGGGAAGAAATACCTCATCTTTTCTCTTCTCACATGCTCCGATTTCATGTTGATGCCTTCCAATGGCCTAACCCAACTGGAAACTAACTAACCAGCAAGGTTCTGGAGCATGCTAACGAATCTGCTTGGGTCAGCCGCTGGCAATATAGAGCCAGGAGAGAAGGATAGAGACTGAATTTTGGAGATACGTATGAAGAATAACCATCACACTACTATTATTATTCACAAATAGAATTATCTGAGAACTCTTTCTGAAAACAGCTTTTTCATGTACAATTTCAACTGGAAGTAAAAACTTAATGGGCTTTGTAAACTTAAGCATCCAAGCTTTTAAAGAATCATTTCTCAGAGCCCTCTGGCTGGAACATTCCTAGTAGCATTTACAAAGGGTTTCCAGAAGTCTTGGGAGGCTTTGCAAGCCAAAATCTGGAAGAATTTGAGAGTATGCTTTTATTGACTTCCTTTGGGTATCCCCAGGTCTCTCATCATTTGGTGGTTTCCTGTGTCAGCACCAGTCTTGCTATGCCTGGTTAGTCACTTGCTGATTGTTTTCAAGGAAGCCAGCCAGGCTTCAACAAAGGGTGACTACCTCATAACAAATCAGCCGCACAGCAGTAAGAACTCCTACTAATGGCTTCTCTTGAATTCACAGACTGTGTAGATTTTAGATTGAAGTAACATTTTCTCTTTCCAACTTTGCCATCCTTATCTCTTCCTCGTGAACCTGAGCTAACCCATAGACCAAATAATGGAAGAGGACAGTGGTGGAGAAGAATGCTGTCTTCCCTGAAGCCTTAGATTAAAATTATACTCAAGGCCAGTTGTCATGGTTCATGCCTGCAATCTCAGTGCTTTGGGAGACTGAGCTGGGAGGATAACTTGCAACAAAGAGCTCAGGATCAGGCTGGGCAACATAGCAATATTCTGTCTCTACAATAAGTAAGTAAGTAAGTAAATAAATAAATAAATAAATAAAATTATCTGATTGTGGTGGCACGTGCCCATAGTCCCAGATACTTAGGAAGCTGAGGTTGGAGGATTGCATGAGCCTGGGAGTTCAAGACTGCAGTAAGTTAAAATTGTGCACTCCAGCTTGGGCAAAAAAGCAAGACCCTAACTCTAAAAAAAAAAATTATAGCCAATATCAGAGTCTTGAGTATTCAGTGTAAACAGCCCAAACAAAAGCCTGATTTCTAAATCTCCTGGAAACTAAGAGTTTTGAAACTTGAGAGGACTGATATAAAGTTGGAAGTCACTGTTTTAATGGAGAGAGACAGAGTTAACTATAGGAAAACTGAAAATTAGGAATGGAAAGCAAAGATGAGTCTTGTAAGTAACATATATAGCTAAACAATAAATACAAGTGAAATAGATTGACTTCTAGAATGGCAGTGTGGGAAACTCTGCTGAGCCACTCCTCAGTGAAACTGGTGAAAATTGTGTATAAAGAAACAACCATTTAAATGCTCTGGAAATGGTCCTAAGGGCAAATGGCAAATAAAGAAATATCTACTCAAGGAAATCTATGAACTGGCAAGAGAGGTGAGTCTGTGACATTTGAACTGAAACTACTACTTTCCTTGTCCCTCCCAGCTCAGTGAGGCAGAGACTCTACTCCAGACAGCTGCAGGTAAGAATATGACTCTCTATATTCCCCAGGTGTCAGCTACAGGGCTTTCTTTGCAATAGGACATAACTTGAGCTTTTTTGGTTCTGCCCCCGGCTGCCGGTTGCTAAGGCTAAGTCTTGGGTGAATACAATTGGGAGGAGGAAGCTTCCTTCTCCCACGCAACCCTTTCTTGTAGAAAGGAAGTTCTACCTTGGGTGTGGTGCATTGAGAATGAAACAACCTTTGCAAAAATTATGACAGTGAGAGAAATATAACCTAGCTGACACTGTCATGCTTCTAACTTAACAAGCTAACTGTGTTTACTAATTCCTGGGCATAGGTGGAGCTAATCTTGGAAGGAATTTAGTTTATAGTTTAACTTTGAAGAAAGGATAATATTCTCTCTAAAAATCTGACTCCCTCTGGGGACAGAAACCACCTTTGTAAGACTAACGAAAGACCAAAAGCTTAGGATTATGAGTGGGGAATGAATTAAGCTAAGATGTAGATGTAGTTAAATGATAACTAGCCACAGTTCCGAAGGTGATAAGATTTGTAAGTTCTCTAATTGCTCTTATAGATAACAACAGTATTGTCAAAACTCAATATTGGTCTTTGACGTACTTTTCAGACTTTTGCATTTTGGCAGACCAGTTGATGCCACCTGGATCTGTGACTCATACCAGGGAACTGGCTTAACCAGTCCTGTGACCCCCTACCCGGAGACTGACTCAGCACATGAAGACCATTTTGGATACACCTATGATTTCATCCTGAACCAATCAGCAGGACCTAGTTCGTCACCCCCTGCTTACCAAATTATCCTTAGCTTCTGAGCTTTCAATACTTAAACTCTTTCTTTGCTGCAGTATCTGCTGTTTTCAGGGAATTGGCTTTTCTGGGCAGTGGGCAAGATGAACCTACTGGGCTGTTATAGGAATACTGGATCCCTGGGAGCCTTTTCCTTGGCCTTTGAGGTAAAACTCCACACTATGAGTGGCAAGCTGAAAGACCTACAAACTGCTGCTTCTCCACACTCCTCTCTCACCCCATCCACCAAGCATTCAGCTCTTAAAGCCATGGTGTCACTCAGAGAGAAGCTTGTCATTGTTTCCACCCCCAACTCTGGAGCTCTAGCTCAGAAATTTTGCCTAGAGAGAGAATCAGGCCATAAAACAGGCAACTCCTTATCTCTTCCCAAGGGAGCCTACTTTATTACAAACAAAGTGTAGATAATTTCAAACTTAAGGGCACTCTGAAGAACAGTAGAAGTTGTGGCGAAAAGCAATTGAGAAGAAATTTGGGGACCAAATGAAAATATAGCCTAGACTGTATGCCAGCTAATTTGTAAGAGAGAACTGGGAAATAAGATAGCTGAGAGGAGCTCTCTTGGGGTTAATACAAATAGCAAACACTGATCTCAGAAACTTTCCCATATAAAGTGTCACAATATGATTAGATTTATTTGTATATCTTTTTTTTTTTTTTTTTTTTTTTGAGATAGAATCTTACTCTATCTCCCAGGTTGGAGTGCAATGGCGCAATCTCGGCTCACTGCAACCTCTGCCCCATGAGTTCAAGTGATTCTCCTGCCTCAGTCTCCTGAGTAGCTGGGATTACAGGTGCCTGCCACCATGCCTAGCTAATTTTTGTATTTTTATTAGAGATGGGGTTTCACCATGCCGGCCAGGCTGGTCTTGAGCACCTGACCTCAGGTGATCCACCCACCTTGACCCCCCAAAGTGCTGGGATTACAGACATAAGCCACCATGCCCGGCCAATTAGATTTATTTGTAAAGAAAAAATTATGTTCCAAGGCACTGTTGGAAACAATTAAGCAATAGGCCAGAAATTAGTAGAGTTTAACAGCTAGGTGTAATCAGGGAAAGGGTGGGAGAGAGTCTTACCAGTACCACTATCATCCCAGGATAATTGCTGGATACACTCAGAACTGTGCCTCCCTGATGAGAGAGTATCAGAGGCTTACAATGGTGTGTATGTTGAGAAGTGAGGGAACGGAAGCCGGGGAATAGACTTCAACTAAAATAACAAAGCCCTCACTAAACAAACAAACAAGAAAATAATAATAGTAATCCTAGAGGGGGCGGCATACCAGTTTCCAGAGTTGCTTTGACATATTATCTAAAATGTTCAGTTTCTAACGACAAATTATGAACATGCAAAAGAATGGAAAAGTATGAATTGTATACTGGATGAAATACGTGCAACAGAAACTACTTATCAGAGTAAATTAAATCAAAAAGAAGAGATCATCAGACTTGATTTAAAAACATATATGTTGTCTGCAGGAGAAACTTTATATTCAAAGACATAAATAGATTGAAAATAAAAGGATTTGAAAATATCAAAGACCAGGTGCAGTGGCTCATGTCTCTAATTCCAGCACTTTGGAGGTTGAGGTGGGCAGATCACTTGAGGTCGAGACTTTGAGACCAGCTTGATCAACATGGTGAAACCCCATCTGTACTAAAAGTACAAAAATTAGCCAGACATGGTGGCATACACCTGCAGTCGCAGCTACTTAGGAAGCTGGGGCATGAGAATCGCTTGAACCTGGGAGGTGGAGGTTGCAGTGAGCCGCGATGGCGCCACTGCACTCCAAACTGAGTGACTGAGTGAGATCCTACCAAAAAAAAAAAAAAAATTCAGGCAAACAACAGCCACAGGAAAGCTGGAATGACTATAATAACTAAGTTAAACAGTTTTGCAGGATACAAAATCACTCTGCAAGAATAATTTGTATGTCTATACACTTACAATAAATAATATGAAAATAAGTAAACAATTTCATTCATATTAGCATCAAAAAGAATAAAATACACAGGAAAATATTTAACAAAGGAAGTGCAAAATTTACACCCTGAGTTACTACAAAATATTGTTAAAAGAAATTACAGAGGATTAAATAAGGGGAAAAACATACCACGGTCATGGATAGTAAGACTTAATGTTGTTAAAATGGCAATATAGCCCATCTGATCTACAGATTCAACACAATTTTCATTGGAATCCCAGCTGACTTTGCTGACATTGATGGCTGACTCTAAACTTAATATGAAATTGCAAGGAACTCAGAATATCAAAACAAACTGAAAAACAATAAATAAGAAGAGCTTATATATCTTGATTTCAAAACCTACTACAAAGCAATTGTAATAATGACAGAGTGATACTGGAACAAGACAAACATTTTTGTTTATTTGCGTAGGTGCCATAGCAGAATATCACAGACTGGATGGCTTAAGCAACAGAAATGTATTCTCTCACATTTCTTGAGGCTGAAAGTCCAACATCAAGGTGTCATCAGGGATGGTTTCTGGTATGAACTTTCTTCCTGGGTTGCAGATGGCTGCCTTTTCACTCTCTTCTCCTGTGTGAGCATGCACTTGTGGTGTTTCTTCCTCTTCTTATAAGGATACCTGTCCTATTGGGTTCGGATCCTACTTTTATGACCTCATTTAATCTTCATTACCTTCTCAAAGGCTGTATCTCTAAATATAGACGGGCTAGGGCTTCAATACATGTATATGGCGGGCAGGAAACACAATTCAGTCCGTAACACAATGCAACAGAATTGAGAATCCAGAATTAAACCCATATCTCCATGGCCAACTCATTTTGTGAACAGGGTCCTAAACCACTAATAGGGAAAGAATAATCTCCACAAATTGTTCTGGGACAATTGGATATCCACAGGCAAAAGAATGAAACTAAACCCTTACCTCATACCATACACAAAAATTAACTCAAAATGGATCAAAGTTCTAAAAACTGAATGTTCTTAGAAAACAACATAGAGGTAAAATCTTCATGATTTTGGATTTTGTAAAGAATTCTATAACATGACATCCAAATAAAAAGCAACAAAAAACACTGAGAACTTGCAAATCATATATTTCATAAGAGTCTTATAGCTACAGTATAGAAAGAGCCCTTGCTACTCTGTAATAAAAAAGATGCAATTAAAGAAAGAGCAAAATAATTTAAGTAGACATTTCTCTAAAGAAGATTTAAAAGTCACTAATAGGCACTTGAAAGATGCTCAACATTATTAGTATTGAGGGAAATTCAAATCAAAACCACAATAAGGTACCATTTCACACATACTAGGTTGGTTATAATAAAAAGGACAGATAATAACAAGTATTGACAAGGATGTGGCAGTTCTTCAGAAGGTTAAGTTATCTTATGATCCAGAAATTCTATCCTTAGATAACATATTCAAGGGAATTGGAAAGATATGTTCACACAAAAACTTGTATGCCCATGCTCATAGGATCACTATTCGTAACTAAAAAGTGGAAACAGCCCAAATAGCCATCAACTGATGAATGAATAAACAGAATATCGTATAAGTATACAATGGAATAATATTTACCCATAAAACCTAATGATATACCACCACATGCTGCGACAAGAATGAACCTTGAAAACATACTAGGGAAAATAAGCCAGATACAAACTGACAAATATTTTATAATTCTACTTGTATGAAGTACCTAGATTAGTCAAATTCATAGAGGCCAAAAGTAGAACAGTGGGGTAAGGAGGAAAGGAGAGTTATGGTTTAGTGGGTACAGAGTTTCTGTTTGAAATAATGAAAAAGTTCTGGAGATGGCTAGTGGTGAAGTTTGCACAACAGTGTGAATGTAGTTAATGCCACTGAACTCTACACTTAAGGAAAAGTGTTAAAATGGTAAATTTTATGTACGTATGTTGTATCACAACTGCACACATTATAGGTGACAGAATATTTTTTGATGGGGTAAAAAGACATAATATATCTATAGTCTATCTAAAGTAGTGAAATACTTATTCTAAGTAGACTGTGCAAAACTAACATGCTATCTTATAAACCCTAGTGCATTTGCTTAAAAGCTATACAAAAAGATACAATAAAAAACAGTGGATAAACCTAAATCATGAGCTACCACTTCACAACACTAGAATGGTTGTAAGAAAAAAATAATAATAAGTGTTGGCAAAGATATGGTAGGTAGTTCCTCAAAAAGTTAAACACAAAGTTACCATATAATCCATAATACTAAAAATGCTTAACCTAAAATAGGAAAGAGAAAACAGAAGAACAGAAATGAGATACAGTGAACAGAAACAAATCATAAAATGGTAGCTCTAAATGCAAACATATCAATAATTATATTAAATGCAAATATTCTAAACACACCAATAGAAAAGGCAGGGAAAAAAACCACTACAAAACAAATTTATGCTGTCTACAAAATAGTATGTTCAAATATAATTTGATGTAGATCAATAGTAGAATGATAAAAATGAATACCTGAAAACATTAATCAATAGAGAGCTGCAGTGGCTATATTAATACCAATATAGACTTTATAGCCAAAAAAATACCAGGGATAAAAGGATCAGTATATAATGTGGAAAGAGTCAAATTATCAATAAGATAAAACCATCTTCAATCAGTTTGCACCTAGTAATAGTACATTAACTTACACAAAACCAAAATGGACGGAAGTTAAAAGGTAAATAGACTTATATACAATTATAACTGAAGACTAAAGTACTATTTTCTCAGTAATAGAATCACTAGTAGACCAAAAAACCAAGCAGGATATAGAAAAAAAAGTATCACTATTGAGCAACTGGATCTAATTGGCATTTGTAGAACACTCCCCCAAACAACAGCAAAATATACATTTTTCCACATGTATATGGAACATTTACCAAGATACAGCATGTCCTGGAACAGAAAAAAAATTAAGAAATTTAAAATATTTGAAATATATGAAGATATTCTCTGACCACAGTGGTTATTAAACAAGAAACAAGTATCAGAGAACTAACAGGAAAATCTCTAGACTCTTGGAAGTTAGATAACACACATTGAAATAACCCATGTATCAAAGCAGAAATCTTGAGAGAAATTAGAAAATATTTTGAAATGAAGAAAAATGAAAATACATAAATTGTTTTTGATGCAGCTAAGTCAGTGTTTGGATCAAAATTTATAACAAGATATATATATCAGAAAAGAAGAGGTCAGGTGCAGTGGTTCATGCCTATAATCTGAGCACTTTGGGAGGCCAAACTGGGCAGATGGCTAGAGTTCAGAAGTTCGAGATCAGTCTTGGTAACATGACTAAACCCCATCTCAAGAAATATACAAAATTAGCTGCACATGGTTATGTGTGCCTGTATTCCCAGCTACTTGGGGGCCAAGGCAGGAGGATTGCTTGAGCTTGGGAGATGGAGGGTGCAGTGAGCCCTGTTTGTGCCACACTCCAGCCTGGGTGACAAAGTGAGACTCTCTGAAAGAAAGAAAGAGAGAGAAAGAAGGACAGAGAGAGAGAGAGAAAGAGGAGAAAAAAGGACATTCTCAAAAAAAAAAAAAAAAAAAAAAATCTAATCTCCCACCTTAAACTAAAAACAAGAAAAACAACCAAAAAACAGAAATAGTAAAAATAACCACATGAATTAAATGAATAAAAAGCAGAAACACAATAATCAATGAAAACACAAGCTGATTCCTTTAAAAGATTGATATAATTTAGAAAGCTCTAGCAAGATTTACAAAGAAAAAAGAGATAAGACACAAATTTCCAATATCAGGAATAAAAGAAGAGACATCATGACTGACTTTGCAGGCTTTAAGAGGATACTAAGTTAATACTATGATAAATGCAACAAATCTGACAAATTATGGAAAATCAAATTCCTTGAAAAATCTCAAATTACCAATACTTACCCAAGATGAAATACATAGCTGAGCAGTGCTACAGCTATTAAAAAACTTGAATTCAAAGTTAAACAAAAAAATCTTTCTGAAAAAGAAATCTTTATGCTTAGGTGTCTTAACTGTTAAATTTCACTAAATGTTTAAAGGAGATATAACACTAATGCTAGTTAAAGTCTACTAAATTTTTAAAGGAGATATAACACAAATGCTAGTTAAATTCTATTAAATGTTTAAAGGAGATATAACACTAATGCCACATATTTTCTTCCAGAATATGGAAGAAAGGAGATGTTTCATAATTTATTTTATGAAGCCAGGAATAAAATTCAAACAAAGATGATACAGGAAAAAACTTCCAAAGACCAATATATTCCTCATGAACATAGACACAAAGTCCCTGGTAAAATATTAGTAAATTGGACACAGCATTATATAAAAGGAAAACAGGAAAACAGCACTAATGAAAAATGCAATTTACTCAAATAATGCAAGGTTGGTTCAATAATTGAAAAGTAATCTGTGTAACTCATCATATTGACAATCTAAAGAAGAAAAGCCCACATTATATCAAGTGATCCTGAAATAGCATTTGGCAATAATTGATGTACATTTGATATAGAAATAGACATATAATTTTTTTCAGACAGTCTTGCTCTGTTACCCAGGCTGGAGTGCAGTGGTGTGACTACAACTCACTGCAGCCTCCACCTCCCAGGCTCAAGTGATCTCCCAAATCAGCCTCCTGAGTAGGTGGAACTACAAGTGTGTGCCACCATGCCTGTTTTTTATTTTATGTTTTGTAGTGACAGGGTCTCACTATGTTGCCAGGGCTGGTCTTGAACAGCGCAGCTCAAGCCATCTTCTTGCTTCAGCCTCCCAAAGTGCTTCGATTATAGGCATGAGCTACTGCACTGGTTTATATTTTTAAAAAGTTGTATTGTTTACATGTATGCAATGCAACATAATGCTTTCATATATGTATACATTTGGAATAATTAAATCAAGATATTTAGCATGTACATCACCTAAAATACTTGTTTTTTTGTGGTTAGAATATTTAAAATCTACTCTCTTAGCAATTCTCAAGTACACAGTACATTATTATTAACTATAGTTACCATTCTATACAATAGATCTTCAGAACTTCTTTCTGCTGTCTAACTGCAACTTTAAACCTTTTGGCCAGCATCTTCCCATACTCTCTCTGTCCCCAGCCAGCCCCTAGTAACTACCATTCTACTTTCTACATCTTTTAATTCAACTTTTAAAGATTCCACATATAAGTGAGATCATACAGTATTTGTCTTTCTGTGCTGGTCTAATTTTACTTAGAATAATGTCTTCGAGTTCCATCCATGTTGTTGCAAATCACAGAATTTTCTTCTTTTTTAAGGCTGAATAGTATTCCATTGTGCATATGTACCACATTTTATTTATTCATCTGCTGATGCACACTTAAGTTTATTCCATGTCTTGGCTATTGTGAATAATGCTGCAATAAACACGAGAGTGCAGATATCTCTTCCACACACTGATTTCATTTCGTTTGGATATATACCCAGAAGTGGAATTGCTGGATCATATGGTAGTTCTATTTTTAATTTTTTGAAAAACCTCCATATTGTTTTCCATAATTGCTATACTAATTTACATTCTCACCAGCAATGTACAAGAATTCCTTTTTCTCTGCATCTTCACCAACATCTTCTATCTTTTTTTAAACATAAAAGGCATTATAATAGATGTGAAGTGATATATCATTGTGACTTTAATTTGCATTTTTCCTGGTGATTAGTTTCATAAACCTATCTCGGCCTGTTAGCCCTTTGAATGTCTTTTGAGAAATGTCTATTTGGGTCCTTTGTCCATTTAAAAATCAGATTATTTGTTTTCTTGTTATTGAGTTGTTTGAGTTCCTTACATATTTTCGATATTATCCTCTCATTAGACGTATAGTTTGCAAGTATCTTATCTTGTTTCATAGGTTGTCTCTTCACTCTGTTAGTTGTTTTCTTTGCTGTACAGACCCTCTTTAGTTTGATAAAATCCAGTTTGTCTATTTTTGTTTTTATTGTCAATGCTTTTGGGGTCATGTTCAAGAAGTCTTTGCCAAGACCCATGTCAAGAAGCTTTTTCCTCTATGTTTTATTCTAGTAGTTTTGTAATTTCAGGTGATGTATGTATATGGGGTGATATAAGGGTCTAATTTTATTATTCTGCATATGGTCTGTATCCCATTCTTGATAAAGAATTTCAGGCTGGGTGCAGTGGCTCACGTCTGTAATCCCAACACTTTGGGAGGCTGAGGCGGGCAGATCACGAGGTCGAGAGATAGAGACCATTCTGGCCAACATGGTGAAACCCTGTCTCTACTAAAAATACAATAATTAGCTGGGCGGGGTGGCACACACCTGTAGTCCCAGCTACTTGGGAGGCTGAGGCAAGAGAATCGCTTGAACCCAGGAGGTGAAGGTTGCAGTGAGCAGAGATCATGCCACTGCACTCCAGAAAAAAAAAAAAAAAAAAGAATTTCAGCAAGCTAGGAATAGAGGGTGACTTCTTCCATCTGATACAGAATTTCTACCATAATCTATGCTAACATTTTATTTACTGGTAATAGAATGAAAGCTTCTCTCCTAAAAAAGTTTTTCTCCTAAAAAAGGCAAGAATCCCGCCCGGCGCGGTGGCTCAAGCCTGTAATCCCAGCACTTTGGGAGGCTGAGACGGGCAGATCACGAGGTCAGGAGATCGAGACCATCCTGGCTAACACAGTGAAACCCCGTCTCTACTAAAAAATTCAAAAAACTAGCCAGGCGAGGTGGCGGGCGCCTGTAGTCCCAGCTACTCGGGAGGCTGAGGCGGGAGAATGGCGTAAACCCGGGAGGTGGAGCTTGCAGTGAGCTGAGATCTGGCCACTGCACTCCAGCCTGGGCGACAGAGCAAGACTCCGTCTCAAAAAAAAAAAAAAAAAGGCAAGAATGTTCATTCTCACCAAAATTACTGAACATCATCCTGGAAAACCTAGCCATTGCAATAAATCAAGAAAAACAATAAAATTAAAGATGTATGAGATGAGAAGGAAGAAATAAACTGTCCTTATTTGTATATGACATGATTTCCAACATAAAAATTCCCAGGAATTTATTTTTTAAATCCAAGGATGAATATGTAAGTTAAGCAGGGTTACAGAACACAGAACACAGACCTTGTTGTTTACAAGGTCAAAACTCAAAACAATCATTATTATGCACACCAGCAATGAACAATTTGATAACACAATTTTTTAAAAAAAAATTACAGAACTCCCTACAGAGAAGAAATATGTAGTAATAAACCTAACCAAACTGCAATATCTGTGTGCTGAAAACTACAAAATACTGATGAAGGAAATCAAAGAAAATCTGAATAATGGAAAGATACGGCTTGCTCATGGATTAGAATATTAAACAGAGGAAAGTTGTTAATTCTGGTAAAATTATAATTTTATGCAAAATTCTAACGAAATTTTTCTGTGTTTTTTTGTAGATGTAGACGAACTGATTCTAAAATTTATCTAGAGAGCCAAATAAATCAAAATGACTAAAGCAGTCTTAAAAATTAGAGAATTAATAGCACCTGACTTTTAGATATACTAAAAAACTACAGTAATCAGGAAAATGGGTATTAGCAAAGAAACAGACTCATAAGCAGTCTAGAGTAGTCTTGGAACAGGATAGACAATCCAGAAATAAACCCATAGAGGTATAACTATTTGATTTGGCAAACTTGCAAAATAAGTAAATAAAGAAAGAATAGGTTTGGTTTCTTTGAAAAAATAAATGATGTTGGAACAATTGAACATCCACATGCAAACAAAGCATAACAAAAGGAAAAGTTAAACTTTACACTTATATCTTTTTTTTTTTTTAGAAACTGATTTTTATTTTTCATCAACCTTATTTCCATGTTGCTTAAGAATCTGTGCAAGAACAGCTTAAGACCATTCGGTGGTTGCTCCTACCCATTCAGTGGCCTGAGTGGTGGGAGCTGCAGATCAGTCTTCCGTGGTAGGCTGAGTGCTCCAGTCTTCAGCAGGGAACTGCTGAATAGGCACAGAGGGCACCTGCACATCTTTAGACCAGTCTGCAATATCAGACTGAGTAGCAGTGAACTCAGGAGCTGGAGCAGTCCATTCACATGGAAAATCCTCTTTAGTCACAGCTTTTTCAGCAGCAGTCTGCTCTTCTTTTTCAATCTCTTCAGAATCTCTGTAGAAGTAGAGATCAGGCATGACCTCCCATGGGTGTGTATGGGAATTGGTGCCATGCATGGGCAGAACTTCCCAGACTGGTATCCATCACATCAAACCCACTGCGTGAGCTCCCTTGTTGTTGCATGGAATGGCAACGTTCACATAGTGCAGAGGAGTATCTGTGTTACATAGAGCCATGGTAGGTAGGTTAACATAAGATGCCTCTGTGAGAGGCTGGTGATCAGCCCTGGGCTCAGTAATCACAAGAAGCTGTGGCTCCCGGAAGGCTGCCTGGATCTGGTTAGTGAAGGTTCCAGGAGTGAAGCAGCCAGCAATTGGAGTGGCTCCAGTGGCAGCAGCAAACTTCAGCACGGCCCTCTGGCCAGTATTCCTAGAAGATATAACACTGAAATCAGCAGGATTTTCAATGGCAACAATGGCACTAGCTGCCAGCAGAAGTCTCCCAGGTCCTCTTCAGATTTACGATGTAGATGCCATCACTTTTCCTTTTACAGATGTACCGTTCCATTTGGAAGTCAAGATTGGCACCAACTAAGTGGGTTCCTGCTGCAAGGAACTTAAGAACATCCTCCTTCATTTGCAGAATATCAAGGGCTCCAGATATTGTGAAAGTTTCCCTTTAAGTTATGACGGCAATCCACAACTAGGCTGTATGGACCCTTCTGTAGGTAGCGCGGAAAGGCTGTATCACTATTAATGCAAAGTAGATCATAGTTCTAAATGTAAAACCTAAAACTATAAAGCTTTTAGAAGAACACATGAGTTGGAGTTAGGCAAGATATCAAAGAGTTATCAGACAGATATCAAAAACGCTATTCTTTTATAAAAAAGATAAATTGGATTTTAATAAAAATTTAAACTTTTTTCTCTCAGAAGGACACTGTTAAGAAAATGAAAAGATAAGCTATGTACTAGGATAAAATATTTTCAACGTATATATCCAACAAAGGACTTCTGTCCAAAATAGAAAAAAAACTCTCAAAACTCAACAGTAAGAAAATTAAAAGCTCAATTAAAATACAGGTAAATGATTTGAGCAGATACTCAACAATGAGGATATATGGATACAAATAACCCCATAAAATGATATATAATATATCACTATCGATATGAAAATTAAAACCACACAATTTTCAGTATTAGAATAGTTACATTTAAAAATATTGAAAATACCTATTGCTGATGATGATGCAGAGAAATTGTAACTCTCATACATTCTTTATGGGAGTTACATGGACCTTGAAACTGAACAAAATTGTCCCCTATGTACTTCAAAATTAATTAGAACTGGTGACTCTTTATCCTTTCCAATTTTTCCCTTTGGGAATGAAAAACTTTATACTGTCTATATTTAATGTCTGTGCCTGTCTCGCCATTGTATTTTGGATTCAGATAACTTGCTTTCTTGTTTTACATGTCCACAGAAAGACAACTATTTTTTCCCAGAATGGATCATACCTAGTGATATGATTTGGCTCTGTATTCCCACCCAAATCTCATGTTGAATTGTGATCCTGACTGTTGGAGGTCAGGACTGGTGGGAGGTGATTAGATCATAGTTCAGGCAGTCTGGAATAGTTTAGCGATTACAAAAAAAAGTTAAACATACACTTACATGACCAAGCAATCCCATATTTTAGGTGTTTACCCTAGAGATATGAAGCATATTCACAAAATCTTATTAACTAACATTCACAGCAGCTGTATTTGTAATTTCTACAAACTGAAAACAAGCATAATGTCCTCAGTGGATGAATTGATAAACCACTTCGGTATATACATATAATGGAATACTTTCTACTCAGCAAGAAAAAGAAAGAAACTGGTGATGTATACAATACTTGGATGCGTCTCAAAGGAATTAAGCTGAGTGCAAGAAGATAATCTGAAGAAGTTACACACTGTTGTTTTTATTTAAAGCAATATTCCAAACAAAACACTGTAGTACTGGAAGGTGGCAACAAACATCTAAAAATATGGAAGTGGATACTCTATTCTCATTGCCACTTGTTGGGAGATTCAAGATACTTATGGAGTGATAAAGAAAAGATATGGACACGGGGTGGTAGTACCACATGCAGGCTTTTTCAGGACAGTGCCTTGAGAGATTTGTATATTAGGAGAAGTCTCTTACTGCGTGAAACTGTCAGAGGCTATGGTGTGGAGGCCACCACTCTGAAGGGAAAGAAGGCAGGGTACTTCTGTGGGAGAGGGCTTAGGAGACAGAACTTATGTGTCTAGATGATGTCACTCAGTAGCCCAGTAGGGATTCTCCAGGTGAGAGGGTTCCAGAGCATAGCAGCATTCTGGGATCTTTACAGATTTGGAGTTTATCCTATGACTAGCAGATGCTGTGTGCACTTTCATGGGGCATGCAAAGCAAACAGGCTCTAAATGTCTAAAATATGCTGATTTGTGGAATATTTAAAGCAATGAGGTATATGAAAATTTGAGTTTGGCCCTAGTATGCTTATAAATTAATGGATCCTTGCCTGCTGTGAAGAAATAAACAACCGAGGGGCTGATATTTAGAGGTGACAATTAGTGTGATTATATAACGATTGGTTAATGGGTAGAGGCTGGAGGAAGTTAGGGTACATAATAAAAAAACAAAACAAAACACACTAGATTGCCTTGAAGAGACTGTGGGTAGAAATCGGAATGTCACAGTCAATTCTGTTAAGGAGTCAGGAAATGAGGAACGTGTTATCAAGATTGAAAACATTTTATATGTAACTGAGGAATTGTTACATAGTGGCAGAAAACTTGGCTGTATTGTGTTCTACAGTTGAGGAGAAAACAGAGATTAGAAACAATAAAATTGAACGGGTAGCTAAAATGATTTCCAAGTAAAGCATTGACGGTGTGGCCTATTTTTTTTCCTGCTTAGTAAAAAACACTGGGAAATAGATAAAGTAAGAAAGTTAAGCAAAAGGGAATTTGCACTTGATAAATTGGGAGGTTATTGGTCTATCCAGATTGTAAAGCATGCTAAAACGAGGAAAGTCACTGTCAGGAAAGTGTGCAATGGAGAAGAGGGCAAGGATATGGTTGGATAAACTTTTACTGATGCACTTAGGCGTGTGATTATTGGATCCACTCAGCCATCTCAGTGGAAGCCAGGGATAGCAATGGGGTTATCCAGGAAAGATCTATGGAGGACTGTCTTGTCTAATGCCATAGACCCTTGTGACATACACAGGAGATCCACAAAGTTATTGAGAATGTCATATCAGCAGGAACACTCCTAGCTTAGACTGAAAGGAAGAGAGAAAGGACAACATGAGAGAAAGATATTGGGCTTCCAAAACTACACAGGCAGGAACGTGCAACTGCAAACATGTACTCCCACTTAAGAAAAAGGAATAATAACTCTCTTTATTATTCCTTTAGAGGAAACCCTGCAGGTGGGACAGAGGCCTGTGGAGCTGACACAATTTCAGATGGCACAGCATCAAGGCACAGAGCATTATTCACAGGCCTTGAAACCTAACAAAATTGTCCCATTTCAAACCAGATTGGAACTGGTGACTCCCTATCCCTTCCAATTTTTCCCTTTTGGAATGAGAAAGTTTATACTGTCTATATTTAATGTCTGTGCCTGTCTCACCATTGTATTTTGGATTCAGATAATTTGTTTTCTTGTTTTACATGTCCACAGAAAGAGAATAGTTTTTTTTTTCTAGAATGGATCATACCTAGTGACACGGTTTGGCTTTATGTTCCCACCCAAATCTCATGTTGAATTGTGATCCTGACTGTTGGCAGTCAGGAGTGCTGGGAGGTGATTAGATCATGGGGGTGGTTTCTAATGGTTTAGCAGCATCCCCCCAGTGCTATCTCGTGGTACACTTTTCACGAGATCTGGTTGTTTAAAAATGTGTAGCACTTTCCCCTCTGTTCTCTCTCGTCCTCCTGGTCTACCATGTGAAGAAGGTGCTTGCTTCCACTTCACCCTTACACCATGATTAGAAGTTACCTGGGGCCTCCCCAGCCACACCTCATGTACAGTCTGTGGAACCGTGAGTCAATTAAACCTCTTTTCTTAATAAATTATCCAGTATCAGGTAGTTCTTTATAGCAGTATGAGAATGAAATAATACACTCAGAGACTAATTTGTACCTGATTTAGTTGATGAGATTGGGACTTTCGAGCTGATAATATTTAGATGGGACTTTGTACTTAGAATGGATGATATAATGGGTTGAGACTTTGGAGGATATGAGTGGTATGAGTGTATTTTTTATGTGGGACAGGTGTGAATTTTGGGGGGCCAGAGGGTGGACTGTAGGAGTTTGAATGATGCCATTCTCAGAAGATATGTCTATATCCTTACCCCCGGAACCTGAGAATGTGACTTTATTTGGAGAAAGGGTCTTTGCTGATGCAGTTAAGCATCTCAATATGAAATCAACCTGGATTATGTAAATGAGTTCTAAATCCAATGACAATTATCCTTTTAAGAGATACACAGGAGAGCAACACAGATGAGAATATCATAAGAAGACAGAGGTAGAGGTGGGAGTTATGCAGCCACAAGCCAGGAAATAACCTAGAGTCGTCATGGAAGAGGCAAGGAAGAATTTCCCCCTAAAGCCTTCAAAGAGAATGACACCTTGATTTTGGACTTCTGGTGTCCAGAACTATGAGATAACCCATTTTGGTTGTTTGCAACCACGGTTTGTGGTAACTTGTTATGGCAGCCCTAGGAAACAAATACATCTACTTTGTTACATTTTTAGATTTAGAGCTCTTTTAAGTGAAGATCACACTGGTTTTATAGAAGAACCCTCATGTACATTTGGTTTCTTGTGTAAGTTTGGGAGCCTGGAATTCTTGTTTTTGAAATGATCGTGACAGAAAATACGGCCCTAAGTTTACACAGACTTCTTAATAGCCCCATGAAGAGCAACTCTTAAGAAAGCATAAGATTCGGCCGGGCGCGGTGGCTCAAGCCTGTAATCCCAGCACTTTGGGAGGCCGAGACGGGTGGATCACGAGGTCAGGAGATCGAGACCATCCTGGCTAACACGGTGAAACCCCGTCTCTACTAAAAAATATAAGAAACTAGTCGGGCAAGGTGGCAGGCGCCTGTAGTCCCAGCTACTAGGGAGGCTGAGGCAGGAGAATGGCTAAACCCGCGAGGCGGAGCTTGCAGTGAGCTGAGATCCGGCTGCTGCACTCCAGCCTGGGCGACAGAGGGAGACTTCGTCTCGAAAAAAAAAAAAAAAAAAGGAAAGCATAAGATTCTATGTCACATCCAATTTGGGGTCTCATTGGGCAGAATAGGATTCTACCGAAAAGGTATGTTGTTTTTAATCTCCTTCCAATTCCTAGCAGGATTACTTCTACAATGTGAGGTCATTTCAGTATGTAGTTAGGACACAAGGTCAAGAAGGCAACCTTTCTGAGCTGGTTTTCTTATCCGTGAAATAAGAAAGCATTTGAATCTAACTTGCATCATTGTTTATTTTACATGAGAAAGAATGTGAACATGCTTTTTAAGCTATAACACACCACACAAATGTACTTTAAAACTTATTGATATTGCTAGATGATTTTAAGCTGAAATATTACAACATTTACACTTCATGCTAACATGTTTTCTCCCCCATTCCTATTTTATTAAATTAATTCGAACACTGAGTCATTTATCTTGACATCTTATCAGTTTCCACAGTTTTGCATCACTTGTCTATTACACACCATCATCCAAATTCAGATTAGGAAGTTTGCCTCTAGTTTTTGAGGCTATTGTAACAATGTTTGGAATATTGCAAATGAGCATTTTTTTCTGAAATTAATATATTTATCAAGTCATTCCCAGTGGGCCATCACTTACCTGTTACATATCAAGCTATCTAGCTATTTTGGTAATTTTCTTATTGATAAAAGGTTGGCCATGAAATTTTTGCTTGATTTGAGAAACCTAGCTATTCAATTATTATTGATTTTAATGTTATAGTTTCCCTGTGTTTAAGAACACAAACAAAAACCGTAGATATTAACTGAAAATCCCAGTTAATAACCTGAATAAATATTGCAAAATAATTTCTTATATTTGAATTTTTCTGTTTTAAACAGGATATTACACATTGCTGACTATAGCCTTCATGCTAATTAACTTCAATCAAATGAAGACTCTGATTCTAGCAAGAAATGTCAGAAAGAATAAGGTAAAAATAATATGTCAACTTTCACTCTTCATGCTGCAGCCTTTAGCTCCAAAATAACAGAATGAAAGGCTATGGAAATTCGTTCATGCAAAACAATTACTTCCCATATTTGACTCATTACCATATAGCCATGTTAACTCATGGTGGATTCATTTCCTTTATTTGCTTTCTCTGAAGGCATTTTTTTCACTTTACTGTTTACTGCTTGTCCAATATTTTGTTTTTTCTACTATTCTTTGTTCAAACTGCAAAAATCTGAAATAAAAATATAATATAGAAGTATAGGCATCAGCTAACATTTTCTATGGCATATGGTACTTCAGATGCCATATGTACCAGTGTTTAGTGATTCTGGCAAAGAGGCATAGAATGGTGAAATCCAACTGCCAGGATTGCTGAAAACAAATATGTAAATGCTCCAGGGCTTTTGTTATTCATAACATACCTCTAACACAGCACATACAATATGCTGTTCATTCTGTAACTAGTATAACTAATAAACCACATTTTTCTCTCTTATTTTTTAAGGCTTCTCCAAGTCTGTATGGTCTTCTGACTCTAACCTTCAATCTCACTATTGAACTGTATATTTCAGGAAGCTCCTATTAATGAAAGAGGCCTAGGGGAACACATTCATCCTTTTTCAAGGGCATTTATTTATTTTTCAAATTAAAATCCAAAGTCTTTTGCAGGCTTCTCTGTGAAACAAAGAAAATGCACTGGGTATGTTCTGTAGACAACATGCAGTCACGAGGCGAAAGCAGATAACACCAGGAAAGGCAAATTTTGACAGAACAGAAGTTTCTTTACCATGGGGTGTCCTGTGGTCTTCCCCACACTGACGTTCCATAGGATGTAATGTAAGAGGAGGTCTACGGATATAATTACTTTTAAAATGCTAAACAATGAGAATTTTAATAACTTTTAGGCTGCTACAAGCATTCAAGTCCATGTAAAAAAAAAGTCACAATTTTGAGATAATCATTATGTAAGAAATAAATGTCAGTCTTGTTTTGTTTTGTTTTCTCTGCTAACTGCACATAGCTGATGGAAAATAAGCTCCTCCTTTCTGTTTCATAGATGGGCAGTCGACACAAAGTGGAAAGAACAGCGAGAGTACTTAGAGGTCATTATGTTCCACTTGTCATCAGACAAGCCGTTTAACCTCTTTGAGCTTGTTTCCATATGTATGATGAGGATAATATCTTCCCTGGGGATATTACTATGAGGATAATATGCTATAATCTTTGTGAAAGTGCACTTATCTAGCATTTTTATTATTAAAAAGAAAGCATCTGTGGATTTACTGGTAGTTTAGAGATCTAAGGAGGCTCATACTACTCACCACTATTTTTCAGTACGCACAAAAATATGGAAGGAATATTGGAGATGGAAAATGGTGAATGTACCAATGAGGTGGTCAATGATGAGAATGACTCCTTCTGGGTTTAATTCTTTTAGGCTGAAGCAAATTAAATTGCCATTTATATAGGTCAAAAATGATCTAATGTAAGACAAACTATTTGGTCATCCTTAGCTGTTTTGATGGATTCCCACGATATCGCACACACACATGCTCACCTTTTCCTTTCAAGTTTCTGCAGTAACTATTAACTAGAAGAGCAGTCTGATTTCCATTTGTTTACCAGCTTCTTCCCTTTTCCTCACCCCATTATCAAAGTATTTGATTATAACTCTGAAATGGTTCTCAAATGTGAACTTTTTATGTCCACTGCCACTGCCACAGTCCAGCTATTTCTTGCTAAGATTGTTGAAATATTCTCCATCTAATATTGAACCTAATAATTCTCTGTGGCAGCAACAATCATAATTTGAAGGATTGGGAAGAGGAGTAGGAATATAGTTGGCAAGGTCAGCAAATTATCTCCAGGTTTAGTCTGAGATCCAAGATACAATTATAAACAGATGTTAAAGACAATAACAGAATGTTGGGAGGAAGAACTGAATACTTATGAAGAGGGTACTAAGAGTTGTTCTAAAGAGGAAAATAAGATCAAGAATCAGGAAACTCTAATATAAGGTAATGAGGCTGGGCGCAGTGGCTCATGCCCGTAATCCCAGCACTTTGGGAGGCCGAGGTGAGTGGATCACCTGAGGTCAGGAGTTTGAGACCAGCCTGGGCAACATGGTGAAACCCCATCTCTACTAAAAATGCAAAAATTGGCCGATTGTGGTGGCTCTCGCCTGTAATCCCAGCTACTTGAGAGGCTGAGGCAGGAGAAACGCTTGAACCTGTGAGGTGGAGGCTGCAGAGAGCCGAGATCGCACCACTGCACTCCAGCCTGGTCAACAGAGCGAAACTCCGCCTCTAAAATAAATAAATAAATACACACACACATATATATACATACACACACACACACACACACACACACATATATATATATATATATATATATATATAGAGAGAGAGAGAGAGAGAGAGAGAGAGAAAGTAATGAAACTTGCATTAGAACAACTATTAAAGTTGCCTGCCCTGTAGTCTCATCGTCAGTAACTGGGGTTGGGGGATAAACCTCTTCTTACCTATAGGTGACAATTGTCTGGAAAGAGTGATTCTATGGTTTGACCTTTATATGGGAAAAGTAGATGGAGCTATGTTATAGGGGAGCTTACGAAAAAATCCCCAAATGGGGCCTGAGATCTCTGGAATGCTATCATGTAATAATCATTTACTTCCCATAGGTACAACAAGACTGATAAATCCAACTGTTTTTCTTAAACAAGGTGGCCTAAGTTTGCTGATCTCTTTTCTGTAATGTTCTGTCACTAAATTGAAAAAGAAAAATCCTTTATAAAAGCTCCTTTTGTTTTGAAATTATATCCTATTAGTCTTTTGTTATGTTTAGATCTACACATAAAATAGGAAAAAAATCATGTCTCTGAATTCTAGGCAAGACAAAAGGAAGTTACAATTGAGTTTCATCACAGGTGGAATAGTTCCAAATGCTGCCTGGAAAAAATGGTAAATAATAATAAGTGAAGAATACTTTTCTCCCAGGTATAGTAGATAAGAAAAAACCTACAGAGAATTAGCAATTACTGAGAAATCATGATGACAACTCAGGGACTATTAACAATTAAAATTTTTCATCTTCAGACAGAGAATATATCTGACTTAGAGGGGAAAGCATTCTCAAATTCAGCAGAAACAGCAACAAATTACTGTCCTGATTTTATTTATAAACCCATGTCATTTTAGATTATCTGTTCTAACTGCGAAATCCTTCAGTAAGAAAAAAAAGTAATAGTCGCAACAAAAGCTTTCAAAATAGGTTATCTCTGATCATTAGAAAGAAACAAAGTAATACAGACACACTCCAGAGAGTGGCATCATCCACCATTGATGGTAACAATTCTCAAGAGAGCCTGGATCATGACATAGCTTAAATTTTTGGTAAAGAAGACAGACTTCAAAATAGGTACAAGCTACTCTCATGAACTTCTAATAAACACATTTTTGAAAATTCAGAAAGGATAGAGAAAAGTGCTTCAGAATAAAGTAGGGCTCTCAAGAACAGCAGAGAACCCAAGACACACACATTAATCAATAGATTAATTAATCAACAAATCAATTCAGTACCCTAGAACCAGCTTCTATAAGAGGCACTGAGGATAGAATAAAAACATAACACAGAATCAACTCTCGAGAAGCTTGTAATCTAGTAGAAGAGGAAGAAAAGACTGAAATACTATGAAGACTCATTTTAATCATGGTATGAGAAAAAGAGTGATTCATTCTACTAGACTTGGTCAGAGGAGACTTCACAGAGGGACACATATCTAAGCTTGATCTTGAGAGATGAATAGGAGTCTGTTTTTTGGAGAGGAAGGGAAGACATTCCAATTAGAGGAAACAGCATTTAGTGGACTTAGAAGATCTGAAAGAGTTATATCGGAAAGAGCAGGACACAGAAAAACAGAACTTATGGAAACAGTGGGCTACAGCAGAAATGAACTTGGCCGATGAACTAAAACAATAGAAATTTTGGAGATTGGGAAGTGCAGTATTACTAATTTAAGAGCAAGAGAATTATTGTTCAACCAACAACAGGTTATCATATATTTCTAATTTTCCCTACCTCCTTATATCTTCATCCTATTCACCTCCTGATGACCACCTCACTAAATGTTTCTGTAGCTAGTCTCCAAGGCACTGTAGCATGGCTAAACCAGCTGAGGGTTTATAAGCAACTAGCACAAGCTGCTGTGCATGACTCCAGGAGTTATACCAGGGACGTTTCTTGGGTGCCCCAAAGTTGTTGGGTCATGGTCCTTACTCCAGCCTAGTTTTGCCCATTCTTGAAATGGCCAAAGGGAGTGAAACTTCTGGTGAATACTGATGAAGAGCAAAATACAAAGAAGGGCAATGGTATCATCGCTCATTCATATGCAAAGAGAGAAATACATGGAGTAAACATTTTGTTCATCAACTAGAATACAAAATTATTAAATTTTATTTTAAATCATATTTTATTTTTATTGTGATTGTATCTTTTCTTGTAAATCATCTTCTTCTGAATACACATAGAGTTGATGATGGGAAGTAAATTTTAAATACAGGTAAGTTCTGTGGTGAGGAGGTAGGAGCTCAACATTATTCCATCAACGTGATGTATTTGCTAAGTAAATGTTTACCATTATAATGGCACATACATAAAAACTCAGGTACAAATGTTGCCAATAAGGACTTCAGAAAGCATTTCTATATATCCATTCTATAAAATAAATATAAAATATTTTATGGAATACTTACAAATACATACATGTGCTCACACACAACATACTTTAGAAAAGAACTAAACCCCTTTATGACAAATCTGCCAACAGAATAAACAATCTTGACTACAATGCAAAGCTTGCCAAGTCCTGTCAGAAAGCTCTTGTGCCTCAATGTAATTCTCGAATAGTGAAGAACCACTAAAATAACCCTTTCACTCAGACTCCTGTGATTCCCTGCAGGGAGCTTTCACTGCAGTTGTCACTGTGCAAAAGCAATCAAATTTAACATATAGATACAGGGAAAGAAGGCGTGTGAGAGCATATGTGTGTGTGCTCTCACATATGTATGTATGTATGTATATAGAAGGACAGCTGATGTCTCTGATCTAATAAAATATATATGAATAATTGGCAAAGGGGTCTGTAGGACTTCAATGTCTTTAGTTTTTCACCCAGTAGACTTCAAATTTTATTAGAGCTAATGGAGATTTTCATTGAGTTTATGTTCATGGATTTTTAAGTCCATATACCCAGCAGGACGAAATTATCATATAGAACAGTATTTCTCAAATGGTAGGTTGTGATTGATTAGGAGGTTATAAAATCTATTTTAAAAGTTGTGATCAGCATTTTAAAGATTGAAGTATAATAGAACAGAAAACTACAGAAAAGTATTATATATATAGTACATGTAATTTTTTTGTGTGAAACTTTTAGTGTGTATATGAATATGTGTGTTTGTAACTGTGCATGTATGTGTTTTTATTGGGCGATGATCTCCACTTTAAAATCTGAATTGTAATTTTAAAAAGTTTGAAATTCACTGACATACAGTGTCTCTTTTAATTCTGTGTTCAGCACAGTATTTTCATCCTGGAAACAATGAACTCCCTGAAGGCAAGTATTGGATGTATTTCATCTTTATACCCTCCACAGCCCCTGAAGTGCCATGCACTTAGTGGAAGATCACTAAAGAATTATCAAACAAATGTTGAGAACTTCAGATGGTTGTATTTAAAAGGATAATAAAGATAATAGTTTGCATTGACACAGCACTTCATACTTTTCAGAATGCTTTCCCATCGATGATCTCATTGATAATTCAGAACTATTCTGTTGGAAGGATTGCATTAATAAATTTAATTATCTCCTAAGTGTGCTTCATATTTCAGTGGTACACAATAAGATATTCTTTAAGTAGACCTTAACATTTATGTTTAGGGGAGGATCCAGGTTTTATGGGACCTGAAGCTTATAGAATTTTGGAGACCTGCATTAAGAACAAGCACACAAAATGAGGAATAGAAATTTAGGCAGAATAGTAAATATTTATATATAAGGAGAAAGTAAATTATAAAGACTAAAGAAATGGAAAAGTTGGCAATTATTACAAACTATTAAATCCAGAAAAATATAAGTAACATGAGTTTTAAATCAATGGCTGGCATCTCTGTAATATTTTCTTTGTCCTTTTTTGTTGCACCCTTTGGTTTTTCCTTTTGAGACAGAGTCTCACTCTATCACCCAGTCTGGAGTGCAGTGGCAGGATCATAGCTCACTGCAACCTCAGCCTCCCAGGTTCAAGAGGTTCTCCTGCCTCAGCCTAGTTGCATACATTTTGATTGCCTCTCTTGTGACAAAAAAGTTGTAGGATTGTTTTTAATAAAGAGAATAGAATATTTATTTATCATAGCTAATTGAAGTTACTTTTTATTTTTGACAGGTTAGATGCATAGAACATCATCTATGATTTCATAGTCATACTTGCTATTTGTAGTACTCCTAAAATCTGTGCCTTTTAAATACATGAATTCGTATGAATTCCAATCTCTGTTTCCTCAGCTCAGCAATGCTACTGGTCTCTGGCTCTTCCCTGACTGTGGACTGTAAACTTTCTGCAAGCTGTAATCTAGTACAAATGTAGGGTTTGGTTTGGTTTTTTCCCGAAGTTTCAGAGATCACAGTCCTGTTTGGCCTGCTGACTCCTGTCTGAAAAGTATTTTTTTCATATATTTCATCTATTTATTCATGTTCTTCATGTTTAAAGTGGGAGGGTAAATCTGATTTGCATTATTTCATCTGGTCAACATTGGAAATCTACAATACCATTTTTAATTTCTGCATAGTATTTTGTTTTATAGATATGCCATATTTAAACTAGTGACCTATTATTGGATATTTATATTTTTCAATAAAGAAACTTGTTTTGCATAAATATTATGAAAATATTATGCAGATATATTTCTATATGCTTTCAAATATTTCTTTACACAAAATTTCTGGTCTAAGAGTACACAATAACCAAGGATTTTTTTAAATAAATTATATAGATATTACTTACCCATCTAAAATAAGTGCTGGGATTCCTTAGGAACTAACTAAATAACAGTCTTCCTGACTACATAATTTTAAAACAAACTGATACATAATAAAAAGGAATGCCAGCTGTAAGCCAAAATGGCACCTTTGTTGCGTAGAGAAGGTAAGTTAGGTGGTGTGAGGGCTAAAGAAGCCTGCCAACTGAACACAGGGTAAGTAGAGTTGCCCAAGGACAGATAATCCTGGACCAGGAGAAGCTTCATCATATTAATTACTCCTCCAGAGACAGAGTTTACTGTCTGAAACTCCCAATAAAAGGCCACTAGCAATAGTTTCCCAGTAGGAAGGAGGAAGAAACTGAGCTGACAAAACTCTTGTTTATTTTTCCAAAATCTACCAATCAGATAAGTCATTCCACTTCCTGGGACAGATGGTAGTTGTGTAAAAGATACCAGCAGTTGTGCTAATTAAGGTCTCTCAATATGAAAGAAAATATCAGGAAGGGATAAGAAATGTTTTCCTGCTAATAATAATAGTTATTGATAACTTACTATGTACCAAACAATGCACATAATTTCATTAAATCTTTACCTTAACCCTGTGAAGTAGATACCATTATCTTTATTTTATAGAAAGCCTTAAGGTCTGTACTGAGGGAATCTGGAACTACTCAGTAAAGTTCACAGTACTTCTCAGTGTGTCTTACCACTTTATCAAAAGTACTTAGGAAACCTTTAAATTATAGTAGATAGGACCATTTCTTAAATGTGTGGAAAAGTATAACTTTTATTAAGTTGTCATGTAATTGAATTTAATTTCTGCCTAGAGCCACTGTTCCCAATTGATGACAGAAAACTTAATCTACTCCCATTAAGTTAAACCTAGAAATTAACGATTATTCTCAATTCAGATTCAAACTTCTACTCCACCCTTGTTTCCTGAGGTTGTATCTAAGCTCTGGAGGTTTTTGTTTTTTGTTTTTTTTTTCATCTTTACTTGTCAGGAATTCTATAATCACATGGAATTCTATTCTCTCTCTGTTAGCCTCCTTTTCCTTGTCAGGGCTAAGGGTAGGTGGAGAATGGGGGATTATCTAGCCTATCCCTGAACCTATTGTTTATGAATAATCCTTGGTTTTGTTGTTCAAAATAAACATTTTTCCTTCTTTCAAAGCTGTAGACTTTGTGGAATTTAAAGGTATATTAAAAAGTAGTAATTAGGTTCTTGTTCTTTTTGTACCTCAAAGTAATGCTGCTTCTGACCAAATAGGGGAAGAGCAACAGGAAAACTAGGTAATAGGTGTGAGAAATGAGGAGAGAAACCTGTTATCTCAAAATATTAGCCTCTTTTGCAAACATGAGAACCTCTGGGCATGGGGTCTGGGATAATCATTTTAGCAAATTTTTCAGTTTGGCCCTGATCTCAGATGGACCCTACAGGATTGGTTTTTTGGTTTTTTTTTTGACGGAGCCTTGCTCTTGTCACCCAGGCTGGAGTGCAGTGGTGCAATTTCGGCTCACTGAAACTTCCGTCTCCTGGGTTAAAGCGTTTCTCCTGCCCCAGCCTCACAAGTAGCTGGGACTATAAGCACCCACCACCACATCCAGCAAATTTTTTGTATTTTTAGTAGAGACGGGGTTTCACTATGTTGTCCAGGCTGGTCTCGAACTCCTGACCTCAGGTGATCTGCCTGCCTCAGCCTCCTGAAGTGCTGGGATTACAAGCATGAGCCACCATGCTTGGCCACTCCAGAGGATTTAGAGGAGGCTGGGAATGACCTGATAGGTGTCATAATGATGTAAATACGTGGATGCTTAGATTAGAAATAAAAATATACAAATATAAAAATATTCTGATTTATCAGAATGTATGTGCTAGAAAATCAAGGCACTTTCTGCAAAGTGTTTTGACTTTCTATCTTCCTCTGTGCTTTTTGCTGGATTTCTAGGTTTTCCCCTGTATATTTAGTCTAATTTACCTTATGTTCCACTTCTCCCTCTCTTAGATGAGAGGACTGGTTTGAATGGGGTGAAAAGATTAGTAATTATTGGGTATCTATGATGTTCCTGAAACTTTATATGATCTCAGTGAATCTGTACAACATTCAGTTAATTCTCAGAAAGGTTAAATAAATTGCTCAAGTTTGCACAGGTAGCAGGTGACAGAGCAAAGATTAAAATCCAACCTATCTGGTATCAAAGTCAGGCTTTAATTACTTTACTTTGCTGCTTTCCTTGACAGAGGATTTAGTGATACCCCTTGATTCCCTCATTACCAACATTTCCTCTACTTCCCATTCATATGGATGGCCTAATCCTCATTCTTCCTTTCCCCATACTAATTATCAGATTGCGCCTGTAAAGGAAATTGTATATATGGTATTATCTTTTCTGTTTTAGATTTCCGATAACAATACCATTTTTTATATAAGCTTTGTAAAGTCCTATATAGAGTCGTGATTCAAGGCATTGTAACACTGACATGGATTTGAAGCTCAGTTTCACAGTTGTGTGAGCAAGTTAACCTCTGAGATCCTCACATTGCTTTTTCTGGTTTCTGTATCAGGATCCATTTTGTAACATTTAATTCAATATATTTTAATGATTTCAATATATGTTTTTTTCCCTGAAACAAATTTCTTTAGGCCTAAATTATCTAGAGTTCCCTTTTATGTGGGATTATCTTTCTTAATAATATTTTGGTTCCGAGTGGCTGAATTGGTAAGAGAAGGCATAGGATAGATACAGGAGAAGTGAGTGGAAGGACAGGAGTTCCCAGAAAGAGGAAAAGGGACAGAGAAGGTTGTTATCTGTTTTTGGCCTGCTTTCAGGTTTCCTGAGGTTTGGAATCCTCTAGCTCATGGCCCCACTCCTTTCCTGGTCTCAGGTCAGTGCAGCTGGCTGCATCCCAAGGACCTTTTTGTCTATGCAGCCTGCTGTGCTGATGCCCTTGCCTTTTTCTCTCTCTACATCTCCGGAAAGTCTCTGTGTACACGTGCACTTCTTGGTGTACTCACGGGCTACATTTTAAAATAAATTACTTATCAAAAGCATTTTTCCCATAACAAGCAAAGAAAAGCATGGATACAGTTATTTCTTTGAACACATTAAATCTATATATAGTGGAGGCGATATTCACGTGAAAACTTCCTCTGGAGCCCCCTGTGCTGGATGGTATGGATTGTGCAGTGGCAGAATTTAAACTTCTAGTTAAAATTATCTCACTCTTTTCTGCCTTAAAACAGTCCTATCAAATATAACTACTCAGACATCTCACAGTTCAGCTTTCTTTGAGAATTCCTTCTTCTATTCTGCTTGAAAGATGACATCTGAATTCAAGAGAACGTATAGGTCTTCATGGTCATAGGAGCAGTGGGGTTGATTTCAAATGGGCTTTAGTTTCTCCCTGGCTTCTGGGAAATGTTCTTTGTCCCTCATAGTCAACTAGGCATCCTTCTGGAATCACCCGCCAAAGTCTGCATCTGATGAAACTTGTGGTGGGGTCTCTTTGCATGGCCAGTGAACAGGGATCCTCTACTTACAGAACTGCCTCCCCCTTAACTCTTGGCAGCATTACCAATCCTCAGCAGTTTCAACAATGATGCCACCACATTTCTCATCCCCCTTAGCTGGCCTTCTGGCTCTCAACTCACTTACTTCACATGAGAATTTCTAAATCTCTTACAAACCTCACAAGAGAAAGATTCAGCGGGTGCTATTCCTGGTCTTTTCTTTGTGCCTAGTGGGCACATGACAGATTCTAATCTCCTGGACATCCTTTGTTAATGACAGGCAATGTAGGTGATGATCATGCCAGAATCCTAAATGAGAAAGGAAAGAAACTTTTTATTTTCCTCTCTGCTTACTTGTATATCTTAGTATGCATTCCTCCCTTGAAACAAACACTTGAGTGCAATTAGCTTATCTGGGAGATAATCTGTGGAAACACTGGTAAGGGAGTGGGGAAGTGAGAGGAGGAAGGAAAGAAAGCCAACAGAGAGTGCATTACTAAACAAATTATGATGTGCTTTAATAAAGGAAGTATCCTCTTAGCCCTACTGTGGAATATGACTGGTGGGTTCTCTGGTCATATGTAATAATGTGAGACTTTGGTCCCGTCATCAATACTCTACCAAGGCAATTCTAACAATTTTATCTCATTTATTATAGGCCATTATCATCTTCATGCTTCAAGGACTATCCCAGCAGCAAGATAAGATTGACTCAAAACAGCTTTGCTCCCAGGGTCCTGATCATGGAAGAGTGTCTACAGATCAACACGCTCTCTTAAACAGCTTTATATCTGCCCCTCGCTACTCTATGCCCACAGATCTATATTTGGTCATGATCTGAATACAAGTTCATCAACTGCTATTGTTTTGTTTTGTTTTTTTGAGACGGAGTCTCATACTGTCGCCTGGGCTGGAGAGCAGTGGCACAATCTTGGCTCACTGCAACCTTCACCTCACGGGTTCATGCAATTCTCCTGCCTCAGCCTCCCAAGTAGCTGGGATTAGAGGTGTACGCCATCACACCCGGCTAATTTTTTGTATTTTTAGTAGAGACGGGGTTTCACCATGTTGGCCAGACAGGTCTTGAACTCCTGACCTCGTGATCCACCCACCTCAGCCTCCCAAAGTGCTAGGATTACAGGTGTGAGCCACCATACCCACCTTCAGCTTCTGTGGTTTTGGGGGTAAATAATCTTTTTCTTTTATACCAGATATAGTACCTCCCTAGTCAGAGCTAGGTTGAAAGTTATTCCTGATTGTTGATCTAAGTCTGTGATTCTCAAAGCATAGTCTTTGGACCAGCAGTAATGCCTGGGAATTTTTAGAAATGCAAATTCCAAGTCCCATCCCAAGCCTACTGAATCAGAAAATCTAGAGATGGGGACTCAGTAATCCATGATTTAACAAGCCCTTCAGGTGCTACAGATACATGTTAAAGTTTGAGAAACACTTAACTAGGAGCCAAGACCAGAAATGGGAGCAGATCTTCAGAAGGTCAGATATCATCTTATGGGGCACCTGCCTCAGATGAGACCTTTTCATGGTCTCCAGGTAAGGAAAGGCTGTCCTCTGCCCAAGAGCAGAAAGTTGCTTCTCCTAAGTAAAAAGTTTCGGGAGATTTAGTGGTTCAGTATATTCATATATTCAGATATTCTTATTTTAAACTTTAGTTTTCTATTTTTCCTATCAGGGCCAGGACTATAACATAGGGAATGCTAATGGATTGTACAGTTAGCCTTATTTGTAACTTTTACTTTCCCAGTAAAATCCATAGCCTAATTTAGCAGAGTCCGTCCTCTGGCTGCTGGAGATAAGGGTCTCTTTAAGTACTGTCACACCAGACCAATGGCTTCCACACTGTGTTCTGAGTTGACAGTTGAGTGATGTGACTGTGTGATTTACTCTTATCTTCCTTTGCCACTTTTATGGCCCAAGAACACACAAACACCTCCACAGATCTTACTGTTTCCTTATCTCTCTCAAACCCTTGAGTTATTGCACATACCACATATCCTCTTTCACCTGTAGTCTATCCCAATTCACCATAAGTAAGGCTTTTTGTGTTGCTGGAGTACTATAAAAACTGTCACCTTTCTGTTGTTGCCTTACTTTGGTTTCCTCTAGAAAAATATTCTAAAATAAAGATTCAATTGCAAGTAGATTTAACAACCCTTATCTCATTGTCCAGATGGTGTCACATGGCCTAATTGTGCTGGTGATCATTCAAGTGAGAATTTAGTTTTCTTACCTGCTACCATGTGACGCAGCAAGAGAGAATGAGGATAGGAGTGAATATTGGCTCAGCCAAATAGCAATGTTTGCCACAGAAGGTATGTAAAAAACATTACCCAACTATACATATAAACACACACACTCACACATGCATGTCACTGCATATGTGATTTATTCTCTCTTCTGTGTATATAACAATGTTTACCCCTTAAAATGTAGAGGGAGTAGGGGGATAGTGGTTGGTAGAAGAGATGGCAGAAATTATAAAAATAAAGAGATATATGTCTGTATTTAGGAGAAGTGTTAGAGATGGTGGATGTGCTTCCCATATTCTAACAATGGTTGATGACTTTGGAGACGTTCCATATAGATTTTTCTTTCTTTACCTAAAAGCAGTTTTAAACAGGCATCAGTGAAAAGCTGCTAAATTATAGAGAAAAAAAATCACAGGAATGCACATTTTGAGAAATAGTGAGGGTGCACACAAAGATTGCTCAATAATGTTTACTGAACTGAAATGAGTTTTACAATTCTGTTGACGTGAGTTGCTTGGACTAAATCAGGAAGTTCTTCATTTCCTCATTAGGAAACTGTCAGGCCTCTGAGCCCAAGCCAAGCCATCGCATCCCATAGGTATGACTTGCACGTATATACGTCCAGATAGCCTGAAGTAACTGAAGAATCACAAAGGAAGTGCAAATGTCCTGCCTCGCCTTAACCGATGACATTCCACCACAAAATAAGTGAAAATGGCCGGTCCCTGCCTTAAGCGATGATATTATCTTGTGAAATTCTTTTTCCTGGCTCATCCTGGCTCAAAAATCTCCCCCACTGAGCACCTTGTGACCCCAACTCCTGCCCGCCAGAGAACAACCCCCCTTTGACTGTAATTTTCCTTTACCTACCCAAATCCTATAAAACAGCCCCACCCTTATCTCCCTTCGCTGACTCTCTTTTCAGACTCAGCCTGCCTGCTGGTGAAATAAACAGCCATGTTGCTCACACAAAGCCTGTTTGGTGGTCTCATCACACGGACATGCATGACAGAAACTATGAATGGTGACCTTTACTCACCTGATTGCCTTTCATGTACTAGAAATTGTTAGTAGTCTGCAAAAACTCATTTTAAAAAAAGTGAAATAAAACAACATAATATTAAACAGATTAGAAAAATCAACTTGAAACTTGGCTTTAAAAAGGTAAACTCTTTCTGTATCTTTTTCTAAAATTTAACAATTATTAGCCCTCTCTCTTACAACAGCATAAATGTGTGTACCACTAATGTCCAGAATTTTTTTTTCTGATGCTGTTTTTCACAGAAGAGAATCATGACTCCTTAGAGGGTAGCTGTTTCAATGACTTGAAGCAGGAAGAAGTTAGGATTTGAAGCAATATGTCTGAAACATAGTTTTTGCCAGGGAGAAAAGATGTTTTTACAAATGTCAGGGGGTGAAACCTGAAAGGATAAAGGAGCTATCTAATGAAAAATCTACTGTTTAAGTTATTAAAAATTGAGCATCAAATCACAACAATAATTAGTAATTGACATACATTGTGTGAAAGCCTACGAATTCATAATAACAAGTCAAAAAAAGTTGTAAGTGTGAAAAATTGGAAAACAACAAAGCAAGAGAATATAGCAGAATAGGATTATGTTTCAAAAATAATTTTAATACGTAGAGAACAGTTTTGCTCCTTCCATTAAACGTATGAATTTTACAAATTATAGTGATTTTTTTTTTGGGTAAATATGAGTAATACAGAGAACAATGTGTAAAACAATGGTCCCAGAAAAATAGGAATAAACAAAAAGTACTGATCAGTACTGGTGGCTACCCACAATCAACACCACTAGTCAAATTCTCAATAACCACATAGAAAGAGGGTTTAATTGCATATGCTGAGGTAAGTGTCTTACAGAGGAACTTCATCTTCACATGATTTACCCTTTATCTCCTAGGACATAAGACTTCCTGATGACTCTACTAATTATAGTGAGATATAATTGGAAATTTAGTGATATCTTGGACCCAGCTAAGCTGTCCGCAGATTTCTGACCCACAGAAACTGTGAGATAGTAGTTTTGTTTTAAGCCACTAAGTTTCAAGAATAATTTGTTATGCAGCAACAGTAATTAGTACACCAAGAATGATAATGTTAGGGAAATGAAGTTTAGGTGTATCTTTGTCCCACATCCCAATCAGGAATCTGTTGACAGATAATATAGAATTTGCTGCTTAGGCTAGAAATAGAACTCTTTTTCATTTGTGTCTGTTAAGATTTGTGCTAGGACGTTTTGTCTGCTAACTTCACTGTAACCCATAGATAAGAATAAGAACAAGAAATAGAGTAAGAAGAGAGCTAATAAAGAAATAAAATGTAAATATGTGGATTTTAAATTCCAGAAAAAATTTAAAATGCTTTAATTTTTTTGGTTTTTGTATAAGTGCAATAATAAATTCAAATTATTGTTATTTTGATCATGTGCTTTGTCTATTTCTGTATAAGTACCGCACGCTAACCGATTGCGCCACTGGAGCTCCTGCTTTGTCTATTTCTTAAGGAGTTTAAGCATTAGAGCATCAGGAGATTATAATATAGTAGATTTGTCTTAAATTGAATTTTGCAGTAATACAAGCAAATAAGTTTGTAGTCAATGTTCAAATATTTGGATAAATGTTTATTTATTAATTATGCAAATACAGTGTAGATATTTACAGGAATGATAATTTTTAATGCTTGAAAGACTATTACATGTTCAATGTTTTCATTAGACAAGTAAACTGGACATTAAGGATACTCTTATTGATACATTAAAGCTCCTTGGACATCCCTATATTGTACAGGCTCAATCCACTTTTAAAATATAGATTTTATTTATTTATTTGTTTGTTTACTTTTAAAGACAAAATCTTGCTATGTTGCCCAGGCTGGAGTTCAGTAGCTATTTACAGGCACAATCATAGTGTACTATAACCTTTAACTCCTGGGCTCAAACAATCCTTCAGCCTTAGCCTTCAGAGTAGCTGGGGCCACAGGTGAACGCCACTGTGCCCGACCAAACCCACTTTAAGCAACAAATACTTTCTTTTCTGTAGAGAAACTAGAAGTAGAAAAATGCTGAGAGTTGTAGGAGATTGTGGGATAATTCATCTGGTGACAGATCCATAGCAACCACTGTCCAGTCTGCTGGGGGCTGATAGCTTGCTCTTTCCCCAAGCCTGAGTCTCATTCTACATGGAGAGTACTAACTAGTATGACATTCATGGCCTCTTCCCATGGTGACATTCACGATCCTCTTCCTTACTCCTCTGCTACAGAAGAAAGAGTGACTTATTTGAAAGCTAAGTTTGGAAGGAGGAACTAGGAAAGTGTATTTTAGCCCTCTCATCTCTTATTTATTTTGTGATCTATCTGCACATAGCAGTTTGGCTCCTTCTGGCATAAGTTTTACAGGGCAAACCTTCCATTTCAGGAGGCTTATGGTGGCCAGTTTTTTTTCTGTGACTGAATGAGTAAATGTGAGAAAAGGCCTTGACCTGTGGGGCATTCAAAGCAATAAAGGGGATATTTAAATTTCTGTCTGCTTGATTCTTCTTAATTAGTCCAAAATGAGGCTATGAAAGAAGGTGCTATTTGTTACTCCCATCCTAACATTGTTGTATGTTTAAACCATAAGAACATAGCTTAAAATTTACAAGGTTTTTCTGATTTGAATGCAGTTACTCACAAATGACGACTATTGTGATGTTATGTAAGTTCTTGTCATGGATGTAGTTCCTCTTCCACAGTTTCACATCTAGAGTTAGATTTGCATGTTTTTTTTCACCACAACAAGCACATATTTTCACAATTTTGGCAGAACTGTGTTATACTTTTCATCATTCTATGATTTCAGCTCCTTACAATATCGTTCTTAATGGATGAATGCTGTTTTTCTTTTATTTGTTAATGGCGTTCATGATACCCATGGTTATCATTGCTAAATGCTATTATGATGATTTGTCATTTTTTTTTCAGGTGGAAAAATATACCGTTGAATGAGAAGTGTGTTGTTAAATCTGATATACAGATACTGTATTAGTTTGAGTTTCCTTAAGAAGAGTCTGAGACATAACTTTGAATTATATCAGTTTATTTGGTAGCGGTGGGGGGGAATCATGGCTAAAAATGAGGCGAATGAGGCAAGAAATGATGGAAAGTTGATAAGTGGTGTATTATTGTGTTGGTACATATAGCTGGAGCTTGATCCTACTGGGGATCTTCTGAGGAGCCATGTAAAATGCACTCGCAATTATCACTCCAAAGGACCAGGAGACTGTGAGGACAGGGGACAGGGTCCTTTTTCTATTGACTGTCCTCAAATGGTGGAGGGTTAACTTCCCCCAACTTCTGGGCTGCCTCCTGTGGCAGCATAATGGAGAAAGGTGGGTGGCAAGAGCAGAAGCTTGAGACAGGTAAAGATGCTTGCAGCTTGCACAGGATCTGTCTTTCCACCACAGCTGCAGCTGAAACCCACAGGTGAACTGACAGGATGTGGTACAAGGCTTACAAAGCATCTGCTCCAAGTATGATTCAGAAAATATTAAAAAGAAGAAAAACATTTGCCACGTTCATCCCATCAATATGTGGCTTAACTGTTGGCCTGGTATAACTAAACAATCATTTGCAATGCTTTCAAATTCCAGAACTGTCAGATATATCTGTACGTTTGTATTTTTATTTTAGTCTATATCTATTTTTAGATATCTAATTTATTTTAATCTATTTATCTATGTATCTATATATGTATGCATGTGTCTATCTATGTATCTACCTCTCTACTGACCCAGTCAAAACTTTCTTTATATTGCGCTGACTTTGAGGGCATTCCCCAGGGAGGAAACTGAATGTGAAAACTTAGGTTATTTAGGGGTGGATGCTAACAAGAACCCCTTTCTTGGAGGCCAGTCGGAATTTGGATGGGATGAGCAACTAAAGCTCTAGAGAAAAAAGTCATTATTTGTAGGCCAGATTCTCTAAGTCCAAGTTTTTCTGTGCATATTTTTCTTCTGTTATCCTCTGGCATTAAATAAAATCTTACTGAAATGTTCTAGTTTGTTCTCTATTGTGCTCACGGATATTAAGTAATAGATTTGATGTTCACAATTGGTTCGTAATTTTAAGGGACCATAGCACTTACATGGTGTGTCCTGGTAGTAGTTTAAGAGTAAGGGAATCTGCAAGAGGAATCTCAGATTCACTACTGTGGAGATGGTCCCTTTTTTGTCTCTTGTTGAGAAAGGTAGCAGTTTTCTACAGGGTCTCACCATGAATAGTTAAAGGTCTTTAAATATTGTTTCACCTTCTACAAGAGTTGATTTAGTTCATCCATTTTCTAAATCACGTTAATTCAAAACTGTGTTATATCCTGAAATAATACATGTAAGGTTTAATTCTTCCCAATAAATAGTTTTATTTTAGTGATCTATTTAATAATTTAGTATCAGGGATGGGTTCAGAAACTGGCCTTATTAACATCTTCATAAACGGTGGAAAAGAAAATGTTCACATTGAAATTCCCAAGTTGGCCAGTGACCCTAAGCTCTTCTGGTTGATGAAAATGCCAAGCTGATGGAAACAAACTGCAGAAAGACTTCAAAAATTGATATATGAGCCACAGAAGGGACAAAGATAAAATAATGAGCCAACGCACTTGGAAAAAAAAAATCCAAACTATACTTGCAGAGTAATGGGCTTGGAGCTATCTATTACAATACGGGGATCACTGTGAACTCTTCTCTGAGGACAGGGAGGAGTCCATTAAAGGTTGATGGAATTCTGACGATCACAAGAAAGGGAAAGGAAACCAAATAGAACACAATGTCCTCTTACAGAAAATCAAGGTGCACATGTGTCTGTTTTTACAGTTCTGATCACTATATTCAAGAATATGACGAAAAGGAAAGCAATAGGGGTAAGACATCTGAAAGAACCAGGAAGAAGGGCCATGCTGCCACATTAAGTGTAGACTAAAAAGATTTAAGCTCCAAAATGGAATGGCGAAGTTTGAGAGAAAATAAAGCCCAAATCTTCAAAATTGTTAAAGATTTTGTTTTGTATGTAAAAACCAGGTAATTATTGTAAAAGAGGCAAAAGAAAGAATAAATTGAAAGAATTTTTATTTAAAAGATTCAGCATAGAGTAGATGTATGAAACTCATTTCTTAGAGAGATAGTACCTGATAAAAGTAGAATTTCCAGAAAGAATTTAATAAACTCTTATAGTATGCAATTAAGTTGTTATTCAAGAAAAAATAATGTTTATTGGATTTATCTCTAGCTTTGTAAGCTGGATATTAATAAATTCTCATTTACTATCTTTTGGTGTTCACCAAAAACAGAGGTAAAAAGCATCTCCTCAGGGCCAATAGCTTCATGAATTGAGAAGTTAAAAATGGAGATGTGTAATTATTACATGAGTTTCTGAAACATCTGTCACATCATATTGTTTAGTTATTATTGAGACAAGGCAGTGAACATCCAACAGATTTAATCTCTGCAAAACACAGAAACATTTCTCAATATTTTTCTCTCTTAAGCAAATCAGTTAATTCTCATCTCAGGGAGATTAGCTAACATCAGAAAAATCTCTGCTTAAAACCCCTTGGAAACTCAGGAATTTCTTTATGATTTGAGTTCATGTGTTTAAAGTAACTGGAATACTACTTAATTGTTTCAGTACTACTGATTTTCAATAACTTATTAATAGTACCCCAGGGTAGAATTAGTCAACTATAGTGTAATGGTACTTGATGTTATTCAAAAACAATCTTAAAATAGTTAATTTGGCAGCTATGTATAGACACAGTCCACTTCTAAGGAAATAATACTTTGCTGGTTACAATCTATTCTTACTCCTTTACTTGATTTTTATGAATGAACCCTAGTAAAAATGTATCTAATGTGGGGAGTCAGCAAATACTTTTGAAAAGGTCCGAACAATAAAAACTTTAGGGCCGGGCGCGGTGGCTCAAGCCTGTAATCCCAGCACTTTGGGAGGCCGAGACGGGCGGATCACGAGGTCAGGAGATCGAGACCATCCTGGCTAATATGGTGAAACCCCGTCTCTACTAAAAATACAAAAAACTAGCCGGGCGAGGTGGTGGGCGCCTGTAGTCCCAGCTACTCGGGAGGCTGAGGCAGGAGAATGGCACTCCAGCCTGGGCGACAAAGCGAGACTCCGTCTCAAAAAAAAAAAAAAAAAAAAAACTTTAGGCTTTTTGTACCATGTGGTCTCTGTTGTAACTCTTCAGTTATGCCATTATAATGTGGAAGCAGCCAGAGGCAATACATTAACAATTAGGTGTGGCTCTTTGTTCTAATAGAACTTTATTTACAAAAGCAGGCACAGGCCAACCAATAGTAAATACATTAAGTTAAAGCTTATATTTCACAGGAAGCACCTTTGGCTCAACCTGTGTATACAGTAGGCTTTTACGTTTAAGACTGATTCTCTGCTGAGGATTATGTGTTTAAAAGATAATAATATATACAGTCAGAGGGCCTGTGTTCGTGACTGTTCTATTTGCTAACCTTATGACTTTGAGGAAAAGGCTTAACTTTTCTAAGTCTTGATTTTTTCATTCTAACATGATTAATTGTGAGAATTAAATAATATTATTGAGAAGGATTTTGTAGAAATATTCTACAAATACTAGTCACTGCTATCGGCTACTCTGGGTCATTGGTTAACACGTGCCATTTTCCCCTTTGTGAACAACCCTATTTGCTTATTAACTCCGTGTACTTCCCCTAAGTGAGAAGTAAGTCCAAGGAGGATCTGATAGAATCCACTTTACTAAAAAAAATTTAAATTATCTGATAATTTTAAGATTTTATGAAATGCATGCTTATACAGGAAAAAAATTCTAAAATATGTAAAAAGAGAAAATTGAAGTTGTAGTAGATGACATAAATGATAATAGGAATTTAAGAGGAAAAGGATGAGAAATTAGAGAAAATGAAAGAAGTGGAAGATGAAAGATAAGAGGCAAAACCAAAATAGAGCCAATAACGGGAGTATAGGAGAAAAATAATAAGGCAAAGTTAATGAAAGTAGGTCTAGTTGAAGGTAGGTATCAGAGCCTACAGGCAATGAACTGAATAGGAAGCTTGCAGGCCTGAATGTGTCTGTTCCCATTACCGGGGGAAGATCTTTTCTCCTACATTTTGCTTTAGTTATTACACTTGAGACCTTCCCATTTGTCTGTGTATTTACTGACAGATATCCAAAGATAAGGTCCAGGGAAGCATTTCAGATAAGAGCCCTTGGGTCTATTGGCTCTGCATTTCTAATCAGAGAAAACTTCCTTGACAAAAATCATGCCCGTGTGCCCTGACTACAAAATGAGTGAAGATAAATGAAGATTAAATAACAGACTTGTTAATCAGGATTTGGGGTAGACTTAAATTTTCACAGTCCATTTTCTCACTCTCACTTTCTCGCTCTCTCAAGCCTGTATTCCTGCTTATACATTCTCACAACACACATCCACTCCCACGCACGCCTGTCAAACTTTCTCTACCCAGATGGATAAAACGGACTGAAGTTGGGTGCACCAATGTGTCTTTTATAATCAGTATTCAGTGCCTCAGAGTCAGGCAAATGAGGAGAAAATAAAAAGCATACTTTAAAAAATCATAGAGAAATAAACATTCCTATTTTTCTTCCTGTTGTGACTCATGCTATCCTACCTAGGTACCACGCTCATGTTAAGTGGATATTCAGTTCCACCATCTGACAAACAGAAGGTTAAAAGTATGATTGCTTAAGGAGAAACAAACAAGAGGGTTTTATTTTCATCTCAAAAGGAGGTATTTAAAATATGTCTCCTTACCCCCAAACATGGTTATTTTCAGTCACTGAATTATATGTGGACTTGGCTATACCAGCAAAAATATAAAAACACACTTAAGAATTATATCTTTTGGCTGGGCGCGGTGGCTCACGCTTGTAATCCCAGCACTTTGGGAGGCCGAGGTGGGTGGATCACAAGGTCAGGAGATCGAGACCACGGTGAAACCCCGTCTCTATTAAAAATACAAAAAAATTAGCCGGGCGTGGTGGCGGGCGCCTGTAGTCCCAGCTACTCAGGAGGCTGAGGCGGGAGAATGGTGTGAACCCGGGAGGCGGAGCTCGCAGTGAGCCGAGATCGCGCCACTGCACTCCAGCCTGGGCGACAGAGCGAGACTCTGTCTCAAAAAAAAAAAAAAAAAAAAAAAATTATATCTTTTGTTAATTTGCAATTTTAGTGGATATGGAAGTTTGGACTTAACTGAGAAAGGAAGGACAGTTAGATCTGGGGAAAAAGCAGATCAGGAGTGGTTTGACAAGAGAAAGGAATTGATCGCCTGGGAAAGAAACACTAAAAATTTTATGAAACACTTTCTATAGCATTCAAAGGGAGGACTTTTCAGAAAAAAATTAAAAGCAAAATATTAATACTTATATATATATTATTTTCTAAGTTTAAGAATGGAAAGTAATGTGTTTTGGATACTTCCTAAATATCTAGGGGAAAAATATACATTCTGGTGGTAGTACCACCTCTCTTTGCTTTATTTTCAGCCGTTCAGGTATTATTCTATAATGAAAAGTGGAATTTATTAGATACTGCTCCCAGGACTAAAATCTCCTATTTTAATGAGGTAAACTACTTTGTATTCTTCTTTTACAGAACTTCTATTTTTTGTTTCTGAATCGAAAACTCACTTAAGCACCTTCTGGTCAAAGAAAAAAAGATTCCTAGAACTATGCTTTGAGTAGGTACACTTCCAAAGGACTTAAATAGTCTATCTAATGTCCTCTATTTTTAACCCAATAGAAAGAAAAAGCAAGAAAGGAGAGAGACACGTGTTACAGGTTTCCCCAGAACTCTCCTCACTCCAGGTCAGTTATGGTTGCTACCACCAAATAGAAGTAGATAGCACAGGTATACACCTTGACCTTTTTATTTTATGATTACAATAGGTTTTCATCTTATCTCTACTGCCCCACGTCACTCATAAGACAGCAGTTTCCAAACATACCAAGATCACTATTTTAACCTGAGACTAAAAGCATGGAATGACCTGAATTGGATTGAAATTGGTTTTCTCTAGATTGCTTTTTAGATAATTATAGATACCTGAATTAATCAAAAACATGCGCTTAAGCTTTGCAGAGCAGCTTGTCAAAGTCTGCTGCTTAAGAATACCCTGTTTTTGCTCTTTTTTAAAATTCACTACAGAAGAAACATTCTTCTATGGTAACATATGATGAAAGTGACACTGATTTGGAATGTAAATATATGCAGGGTGTTTTAAACCGACAGCATTTTGTATGAAAAAAATACTTTAAAACATGTATACTATCTTTGAAATGCAATTGACAGAATAAAACAATAACAGTAATTCTATTCTAATTTCTAAAGTGTATATTATAAGGGGATATTCACTCAAGGATATAATTTTTTTGCCTTGTAAGAAAAATGTCAATATTTTAGTTATGTTTTAGTATTTGACTAAGAAATGAAGCTAGTTGAAAAATTGACTTCTCTTTAAATCAAATAATACAAAATCATTGATATTTGATTTTTTAAATCACATAGAGGATAATTTCATGTAGTTCAATCTAAAACATGTCTTCTTCAAAGAGACATGTTCCCCCCCAGAAAGAATACTTTAAAAAAATCACAACTCTTGCCAGGTGCGGTGACTCACATCTGTAATCTCAGCATTTTGGGAGGCTGAGGTGGCCTGATGGCTTGAGGCCAGAAGTTCAAGACCAGCCTGGCCAACATGGTGAAACCTTGTCTCTACTGAAAATACAAAACTTAGTCAGGTATGGTGGCATGCGCCTGTAATCCTAGTTACTTGGTAGGCTGAAACATGAGAATCACTTGAATCCCAGGAAGGTTCAAGTAGCCAGTGGAGGCTGAACCCCAGGAAGGTTCTCCATAACCAGTGGAGGTTATGGTGAGCAGTGATCATGCCACTGCACTGCAGCCTGGGTAACAGAACAAGATACTGTCTCAAAAAAAAAAAAAAAAAAAAAAAGAGCAACTCTTTTATGCTTTACATATTTTGAATAGCATAAGGTTTTAAATTCTACTACTTGTAATTTATTAGATATGTATTTGTCCAGGCAATTTCCCAGGCTGCTTTGTGCAAATTAGAATGAAATATTTGGAATCCATATGGATTTAAGGCTCTAGTTTAAACTAACGTCCTCAACGTTTTTAAGGTCTTGAATACAGCCATTGGTTTGCCAGGACAATTTAATGAGTTTTATTACATTTACGCATCCATGTATCCACCATCACAATCAAAATGTAAAATGTTTTCTTCCCCCTACCTTCTGTTCCTTTGCAGCCAATGCCTCCATACCCAGAGGCAACCACTGATCTGATTTCTATCCTTATGGATTAATTTCACCTTGTCTAGAACATATAAAAGTGAGATGATATAGTATGTATGCTTTTGTTTCTGCTTTCGACCAGCAAAGTATTTTAGATTTATCCATGTTATTGTATCAGTAGTTCCTTTTTATTGCAATGCTGTAGCATTCCATTGAGTGAATGTATTGTTATTTGCTTATCCATTCACCTTCAGATGGACATATAGGTTCTTACCAGTATGGGGTTATTATGAATAAAGCTGCCATGAATAACTGTGTGTAAGACTTTGTGTCCATTTCTCTTGGGAATGTACTTAGAAGTGGAATTGCTTGGTCATAGAGTAAATGTATGTTTAACTTTATAATAAATTATCAAATTATTTTTCAAAGGAGTGATACCTTGATTTTTATTCCATAATCTCTGGATTCCTTTTCTTGTTGCCATTATAACAAATTATCATAAATTTAGTGCTTTTAAACAACCTGTATTAATTATCTTACAGTCCTGAAAGTCAGAAGTACAACATTAATCTTAGGGCTTGTTCCTTATGGAGGCTCTGAGGATAGAATCCATTTTCTTGTCTTTTTAAATTTCTAATGGCTACCTGCATGTCTTGGCTCACGATCACTACAGCATGTTGCTTCTGTTTTCGAATTTCCTGCTGTCTCTTTCATCTCCGAACTCCTTCTTCTGTGGAGGAATCTCTGTGATTACCTTAAGCCTGACAAGATAATCCAGGATATTCCCTTATCTCAAGATTCTTAACTTAATCACATCTACAAAGTCCCTTTTGGCATATAAGGTAATAGTCACAGGTTCTGCGGAATAGGATGTGGATGTATTAGTGGGTCATTTTTCAGCCTACCACAGGCTCTGACTTTCTAATTAAATAGTTTTAATCAGAATACCCATTTAGTCAAAACTCTGAGGTACATACAAAGTTTTTGGTATCACTTCCTCAGGCTTAATAGCTACTATTAATTGATGGTTACCACATGCCAAATGCTGTGCTGAGTACTTTGCACATAATCTTAATTCACACAACTATTCTCTCATATGGTTTTAAATGTTCCCAGCTTAAGATGAAAATACTGTGCAGACTTTTGTACAAGGTCACAGCATAACAGAGCTAGGATTGAAACCGGTTACAGCTTTACATAAGGTCTACACTGTTAACTACTATGATTCATTCCATTTATCTCATTCTGTGTTTCTTACAATCTTTTTCCTTTACGACTTAGCTTCATCTCATAGACATGTTTTTAAAGACTTGTATCAATAGCATTTATTTGTAACCCTCTTAGTATGAAGCATTACGGCAGATACTGTTAGTAAAGAAAAAGGAATTGATGTAAGCAAATTGGGAGAGTTAACAAGTATAAAGTATAAAAATTACAATAATGCAATATTTAGTAAAAGTACACAGACAGAAACAGAGTTCTGAGACTTCAAAGTAGAGAAATCACATTTAGTTTTATATGGGGATGGTGGAGGAGGAGTATTGGGAATCTATGGGAAGGCAGAGGGTACTCATCAAGAAAAGCCTCACAGAGTACATACAATTATGAGATAATTTTTTTAGATTCATTGAATCTGAATTTAGATAAATCTAGATACACTTGAAAAAGGTATAAACTGTTATCTTTTACTGGGTCCATTTTAGCCATCATAACAACTTGTTTGTGTTCAATACAGTCTAAGTGGTTGGTACACAGTAGTTAGAAAGCTACTAGATTTAATTATTTATAGCAGAATGATATCTGTAAATATTTCCCTATTTAGATCGTAGACAATTGCCATAAGATGAGAAACACAAGAGAACTCAGCAAGACCTAAGTCAAATTCTTGACTATTCAGCTCCAAAGTAATAATAATTTTGATAATTTTAATAGTAAAAAAACTGCTTACCATATGCCACATACAGTCCTAAACACTGTACTAAGTGCTTAGCTTATTTAATCACAACAATCCTTTGAGACAGGCACCTTTATTATGCTCATTTTTCCCGTTGAAAAAACTAGACAGGGGTTGATTTATGTAATGGCAGATAGCTAGTAAACATTTACACAGAGATTTGAACCTGGGCATTCTGGCCCTTGAAACCAAGTGCCTGATCATGGCATATTACTGACTCTAAGAGTAAACTAAATAGACTATTACTAGTCTACATCAGAAACTGTCAGCAATCCAAAAGCCAGTGCTTTTGATATACATAAGCCTTCTTGAGAGACAATATATTTTTCCTTAAAATTTCAAGAGGTAAGTTTTGAACATAAAGAGGATGCAGGATATGTAATTTATCCTGTACATTATAGAGTTGACAAAAATGCAGGATCAAGGTCTTTTTGGGTCACTCAAAGGAAACGAAATTCTGATCAGCTGATGGGGAAAGAAAAATCTGAGAAGACCCTATTAGGGCTTTAATGGGTGCCAGAAAAGGTCCTGCTTACTTCCATTCTGTGTAGTCTAAACCTCATAGGGAGGGCAAAAGAAAGTCTGGCTAAGGGTATGGATCCATAGCAGGTGAAGCTTCAGAAGGTGCAGCTCCCAAACCGCAAAGTAAAAGACGTCCCAAGTCCAACATCATGCCTGAGTGACAATTGACCATGACTGAAGGAGGTGTCTGATCATAGGTCTGAAGACAGCCTCTCAGAGCCCTGTGTGCCCTAGAAGCAACGGCTAAATGTAGGCTGGTATATGACAGGATACACTGTCCAAGCCAGGACAAGCATGAAGGGACAAAATGGTACCCAAAGCCTGAATGAACAAAACACTCGGATGATGGCATACTTTATAGACATTCCAGTTCTGATCCTGGAGACAAAAAGTGAGTCTCCTAGAATTCAGATTATCCTTAAGGGGAAGGGAAAGAGGAAAAACATGAAACAGTTTTAAACCGAAAGAGACTGAGATATATCTGAAAGCAACTGAGTCACCTTGAATTAGCAAGGTTAATTTTTCAATTAGAACAAACTTGAGAAATAAATAAATCATTTACAGAAAAAACAATAAAAAATGCATTTTAGAAAATCTTACTTTTGTTCCCTGAGAGCTTCACACTTCTTCCAGGGAGAGAAGGAAAAAAACAACAACAACAAAAAAAACTCAATAAAAAAAGTAACGCAGTTACTAGGCTTGAAAAAGACTATTTTGCTATAAACATTCTTTCCTCAAGATTTTAGACTTTTTGTTCATAGGTCAGGAAATTTCGTCCGAGGATATTCCAAGAGATTAATCTTAGAGGTTAAGTCTTCTCAAGATCATTGAGAAGATTGTAAGAGGTTATATATATGAAAAGTTAGTGGAAAGTACTACCTGTAAAACACCATTGTTTTCATTTTTTAATTGGCAAAGGCATGATTAGTGGCAAAAACAAGGTCTGTAAACTGTATTTCATTTCTTTTTCTATAATATCATAAACATTGTCTTCCATTTCCTCGAGACAAATTTTCCTTTTCTGCCCCAACTATTATAAAATGATAGTATCAGATAACAGTGAAAAGGAAAGAATTCAGGTTCATCAGTCTTTAAGTCACACAAAACAAGGCAGTATTAGGTGTCTGAGTAGTTGTTAAAAGCAGCTTGAATATGTGAGTGTCACTGGGCTGTGAATATTTTCTGAAGTTCATCATGTTGGCAGTTGAATGTGAGATATTTTATAGGGGAGAAGTGGGTAGGAGAATATGCAGAAGATCTAGCTTCTATTTCCTGTTGATTGTAATCACATTTGTCATTCACCTGCTTGAACTGCTAAAACTCTTCAGGAGCCTGATTGAAGAAGCCTCCTGTTAAGTGGAAAAAAGTCTCTCCTACTTCTTAGCAAATCACAGTAAACATGTCAACACATTATGGGATGCGGTAAACTTTTGAATATATGAACATCTGATGAAAAGATCTTTTTGATCAGAGCTTTTATGTTGGTTCAATAGGCAGGACTAGTTATCCGCTTTGTTTACTTTCAGGTATCTGAGGCAGTTATATACACATGCTGGGATTTGGGGTCAGCTCCCTGTGAAATTATGGAAACACATTTAACACATAGGCTTTTGAGTCTTCCCTCCCCACCGACCCTAGTATTTTAAAACGGGATGTCCTGGCTCTAGGAAAGTGCCTCGATATTCTAAAATAGATACATTAAATAGAGTACAAAAATGCTGTTAAACTTTTCTTCTGGGTGTTTGTAGCACATTTGTGCAAGTTGTAAAAAAAATTGTTTTGCTGAATTTTCTTTAGCACATTCTTAGTGAGAGAGTAATATTTAATATCACTGACAAATATATTGGGCATCTCTAGTAAGTTTTTCTAATTATTTGGATTTGTAGACATTCAGAAGTTGTCATAGCTATAGATACTGATAATTTAAAAAAGCAATCATTGCTCTGATGACCTTAGTTATAAGAATAAATATTCCTACTAATAATAACCACTGCTACATTTATTGAGCACTTATTATGTTCTAGGCATTGTTCACAACGCTTTCCATGCATTACCTCATTAATCACAACAACCTTAAGAGGTAGGCATTACTATTATTCCCATTTTAAAGATAAGAAAACTGAGGTACTGAAACGTTAACTATCTTGCTCTGGGTTACATGGCTAGTGAGTATTAAAGCTGTAATGTGAACAGTTACTCTGACTCTACAACCAGTACTCTTAATCACCAGGCTAATTATAGTCTACTTTCTTCAGTTTTTATTTTTTATTTTCTGCTTTTTTTCATTAGCCTCTCCAAATTCTCTTTCTTGCTTATCCTCTCTCTTTACCTATATTATCACCATCCCCATTCTTTTTAAGGGTATCCCTTGCTGTTCATCCTCCCCTTCTCATCCTCTCTTTCTTTCTCATCACACTACCTCTTCTGTCTAGAATTTCATCTTCCAAAGTCTTCTTCATGTAAAAAATATTTCACTAAACAAATACAAGTGTTTGTACTTGAGGTTTTAAACGAAGGCTTTGAAGAAAAGAACAGGTTAGAATTGCGAGACCGTAGGTTCTAACATTAAGAGAAATGAGGGAGGAGACATTTTACCAACATTTGAGTTGAAGCTTCATCCAGAGGTATTTAAGGCATTGAGTTTCCATGGATATCCAATGTTGTGGCCGCTAATGTCTTTTCTCTTCCCTGTTTGATTTCTCCAGGAGAATTAGGTGGCTGGTGTGGGGTGGGGGTAGGGGCAGGTAAGGAGAAGCAAAAATAAATAAATAACAAGGCAGGATATAGAGGTGATTCACTAACTGTCAGGAAGTTTAAAGTGTGAACAAGACTGGCAGTAGGAAGTGACTCACTAACAGGCAACCCAGGGGAAACTTCCCAAGAGCGAAGAGAAAAGTTAGTTGAAAGAGAGTTGACTGTTGGGATAATTATTAAAGTAAGGTCTTCAGTAGACACAGTACCTTGGAGGTTTGATGCATAACAGGGAGAGGCTATCTGCTCCCTGATAGCTCCCTTGTTTATGCCAGAGGGTTGTGTTTTTTTTTTTTTTTTGGATTTATTGATTTGTTATTTTTAGTAATTCTTTTATTTTAAAATAAAAATAAGCTATAAGAAATAAAGTTAATATTTATCCAGAAGTCCTATGCACTAGGTACTTGATACAAATCATTTTATCTTAAAAATAACTCTGTGAAGCAGACACAAATATTATCTGTATTTTCCAGATAGAAAAACTGAGAAGTTAAATTTCTTGGCCAAGAATACACAGCTAGGATGTGGCAGACGCAATATTAAAAAAGACATCAGGCTCCAGAGTCTACCAGACCAACCACTTTGCAAGATTGCCTCCCGTTATTAATAAATGACTAATTTCTTAGTGAAGGCATGAGTAGGTAAGACTCTTTTATCCCGTCATTTATAGAAAAGCTCAGAGAAAGAATGAGAGAGAACAACTAGAAAGGAGGAGGGAGGAAGGTAAGAGAGAGTGACAGTTGAACAAAGGAAAAGAGTGATGATACAGAAAATAACAACAATCAATAACATTTTAATGTGTTTCTTTTGTTTCTGTTCCAGAAACTTTGTTAGGCAACTGTATACATTACTTTATTAATCACCACAAACACTTTTATGTGGATGCTTTTATTTTACCTCCTTATATTTATGAAGATGTTGGCATGGAAAATTAAGTAACTTGCCCAACATTATACAGCTAATATATGACAGAGCTGGGCTTTGAACTCAGGCCCAGGGATCCTTTTCCTCAACCACATTACTGAGCAGATTGAAAATAAAATCCTAATGGTGACTGGGGTGAGGCTAGTCCTCTGTAAAGGCACCAAATTGATCACTGTTGGGGTCTCCAATTTTTTCTCCCCATTTCATAATTATAGTCTAGATGATCTGAACCCCTCCTCCCTAAACTGTCATTGAGAACCACATGATCAAGCTTAGATTAGGAGACAGTATGGAGAGCAGCTGTTAAAATTTCAGCAGTGGGGTCTTCAATTTTGTAATATTTGATAGCCTTAATGGCTGTTCTCGCCTTCCTTCTGCCCCATGAATGGGTAGCAGAAATTCCTGAATGAGAACTGCAAGCTAAGAGTCAGGAGGACTGCTCAGTTGGAGAGTGGGCAATAAGACCCAGTGTAACACAGCACGAAAATAATTTTGGGGGAATAGATATGTTGGAAACATACAAGCTTCAAAGCTTAGAGAGAAGAAAATGTAGATTTTTCGGGGGGCAGGAAACAGTAGCTGATAGTAGATGTGGTTATGACGTCACCAGGACTTCACTGAAATTAACTCTTCATGACTTTACCTAGTGCCATAGATGAAAGGAAATTAGATTATCAGACTCAGGATTAGAAGCCAAAGGCACTATTTTATTCTAAGCTGGATATGGAAACAAGATAGATCAGACCACAAGGGTCTGAGACCAAACTTCACAGGCTAGACTAAGTAAGGCCTGTTAGTTGAAAAAGCAATACCCCCAGCAGGGAAAAGCAGAATTATCTGAATCTTGTAGAGGCTTGGGTCATGTGCAGTGGTTTGCATCTGATGACCACTGCTGATCCCAGTTACAAATACTTTCAAGGCAAATTATCCTCAGGTGTCAGGAATATTTATTAATTTTGTTGATCAAACATTCATGTTCTTGCAACATGCCAGCCATGGTGCTAGGTGCTGGGTATATAGTAGAAAATGAAACAAATGTAACCTCTGCTCTCATGAAGTTTGCCATCTGGTGGAGAAGCCAGCAATTGAACAGATAAATACACAAAAACAAGTTTCAAATTATAGAGAAATGAAGGAAAAGTAAAAAGTGCTTTGAGGAGAAGAAAGGCAGGGACATTGTACTGAACAGAGAGATGAGCTATTCAGATCTTCCTTCAAGAAAAGACTCACTGAGAATTTTTGCATCTATGTTTATTAGTGATACTGGCCTGTAAGTTTCTTTTTCTGTTGAGTCATTGTCTGGTTTTGTTATCAGGGTAATGCTAGCTACATAGAATGAATTTATGAAAGTATTCCCTCCTCTTTAATTTTTTCGAGAGTTTGATTAAGATTGATTATTCAAATGTTTGGAAGAATTCAGCAGTAAATCATCAGGTCCTCAGCTTTTCTTGGATGGGAGACTTATGGTTTTTATTATATTACTCATTGCTGGTTTGTTGAGGTTTTCTGTTGCTTCATATTTCAATCTTTGTAGGTTTTATGCGTTTGGGAATTTATCCATTTCTTCTAGGTTTTCCAATTTGTTGGCATATAGTTAGTTGCTCACACTAGTCTTGAATTATTCTTTGTATGTCTGAGGTCTCAGTTGTTATCTCTCCTTTTTTGTTTTTGTTTTTATATATTTATTTGAATCTCTCTTTTTCTCAGTGTAACCAAAAATTTGTTGATTTTGTTAATCTTTACAAAAAAACAACATTTTGTTTTGTTGATATTCTATATTTTTTTGTGTCAGTTTTACTTATTTCTACTCTAACCCTCATTATCTCTTTCTTTCTACTAATTTTGGGTTTGGTTTGTTCTTGCTTTTTTCTAGTTCCTTGAGATGTGTTTTTAGGTTGTTTATTTCTTCTTTTATGATACAGGTGTTTATTGCTCTAAACTTCTCTCTTAGTACTGCTTTTGATGTACCCCACAGATTTTGGTATGTTGTATTTTCATTTTCATTTGTTTCATTCTTAATTTCTTCATTGATCCATTGATCATTGGGGAGCATGTTATTTAATTTGTACATGTTTGTGCATTTTCCAAGGTTTCTCTTGTTATTAATTTCTAGTTTTATTCTATTGTGGTAGTAAAGATACTTGATACGATTTCTATTATTTTGAATTTGTTCAGACTTGTCTTGTGGTTTAAGATATAGTCTATTGTGAAGAATGTTCCAGGCACTAGTGAAAAGGATGTATTTTTTTTCAGCAGTTGAATAAAATGTTATGTAAATATCAGTTGGGTCTATTAGACGTATTGTGCAGTATAGCTCCACTGGTTCTTTGTTGATTTTCTGTCTGGATGATCTCCCCATTACTGAGAGTGTGGTGTAAAAGTCCCTTACTATTATTGTATTGAATTCTATCTTTCACTTTAGATCTTTTAATGCTTGCTTTATATACCTGGAAGCTCTGGTGTTGGGTGAATATATACTTATAATTGTTATATTCTCTTGCTGAATTGACCCTTTTATCATTATATAGTGACCTTTCTTGTCTTTTTTTACATTCTTAGATTTGTAGTCTGTTTTATCTGATAGAAACATAGCTACTCTTGATCTTTTTTGGTTTTCAGTTGCATGGAATATATTTTCCTACTCCCTCACTTTCAAACTATGTGTGTTTTTGTAGGTAAAGTGGGTTTCTTGAAGGCAGCATATAGTTAGGTCTTGATTTTTTTATATTCAGTCAATCTCTGCATTTTACATGGAGATTTCAGACCATTTACATTCTATGTTATTGTTGATGAGTAAGGACTTATTACAACTACTTTATTGCCTATTTTCTGGTTGTTTTCAGACTTTTTCTTTCTTACTATATTCCTTTGTGTTGAAGTAGCTTATCTGGTAAGATGTTTTAATTTGTTACTTTTTATTTTTAATGTATCTGTTACAGGTTTTTGCACTGTGGCTATCATGAGGCTTATGAAAAACATCTTAAAGATACAGCAAGTTATTTTAAAGAGATATTTGGATCACAAATAAAGTAATAGAAACAAACAAAAGCACACACACACACACAAATACTAGCAAACTGAATTCAACAATGTATTAAAGGCTGGGGGCAGTGACTCACGCCTGTAATCCCGGCCCTTTGAGAGGCTGAGGCAGGTGAATCATGAGGTCAGGAGATTGATACCATCCTAGCTAACATGGTGAAATCCTGTCTCTACTAAAAATACAAAAAATTAGCCAGGCCTGGTGGTGGGCGCCTGTAGTCCCAGCTACTCTCGAGGCTGAGGCAGGAGAATGGTGTGAACCCAGGAGGAGGAGCTTGCAGTGAGTTGAGATCATGCCACTGCACTCCAGCCTGGGCGACACAGTGAGACTCCATCTCAAAAAAACAAACAAAACAAAACATAACAAAACAGTGTATTAAGAAGGTTATTTGCCATGATCGAGTTGGATTCATTCTTGGGATGCAAAAATAGGTCAACATATGCAAATCAATAAACATGATATATCACATTAAGAGAATCAATGACAAAAACCATATGATTATTTCAATAAATGCCAAAAAAGCATTTGATAAAATTAAATGTATCTTCATGGCAAAAAACCTCATCAGAATGGGAATAAAAGGAACATACCTCAAAATAATACAGGCCATATATGACAAACCCACAGCTAACATTGTACTAAGTGGAAAAGAGTTGAAGACGTTCTACTGAAATCTGGAACAAGCTAAGGATGCCTACTTATACCAGTTTTACTCAACACAGTACTGAAAGTTCTGGCAAGAGCAGTTAGGCAAAAGAAAGAAATAAAGGGCATCCAAATTGCAAAATAGTAAGTAAAATTAGCCTTGTTTCTTTAATATGATCTTATATCTGGAAAAAAACTGAAGACTTTATCAAAAAACTGTCATAACTTGTTAACAAATTCAGTAGTTTCTGGGTACAAAACCAGCATACAAAAATCAATAGCATTTATATACACCAACTAAGATACTTGATATAATTTATATTTCAAGTATCTATTTCTATTATTTCAAAACAATCTGAAAAATTAATCAAGGAAGCAATTCCACTTACAATAGCTACAAATAATGTAACATACTCAATCTAACTCAATCTAACCAAAGAATTAAAAGAGCTAAACAAGGAACACTATAAAACACTAATGAAAGACATTGAAGATGCTTTGGGAGGCCGAGACGGGCGGATCATGAGGTCAGGAGATCGAGACCATCCTGGCTAGCATGGTGAAACCCCGTCTCTACTAAAAAATACAAAAAACTAGCCAGGCGAGGTGGCAGGCGCCTGTAGTCCCAGCTACTCAGGAGGCTGAGGCAGGAGAATGGCGTAAACCTGGGAGGCGGAGCTTGCAGTGAGCTGAGATCCGGCCACTGTACCCCAGCCTGGGCGACAGAGCGAGACTCCATCTCAAAAAAGAAAAAAAAAAAAAATGAAAAAATGTTCCATGTGCATGGGTTGGAAGAATTAATATTGTTAAGATGGCAAGACAACACAAAGCAATCCCTATCAAAATACCAATGACATTCTTCACAGAAATAGAAAAAAATCCTATAATTTATTGATTGATTTATTTGATTTCCAACTTTTAAGTACAGGGGTACATGTGCTAGATGTGCTGGTTTGTTACATAGGTAAACGTGCAACATGGTGGTTTGCTGCACAGATCATCCCGTCTCCTAGGTATCAAGCCCAGCATCCATTAGCTATTCTTGATGTCCTCCTTCCTCCCACACCCTACCCTCTGACAGGCCCCAGTGTGTGTTGTTCTTCTGCATGTGTCCATGTGTTCTTATCATTCAGCTCCCACTTATAAGTGATAACATGTGGTATTTGGTTTTCTGTTTCTGTGTTAGCTTGCTGAGGGTAATAGCTTATGGCTCCATGTCCTGCAAGTTCCTTTTAATGGCTGCATAGTATTCCATGGTATATATGTACCACATTTACTTTATCCGGTCTATCACTGATGGGCATTCAGGTTGATTCTACGTCTTTGCTATTGCAGATAATGCTGCAAGGAACATACACATGCATATATCTTTGTAACAGAATGATTTATATTCCTTTAGGTATATACCCAGTAATGGGATTGCTGGGTCAAGTGGTTTTTCTTCCTCTAGGTCTTTGAGGAATCACCACACTGTCTTCCACAATGACTGAACTAATTTACACTCCCACCAACAGTGTAAAAGCATTCCTTTTTCTCCACAACCTCATCAGTATCTGTTGTTTTTGATTTTTCAGTAATAGCCATTCTGACTGCCATGAGATGGTATTTCTTTGTGGTTTTGATTTGCATTTCTCTAATGATCAGTGATGTTGAGCTTTTAAAATATTTTTTTTTGTTGTTGCTGTTGTTTGTTTTGTTTTGAGATGGCATCTCACTCTGTTGCCCAGGCTGGAGTGCAGTGGCATGATCTCTGCTCACTGAAACCTCCATCTCCCAGGTTCAAGTGATTCTCCTGTCTCAGCCTCATGAGTAGCTGGGGTTACAGGTGCCTGCCACCATGCCTGGCTAATTTTGCATTTTTAGTAGAGATGGGGTTTCAGCATATTTGCCAGGCTTATCTTGAACTCCTGACTTCAAGTGATCCACTCACCCTTTTTTTTTTTAGACGGTGTCTCGCTTTGTCACCAGGTTGGAGTGCAGTGGCATGATCTTCGCTCACTGCAACCTCTGCCTCCCAGGTTCAAGTGATTCTCCTGCCTCAGCCTCCTGAGTAGCAGCTGGGACTACAGGTGTGTGCCACTATGCCCAGCTAGTTTTTTTGTATTTTTCATACAGTTGGGATTTCACCATGTTGGCCAGGATGGCCTCGATCTCTTGACCTTATGATCCACCCGCCCCTGCCTCCCAAAGTGCTGGGATTATAGGCATGAGCCACCACACCCAGACTTTACCCACTTTTTAATGGGGTTGTTTGTTATTTTCTTGTAAATTTGTTCCTTGTAGACTCTGAATACAAGTTCCTTGCAGACTCTGAATATTAGTCCTTTGTCAAATGGATAAACTGCAAACATTTTCTCCCATTCTGTAGATTGTTTTTTCACTCTGATGATATTTTCTTTTGCTGTGTGGAAGCTCTTTAGTTTAATTAGATTCCATTTGTCAAGTTTTGCTTTTGTGGCAATTGCTTTTGGCATCTTTGTCATGAAATATTTACCCGTGCCTATGTCCTGAATGGTATTGTGTAGATATTTTTCAAGAGATTTTATAGCTTTGGGTTTTACATTTAAGTCTTTAATCCATCTTGAGTTAATTTTTATATATGGTGTAAGGAAAGGGTCAAGTTTCAATTTTCTGCACATGGCTAGCCAGTTCTCTCAGCACCATTTATTAAATAGGGAATCATTTCCCCATTGCTTGCTTTTGTCAGGTTTGTCAAAGATACGATGGTTGTAGATGTGTGATTTTATTTCTGAGTTGTCTATTCATTTCATTGGTCTATGTGTCGATTTTTATACCAGTACCATGCTGTTTTGGTTACTATAGCCTTATAGTGTGAAGTGAGGTACTGTGATGCCTCCAGCTTTGTTCCTGTGATGCCGCCAGCTTTGTTCTTTTTACTTAGGATTATCCTGACTATATGAGCTCTTTTTTGGTTTCATATGTATTTTAAAAGTTTCTTCTAATTCTGTGAAAAATGTCAGTGATAGTTTAATGGGAATAGCATTGAATCTGTAAATTGCTTTGGGCAGTATGGTCATTTTTATGATATTGATTCTTCCTATCCATGAGGATGAAATGATTTTCCATTTGCTTGTGTCCTCTCTGATTTCCTTGAGCAGTAGTTTGTAGTTCTTCTTGAAGAGGTCCTTCACCTCCCTTGTTAGCTGTATTCCTAGGTATTTTATTCTCTTTGTAGCAATTATGAGTGGGGGTTCATTCATGATTTGACTCTTGGCTTGGCTGGCGTTGTTATATAGGAATGTTAGCGATTTTTGCACATTGATTTTGTATCCTGAGACTTTGCTGAAGTTACTTATCAGTTCAAGAAGCTTTTGGGCTGAGACAACGGGTTTTTGTTTTTTTTTTGATACAGGATCATGTCATCTGCAAACAAAGACGTTTTGCCTTCCTCTCTTCCTATTTGAATACCTTTATTTCTTTCTCTTGCCTGATAACCCTGGCCAGAACTTGCAATACTATGTTGAGTAAGAGTGGCTAGAGATGGCATCTTTGTCTTGTATCATTTTTCAAGGGGAATTCTTCCATCTTTTGCCATTCAGTATGATATTGGCTGTGGGTTTGTCATACATGGTTCTTATTATTTTGAGGTATGTTCCTTTAATACCTAATTGATTGAGAGTTTTTAACACAAAGGAATATTTACTTTTATCAAAGGTCTTTTCTGTATCTAATGAGATAATCATGTAGTTTTTGTCTTTGGCTCTGTTTATGTGGTGAGTTACATTTATTGATTTGCATATGGTGAACCAACCTTGCATCCCAGGGATGAAACTGACTTCATCTCGACGCGTCATGTTTTTGATGTGCTGCTTGATTTGACTTGCTAGTATTTTATTGAGGATTTTTGCATCAATGTCCATCGGGGATATTTGCCTCAAGTTTTCTTTTTTTTGTTGTATCTCTGCCAGGTTTTGGTATCAGGATGATGCTGGCCACATAGAATGAGTTGGGGAGGAGTCCCTCCTTTTCAGTGTTTTGGAATAGTTTCAGTAGAACTGGTACCAGCTTTTCTTTTTTACTTCTGGTAGAATTCATCTGTGGATCTGTCTGGTCCTGGGCTTTTTTGTTTGGTAGGGTATTTATTACTGTCTCAATTTCAGAACTCATTATTGGTCTATTCAAGGAGTCAATTTCTTCCTGGTTCACTCTTGGGAGGGTGTATGTGTCCAGGAATTTATCTATTTCTTCTAGATTTTCCACTTTATGTTCATAGAGTGTTTGTAATATTCTCTGATAATTGTTTGTATTCCTATGAGATCAGTGGTGATATCCCCCTAATCATTTCTGATTGTGTTTATTTGAACATTCTCTACTTTCTTCTTTATTAGTTTAGCTAGAGGTCTATTTTATTAATATTTTTAAACAGCCAATTCCTGGATTTGTTGGTTTTTTGAAGGCTTTTTTTCTGTCTCTGTTTCCCTCAGTTTAGCTCTGATCTTTGTTATTTCTTGTCTTCTGCTAGCTTTGGAGTTTGTTGCTCTTGTTTCCCTAGTTCTTTTACTTGTGATGTTAGGTTTTTAACTTGAGATCATTCTAGCCTTTGGATACAGGCATTTAGTACTATAAATTTCCCTCTTAACACTGCTTTAACTGCATCTCAGAGATTTTGGTACATTGTCTCTGTTCTCATTAGTTTCAAATAAATTATTGATTTCTGCCTTAATTTCATTATTTACTCAAGAGTTACTCAGGAGTAGATTGCTCAATTTCCATTTCGTTGTGTAATTTTGAGTGAATTTCTTAATATTGAGTTCTAATTTAATTGTGCTGCGGTCTGAGAGGCTGTTTGTTATGATTTCAGTCCTTTTGCATTGCTGAGGGGTGTTTGACTTTCAACTATGTGATCAATTTTAGAGCAAGTGCTGTATAGTGATAAGAAGAGTGTATATTCTGTTGTTTTGGGGTACAGAGTTCTGTAAATATCTGACAGGTCCACTTGATCCAAAGCTGAGTTCAGGTCCTGAATATCTTTGTTAAATTTCTCTCTTGATAATCTGTCTAATGCTGTCAGTAGGGTGTTAAAGTCTCACACTATTATTGTGTGGGAGTCTAAGTTTCTTTGAGGGTCTCTAAGGACTTGCAATGTGAATCTGGGTACTTCTGTATTGGGTGCATATATATTTAGGTTAGTTAGCTCTTCTTGTTGAATGGAACCCTTTACTATTATGTAATGCCTTTCTTTGAATTTTTTGATCTTTGTTGGTCTAAAATTTGTTTTGTCAGAAACTAGGATGACAGCCCTGCTTTTTTTCTGTTTTTCATTTGCCTGGCAAATTTTCCTCCATCTTTTTATTTTGACCCTATGTGTGTCTTTGCATGTGAGATGGGTCTCTTGAAGACATCATATCAATGGGTCTTGGCTCTTTATTCAACTTGCCATTCTATGTCTTTTAATTGGGTCATTTAACCCACTTGTATTTAAGGTTAGTATTGTTATGTGTGAATTTGATTCTGTCATCATGAGACTAACTGGTTATTTTGCAGACTTCTTTATGTTGTTGCTTTATAGTGTCAATGGTCTGTGTATTTCGGCATGTTTTTATAATGGTTGTTAATGGTTTTTCCTTTCCATATTTAGCGCTTCCTTTAGGACCTCTTGCAAGTCAGGTCTGGTGGTAACAAATTCCCACAGTATTTGCTTGTCTGAAAAGAATGTTATTTCTCCTTTGATTGTGAAGCTTACTTTGGTTGGATATAAAATTTGGTTTTGAAAATTCTTTTCTTTAAGAATGTTGAATATTGGCCTCCAATCTCTTCTAGCTTGTAGGGTTTCCACTGTTAATCTGATGGACTTCCCTTTGTAGGTGACCTAGCCTTTCTCTCTGGCTGCACTTAACATTGTTTCTTTCATTTTGACCTTGGAGAATCTGACGATTATGTGTCTTGGGGTTGATCTTCTCATGGATTATCTTACTGGGGTTCTCTGGATTTCCTGAATTTGAATGTTGGCCCTCTTGCGAGGTTGGAGAAGTTCTGCTGGATGATATCCTCAAGTATGTTTTCCAACTTGGTTCCATTCTCCCCATTTCTTTCAGGTACCCCAATCAGTCTTAGATTTGGTCTCTTTACATAATCCCATATTTCTCAGAAGTTTTGTTCATTCCTTTTCATTCTCTTTTCTCTATTCTTGTCTGCCTGTCTTATTTCAGATAGCTAGTCTTCAAGACCTGAAATTCTTTCTTCTGCTTGTTTTCTTATGCTATTAATACCTGTGATTTTTATTGTGAAGTTCTTGTAGTGTGTTTTTCAGCTCTAACGGGTTGGTTATATTCCTCTGTAAACTGACCATTTTGGCTGTCAGCTCCTGTATTGTTTTATCATGATTTTTAGCTTTCTTGCATTGGGTTATAACTTGCTTCTTTAACTCAGTGAAGTTTGTTATTACCTGCCTTCTGAAGCCTACTTCTCTCAATTTGGTCACCTCAGCCTTACCCCAGTTCTGAGCACATGTTGGAGAGGTGTTGTGGTCATTTGGAGGAAAGGGGGCACTCTGGCTTTTTGTATTCCAGCACTTTTGCATTAATTCTCTGTCATCTTTGTGGGTTTATCTACCTTTGATCTTTGAAGTTGCTGACCTTTGGATGGGGTTTTTGTTGGATTTTGTTGTTGTTGTTGTTTTCTGTTTGTTTGTTTTTCTTTTTATAGTCAGGCCACTCTCCCATAGGGCTGCTGTAGTTTGCTGGGAATCTGCTCTAGACCATAGCTGCCTCAGTTTTTCCTGTACCTGGAGGTATCACCAGTGAAGGCTGTGAAACAGCAAAGATGGCAGCCTGCTCCTTCCTATAAATGCTCTGTGCCGGGGGTTACTGACTTATTTCCTGCCTCAATGCTCCCATAGGAGGTGGCTGGAGACCTCATTTGGGAGGTCTCATCCATTCAGGAAGAACGAGATCAGGGATTCATTTAAAGAAGCAATCTGACTGCTTTTCGGTAAAGCAGCTGCGCTGTGTTGAGGATAACTTTCAGCCCTCAATTGGTTTGGGCTTTCCAGGGCCCACAGGCTGAATGGGCTGAGAAGCCTGAACAGCCAAGTTGGTGGCCTGCCTTGCTTCTCAGGTACTCTGTCCCAGGGAGAAATTAGAGCTTTTTTGGTCCCCTAGAACACAGGCGGTGGTGGCCAGAGGCCCTGGCTGGGAAGACCCAGCTGGGAGGACCTGCCACAAGGAGTAGCAGATTAGGGTCCTCCTTAAAGAAGCATTCTGACCACACCTTGACACAACAACTGTGTCGCACTGGAGATCCGCCTCTGCCTCTGTTGGCTTGGACTCTCCAAAGCCTGTAGGTTGGAATGGCTGAGTTGTAATCGTACAACCAACCCAGGTAGTGGCCCTTCCCCCTCTCCTGGGCACTGCATCCCAGGGAGAGATCAGAGCTCTATCTGTAATATGTGTGGGTGGTGGTGGCTGGAGGGCCTGGCTGGGAGGCCCTGTCCAGTGAGGAAGAATGGATTGGGCCTGCTTAAAGATGCAGTCTGGCCAAAATCTGGCAAAGCTGCTGTGCTGCACTGCACTGCTAGGGGCACCCTTCCTCGTCTGGAATGTTTGGACTTTCCAAAGCCCACAGGCTGGAACAGCTGAGTTGACCAAACAGCAGAGATGGTGCCTGCCCCTCCCCACCGTGACTCTGTTAGGTCTCAGGCAGGCTCCACCCTATTGCTGGTGGCTGGTTGGAATTCCAAGCCAGTGTGTCTTATCTTTTGAAGTGCTGTGGAAGTGGGACCTGCAGAACAATGCTGCTTGGCTCCCTGGATTCTGCCCCCCTTCCAGAAGGTATGTGCAGACCTTCTGCCTTGCCTAAGTTGTAGACACGTTTGTTGGAGATCTCATCTTGGCCCCTCAAAATCCTAAAATTTATATGGAACCACAAGACTGAATAGCCAAGGCAACTTTGCAGAAAGAGAATTGAGCTGGAAGTATGAAAATATGACACTACCTGACATCCAAATTTACTTCAAATCTGTAGTAACCAAAATAGCATGGTAATATTATATAAACAGATACATAGACCAATAGAACGTAATAGAGAAACCAGATATGAATTCATGCATCGCAGCCAACTCATTTGCAACAAAGGTGCCAAGAACATGCAATGGGTAAAGGAGAGTCATTTCAATAAAGGAAATTCAATAAGCAGAATTTATAAGGAGTTCAAACAATTCAATAGCAAAAAACCAAATAATCCAATTAAACAAAGGGCAAAAGATCTGAATGGACATTTTTCAAAAGAACACATAAAATTGGCCAATAGACATATGAAAAATGCTCAACATCACTAATCATCAGAAAAGTGCAAATCAAAGCCACAATGATATCATCTCCTTAGAATTAAAATGGCTTGTATCAAAGACAGGTGATAACAGATGCTGGAGAGGATGTAGGGAAAGTTGAACCCTCATATATACTGTTGGTGGGAATGTAAATTAGCACAACCACTATGGAGAACAGTGTGGTGGTTCCTCCAAAAAACTAAATATAGAGCCACCATATGATCCTGCAATTCTACCACTTGATATATATCCAAAGGAGAGGAAATCAATATATTGAAGAGATATCTGCACCTTTATGTTTACTGCAACACTATTCACAGTAACCCAGATATGGAATCAACCTAAGTGCTCATTAGTGAATGAATGGATAAAGAAAATATGGTATATATACACAATGGAATATTATTTAGCCATAAAAAGTAAAATTCTATTACTTGCAGCTACATAGATCGAACTGGATGTCATTTTGTTAAATGAAATAAGCCAGGTACAGAAAGACAAATATCACATGTTGTCACTTATATGTGGGAGCTTAAAAAGTGGATCTCTTTAAGATAGAAAGTAGACTTCTGGTTACCAGAGCGTGGGAAGGGTAGCAGGAAGGGGGATGAAGGGAAAAGGAAAGAATATAAGTTTATTCTTACATTTAAAGACTGTTTTTAGAGCACCACTGAACTGTACACTTAAAAGTAGCAAACATGGTGTATTTTATATGGATGCTTTACCTCAAAAAATTTTAAAATAAAGAAATAATTTGCTGGCCAGTTGTGGTGACTCACACCTGTAATCCCAACACTGTGGGATGCCGAGATGAGAGAATCACTTGAGATCGGGAGTTTAAGACCAGCCTGGTCAACGTAGCAAAAACCCATCTCTATTTTCTAAAAAATTATAAAATAAAAAAGAAATAACTTCCTGCCAAGACTCAAGGTGGGTGGCTAGCTGGTAATCTTCAGCTTTTAGCTTCATAAGGATTAGCTTCTGCTTTGAAGAGGTGGCTCTAGTCAGTGGCTGAAAAAAGCAGTGATGTAAGGGATTAGCCATTGCTATCCAATGTGAGACCCTTGCAATGGACAATCTTTGCTCCAGGTGTGTTGGCCGGTTTGGCAGAGACTGTGTCTTCAGCATCATTGTCTGAAGCTATCTCTTGCTCAATCTTGCTGTCTTGGCCTTCCTATTCAGGCGTTGTCCTTCAAAAACCATTCACACTCCTAATTTCATCTCAGAATCTGGTTCCCAGAGAACCCAAACCAACAACAGACTTCACCTAGATTTGTGGGGAAAGAGGAAATGGAAGTAAACTCAAAGAACTGATGTTTAAGAATTAGCCAGGTTATGGGTGGGGGAAAGAACACTCCAGGAAGAGTTGGTAGCATGTTTAAAGACCTCAAGGAAGGAAAGAGTGGGAAGAACGCTGATATGCCTGGAGCATAAAACATGAGGGGAGAATAACCTAAGATGGCTGGGGATGTGGGCAGGGGCCATGATGCTAAGAATCTGGATTTCATCCTAAGTGCAGTAGGAAGCCACTGAAGCGCTTCCCTGTAGACAGGAAAGTATCATTATCAGGTTTGTGGTTTTATAATATCAATTTAGCTGCTATGTAAAATGTGTATTAAAGTCTGCCAAGAGTGGAAAAGGAGAAACCAGATAGAAAATAATTTAATTTTCCAAGGGAGAGATAATAGTGGTTTGGACCAGAATGGAGTGGCTGCGAGGATGGAGAAAAGTGAACCTATTCAATACGCACTTTGGAGATAGGCTTTTTTGAGTACTTCACCATCCTTGGACTTGTAACAGGTTATTTGTCTTTATTTTATCTAAGTCTAAAAGACTTGGGAAGACATTTTCCCAAATGAAGTAATTCTAAAATACCTCATTTTATTTATAATTCATTAAAAATGTATTATGATTGTTGTAGAGTTTTAAACATTTTTTTGGATTCTTTGTTTCCAGAGAATCTAATACAGCTGGCTATACTTAGGTTTATTTATTTACTTTCATTTAAATTTTTTTAGAAACAGAGCCTCTGTCTGTGGTCCAGGCTGGAGTGTGGTGGCCCAATCACGGCTCACAATAACTTTAAACTTCTGGGCTCAAGGGATCCTCCCACCTTAGCCTCCTGAGAGTAACTAGGACTACAGGCATGCGACCACGCCTAATTTTTTTTTCTTTTTGGTAGAGATGAATTTTTATCATATTGCCCAGAGTGATCTCAAACTCCTGGCCTTAAGCAATATTCCAGCCTTCACCTTCCAAAATGCTGGGATTACAGGCATGTGAAGTTAGATGCAGTTTAAAATTTTACCTTTTTGTATTACATTAAATTTATTAATTAATTTAAAGACTGTTTTTAGAGCAGTTTTAAATTCATAGCAAAATTGAAAGGTACAGAGAGTTTTCATGTACACCCTGCCTCCATACGTCCATAGCCTTCCCCGCTATCAACATCCCCCACCAGAGTGGTATATGTGTTACATTTCATGAACCCACATTGGCACATCATTATTCCCTATAGTTTACATTTGGGTTCATACTTGTTGTAGTAAGTTGCATGAGTTTGGACAAATGTGTAATGACATGTATCTACCATTATGGTATCATGCAGAATATTCTCACAGCCTTACAGGTCCTCTGTGCTCTGCCTATTCATCCCTCCTAACCCCTGGAAACCACTGATCTTTTCACTGTCTTCACAGTTTTTCCTTTTCCAAAATGTCATATACTTGGAATCATACAGTAAGCAGCCTTTTTAGATTGGCTTCTTTCACTTAGTAATATGCATTTAAGTTTCCTCCATATCTTTTCATGGCTTGATAGTTCAATTCTTTTTGAGTGCTCGGTAGAATTCCATTTGCTTGGTGTACCACAATTTATTTGGCAGTTTTCCTACTGAAGGACATCTTGGTTGCTTCCAAGTTTTGACAATTATATATAAAGCTGCTGTAACCATCTCTTACAGGTTTCGGTGTAAGCATAAGTTTTCAACTGCTTTGAGAAAATATCAAGAAGTGTGATTGCTGGGTTGTATGGTAAGAGTATGTTAGTTTTCTAAAAAACTGCCTAACTGTCCTCCACAGTGGTGACAACATTTTGCATGGCCCCCAGCAATGAAGTAGAGTTCCTGTTTCTCCACATTCTGGCCAGCATTTGGTAGTGTCAGTGTTCTGGATTTTGGTCATTCTAATAGATGTGTAATGGTATCTCACTGTTGTTTTTATTTGGATTTTTCTGATGACATGATGTGGAGTTGATGTTCCTTCATATGTTTATTTGCCATCTATATGTCTTGTTTGATGAGGTGTCTGTTAAAGCCTTTGGTTCATTTTGTAATTGAGTGATCTCTTATTGCTGAGTTTTAAGAGTTCTTTATACATGTTGGATAATGGTCTTTTATCAGATTTGCCTTCTGCAAATTCCAGTTTCTGGCTTTTCTTTTTATACTCTTGACAGTGTCTTTTACAGAGCAGAAATTATTTTATTCTAATGAAGTCCAGCTTTTCGATTCTTTCTTTTATGGATTATGCCTTTGGTGTTGAATCTAAAATGTCATCACCAAACCAAAGATCATCTAGATTTTCTCCTATGTTATCTTCAATAAATTTTATAGTTTTGTGTTTTACAATTAGTTCTATAATCTATTTTGGGTGAATTTTTGTAAGGGGTATAACATCTGTGTCGAGATTCATTTTTTTTGCATGTGAATATTCAGTTGTTCCAGCACTTTTTGTTGAAAATATTTTATATTTATTCTCACAATTCATCTTAACATCTTTTTTTTGAAACATTTAGGGAAGGATAGACAGATAACAGGTAGGAGATGGATGACTATATTTATGTGTGTGTGTGTATACATATATTATATATATGTATACAGACACAAACACACATAAAGAAACATATATTCTAACAGATTATTATGTACTTATGGGGTAATAGAAGAGACTAACTGAAACCAAGACTATTCCCCCCAAAACCAAGGTGCATAGGTCTTGCAGATACATGGTCTATTAATTAGTGTGGTTCTCATCATGGCATGCCTTCAAGCTAGACTTTAAGTAATTTGAGGGTAATTACCTGTGTGCCTGTGGAGTTATAGCTTCAGAACTTAGCAGGACAACCTGGTTGCTACTTTAAAGTTTATTTAAGTGCCTTGATCAGCAGTGGATGTTAGACATAAGATCACATAATGAAAGCAAGGGCTAAATTAATTTTTAAAAATGGTGCTGGCAGATGGATTATAATGTAATGGCCTCTAATTTAAAAACATCCTACCTTCTGAAGCTTGCATGGTAGTAGTTAAAAAAAGTTAGGCATTCTATGAGGGATCACATAGAGGATAGTGGTCTGTCTTTTGTAAGAAGGTTTTCAGTAGATGTGCATATTTTTTCAATTATTTGTGTTCACAATTATTAAAGTCCTAGAGATGGAGTTTTAAAATTTGAGGCTTCTCACAAATACTTGAGAAAGTCAAAGTTTAAATAATTATAAAATGGTAGGATACATGTTATGGTTGACGTGTGAACAAGGAGTATATGGGAACACAAAGCAAAGTGTATTTACTTAGGTGTAGGTGGGACATCAGGAAAGACCACAATGAGAATACTTAATACCTTCTTGAAGGGTAGCTACTAATACAAGTTGGTTAAATGGGAATATCATTTATTTCCCATTAATGTCACAAGAAATTGCAAGTAGAGTTAAGCATGAATGTGTTTCAGAAACTACAAGTAGTTATTTCTGAGATATGAAGGGCAGGATGGAGGGTAGTGGAAAATGATACTGGATAGATAAGGACTACCATACCATTAAGGGCTTCATAAACCATGCTAAGGCAAAGTGCATCACTGAGGAATTTCAGATTATCCCACTGACAGTAACGAGATGGAGAGAGAGAGACTGGAGGAGCTTAGACCAGAAGCAAGAGTACCAAGTTTTAAGATTAAACATGTAATGATTAAAATCTTTATTTTGTCAGTGTTATAGGTCATTTAAAGATGAAACATTGATATCAATTTTTTCATTTTCCTGCTAGCCAAATCTGTGACTACTGTTATTTTTTTCCCTTTCCTCACATGCCCTTTCAATATGCTGTGCCTTGTTTTTAAAGAATCAACTTTTGGTTTGGCTGATCCTCATTATGGTGTGTTTGTTCGCTATTTCATCAATTTTTTGCTTCATTTTCTTTGGGCTGATCTTTTTCTTCTCTTGAAATGAATGTGTATCTCATTGAATTTCAACTATGGTTTTAAAAAATATCCATTTAAGATCATAAACTTAGCTTTAGCGGTATCCCACAATTTTGACAAGCAGTACTTTCACTATTGTGCATTTAAAATATTTTCTAATTTCAAAATTTAATTTCTTCTTTAACCCTTTGACTATTTAGAAGTTTATTTATTAATTTTCAAACACATAAACATTTTTCCAGTAATCATTTTTAATTAATATTATAGGTTTTTAGTTTATTTTCATTGTGGCCTAAGAACATATTTTGTACACAATGTCAATTTATGTCCCAGCATATGGTCCTTTTTTGTCAGTGTTCTCTGGGTATCTGAAAAGAATATGTAGTTTGCTATTGCTGCATGCAGCATCTACTACATGACAAAATTAGATTATTTTGTCATTCATGTTGATAAGTCTTTCATATCTTTACTAATGTTCTATTTGCATATTCTATTACTTTTGGAGAGAAGTATGCTGTAATATCACACTATGAGTGTAGATTTACTTACCTCTTCTTTTAGTTCTCTCAATTTTTGCTTATCATGTTTACAACTAGATCTTCTTGGTGAATTAAGCTTTTTCTATTATTATGTTTTCTTGAGTCCTAATATTGCTTTTTGCCCTAAAACCTACTTGGTTTGATATTAATATGGGGATATCAGCTTTCTTTTGATTAGTATTTGCAATATATACCTCATTTTACTTTATTCTTATACATTCAATTTTTTCTGTTTTAAAAATTTAATTTAATTTAATTTTAAGTTCCAAGACACATATGCAGGACATACAGATTTGTTACATAGACAAACTTGTGCCGTGGTGGTTTGCTGCACCCATCAACCCATCACGTAGGCCTTAAGCCCTGCATGCATTAGCTATTTATCCTGATGCTCTCCCTTCCCCCAGTTTTATCTGTCCTTATATTTGCATTATCTATTGTAGTAGGTGGGTAGTTGAGTTTTGTTTTATAAATTCTATTCTAATAATCCTTATCTTTTAATTGGAACATTTAAGCTAGCCACATTTAATTCAATTTTGATATATTTTTGTTTACATCTACCATATTGTTGTGTGTTTTCTATTCATCCCAACTGGTCTAGTTTTCCTTTTTGTCTTTTTTTTTTTTTCTTTTCTTCTTTGGATTCATTCAAGATTTTCCAATTTTTCTATTTTTCCCCCTGCCTTATCTTAAAAGTCATGCATTGTTTTATTATCTTTTGGTGATTATCCTAGAAATTAGTGTGCATCCTTAAATTATCAAATAAATATAAATTAGTACTTTCTTTTTCTCAATAATAGAAGGATCTTAGAACACTTTAATTCCATTTATCTCCCTCACAATTTTTATGCTACATTGCCGTCTATTTACATTCTTGGTAAATTTTAAACTTCAGAAGACATTATTATTATTGTTGTTTGAACAGTTAATATTTATTTAGAGTTACTCATACATTTGCCAATTTGTGTTATTTTCATATTGCATTTTTGAATTTCTATCTGGGGTGATATTTCCCCAGTGTAAAGAAAACTCCTCAGAATTTCCTAAAATTGGATATGGGTTTGAAATCAACACATCCTCTGTTTATATTTGTCTTAAAATAATTTTATTTCTCCTCAGTTTCTGGAAGATACTTTTCCTTAGTGTCAAACTCTTTCAGTAGCTTGAAGTCATCTTATGTTCTTCTGGCTTCCAACATTTCTGTTCATCTTCCTGATTATCTCTCTTCTTTCCTTCTTGGTTCTCCAATTATACATATGTTAGATATTTATTTGTTACTCTTCTATGATTTTAATATGTTTTTCTTTCTCTTTTTTAAACACTTTTGTCTCTTTATACTCTCTCTGAATCTCTTCTTCTGATCTACCTTCTAGCTCATTAGTTTTCTCTTCAACTTATATAATCTGCTCTAAACTCTACATTGAGTTCTCAATTTTGTTTACTGCATTTTTTCTTTTTAAAATGTTACTTTGTTTAGAATAAATTCTAGTTCCCTGTCAAAATACTTTTATTCTCTTTAACTTATCAAACATAGTTTTTTAAAGCTTCTGTTGGCATCCCATAGCTCTCTTTTTATTTTTTTCATGTTTTTGTTTTGTCTTGTTTTGATTAGGTTGTAGCTTTTTTCTTATTAATTTAAATTGCCTGTCTGTCATTGTATATGAAACGTTGTAGACATAATTTGAGGTCTGAGAAAGAGTATCTTTCTCCAGAGAGGATTTACATTTGTTTTTCAAATTAAAGACATTTTGCTATGCCTTTAATCCAGTTGGAGATTTTGGGATCATTTGAAGTTTGTCTACAAAAGATCTTTTTCCCTTTAGCCATCACTGACATTGTTCCAATATTTTGAAAACAATATTTTTCCTCTCGCTCCACCACCCACCCCAAATCTTCAATGACTATTGTCCAGAGACTAAACTTTAAATTTCAGTGCTAGCATTCACAATTCTCTTAAATATGACTCCTATCTAGCTTTCCAATCTTATGTTCCCTTTTTCCTCAAAATATATTTTCATTTTGTGAGAAAAATTTATCTAATGCTCCAGGGATGCAATTCTACTCACTTATTTATTTTAAACTTTTATTTTATTTTTAAGATTTTTGTTCAACAGTAAGATTTAGGTTTCTCCTGCCTGAAAAGCTCTCCTCTGTCTTCCAAATCTTCATTCTTTTCATTCTTCTATACCTAGTCCAAATTTAATTTTGTTTATGAAGCTATGTTTTACAACCAAGTTCATAGCATTATCTGCTTCCTACGGATTATTCCCTCATCTTTTACTTAGCAAGTATAAAGCATTGACCATACTACTAGTACAAAAGCAAGAGATTTATTTTCCAAACTAAGTGTAGGTTTCCTTATGTCAGATACTTTGACTTATTCACCTTATCATTTCTGCAGCATCCAGAAATTTTGCATGTAATGGTTTTGTATGTAATAGTTACCTGAACCATGTAAATCTACCCTAAGCCTTCATGGTCTTCTTAAAAGCTGGTAGGGAAATTGGTCCAGGGTACATATTACAGCCTAAGTTAACCTTTCTCAGATTTAAGTAATGTGGGGATTCCTTCTAAATGAAAAAGATTATTTTCCTTTTTTATATAATGTGCTCTCAAGTCCTACATTAAGTTCTTAATTTTATATGTTGTAGTTTTTCTTCTAAATGTATATGTTTAAAATAAATTCTAGTTTAGTATCCAAATGTTACACACTCTCAATCCTTCATAAAATGCTATAGCTGATTGCATGCCCGAAAAGTACTATTTTAGATTTCGCATCTTATTTATTCCAAAATGTATGTTTCAGTCTTCAGGTGGAAGTTAATTTGACAATATACCCTGGATTTCTCTTTTCTGCTTGAACATATGGTTTAAGAATCCTGTTGGTAAGCTTGCAGCATTTCTCTAAGTTTGAACTGATTTTTTGGAGCCATTCAACTTTGGTGAATAGCTGAAAAGAGAAGTAACAATGCTTGAGATATTTGGTTAATTCAGTGATCAGAAGATAGTCTTCTTCGTGAATTCCAAGAATTCTGGAAATTTCTTCTAGTTTCAGTAACTAGAAGAATTATACCACTAATATATTTTGATTTTCTTTTGTATTGGTGGAGCAGATGCCTTTGGTTCTTTGTGTCACATCCTCTCCACCAACCTTAAATTTTAGCTGCGGCTGCCACGTTTAGTTCCATGTAAGTTCAGACTCATTTCATGTTAATAGTATCCACTATCCTGTCTTTCTACTTTCCTTGTCAGGGCCTTCTACAAAGCTTTGGGAACCTGCTTGTGCTATTGGAAGTGTAGGGATATTAACACTGTGATGGTGGCCCTCCATCATTGGAGCTCACAGATGAATCCTTCAACCTTTCGTTTGTCACTGGACAGTCTGGAATGTGTTCTGTACATTGTTAAGATATTTTGAGGGAGTCAAGGTCCTATCACCTACAATGGCAATCTTGCTTATAAAACTCTACATTGGGTGTTTTTTTTGCTCCACACACTTCCTCATCCCTGCTTCTAGAGAATATTTTTTGTATAAACTACATCTATCTAGGCCCTTATCTCAGCCTCTTTTGGTTTTTTATATATTCTCAACTCCTACATTAAGTTCTTAATTTTGTATATTGCATTCTTTCTTCTAAATGTACTTTGTTTAAAAATAAAAATTAAGACAGGCAGGTAGCCAGCTTTGTGAGTTTAAGGATGGACTACAACTACATTTATTTAACAAAAATGTACTAAGCCTACAGTATCTCCAGGTCCACATTAGAGGTTCTGTTGGAAATGTAAGATAAAAGAAAAGGAAGAATTTTTCTTCATCAAGCTACATTTGAGTGCAAATCACAATCAAGTTCTCTAAGCTTCTCCACAATGAAGAAATCTGGATTAGGCTTATGAATAGGAAAAGTAGATGGAATTTAGAGAAAATTGGAGAGAAATATCTAAAGCATGGGTCACTCCCCGATTTAGAAGGGCCTAAGTTTCTTCCTCATACATGGAGCAGCAGGAAGGCACTAGAGCCCTGGAAGAGAGAGACATGCCATTTCAGTTCATTAAAAGTCTGAAATGGGAGGGTGCCAAACTTAAGCTTTGTCCCGTCACTAACTTTCATATAGATCAAGCCTAGTTAACAAATAGGTACTTAATAAATGATTGATGATCTACATACAGGTCAAAGCTTAAGTCCTTGTTCTACTGTTTACTTTGAAGGTGTAATATAACCTCTTTGAAATCATTTCTACATCTATAAATAAAAATATCAACAGTATTGAATTTATAGGATTGTTGTACAGAGTAAAAAGGAATTATAAGTGAAAAGCACATTTTAAATTATAAAGCAAATATGAATATTTGCAAATATGAATATTGGGGGATCAGAGCTGCAAAATAATGTATCTGTTAAAGTCTTGGTTAGCAAATGTTCCTATAAGCATACACGGCTCTTATGGAAGGTTTTATGGCTCTATTAATTAATCACATTTTGCTTTTTACCCCTTCAGCTATCATACTATTAAGTTCTATGTACCTAAATGATCAAGCTATTTGTTAATTTTGACATCTGATATGGTTCTTACCAGTTTTCTACAACTTACGGTTCATGCCTAATCAGAAACAAAGCTGAGGTTTCCTTTTTCTTTTTCTTTTTTTTTTTTTAGACTGAGTTTCCCTCTTGTTGCCCAGGCTAGAGTGCAATGGTACAATCTCAGCTGACGGCAACCTCCACCTCCCGGGTTCAAGCAATTCTCCTGCCTCAGTCTCCCGAGTAGCTGGGATTACAGGCATGCACCATCACACCCAGCTAATTTTGCATTTTTAGTAGAGACGGGGTTTCTCCATGTTGAGGCTGGTCTCGAACTCCTGACCTCAGGTGATCCACCCTCCTCGGCCTCCCAAAGTGCTGGGATTACAGGCGTGAACCACTGCGCCTGGCCAATGCTGAGGTTTTCTTTTTGTTGTTGGTAATGACATTGTCAATGTAAACAAGTGAAATGAGAAAACTGGCCTTTGAAGAACAACCATAAAACAGTATTCCCTTAATTTGTAGACAGTGGTGGGAAAGTCTGTGCCTCACTGATTTTAAACAGCATGGCTATATCACTATGCATATTTTCTTTCTTTTTTCCTCTGTGTGCTTGAGAATACAAAAATTAACAAAAAGCATCCCTGTGAATTATTGTCTTCAGAACTATTAAGCAAACAAATGAGTATTTCATAGACTTAACGTGACAATGAATTACACATCCAAAACGGTTGTGTGTGTGGTTTAGCAAAACAAAATTAAGAGTCATTCTAGGGAAGGACATTGCCACAGCTTTGGCATAATTAGGAATCATCATAATCAAATACAGGAAATTGGCACATCTGCTTTTCAGGCTGTTGATCCAACTGTGAGGCTGCCTGTGCACACTGGCACGAGCAGTTCTAATGCAGCTCGATGTGTTCTGCAAAGCTGTCTTTGCATAAATATTTACATAATTTTCTCCAAACACCACTATAAGCAGTTGTTTTTTTATCACTTTTTCTCCCTTGGGTTATTATTTCTTGCCATATCTACTCCTGGTGAAGGAGTGATCACTTCTTTTTTTAAGGATTCCTCTTTCTTCAACAGAAGTTTAGAGGAAAATCTTATAACCTGAAAATTCCATAAAACGGCAATGAGAAGGAAGCAGTGCTTTTCATTTGGTACATTTTTCTAAAAATGCAAAAACAACAACAAAAAATACGCCCAGCCCAGCTGTGGGGAAGACAGAGCAGAGAAGCAGAGACAGAGTTTGAGTAAGAATCCCCTCAAGGTTTGAGACTAATAAGCACAGAAAGTCAAATTAGGTGAGGTGGATAGCATGGCCTTAAAGAAGCGATAACCCGAACTTAGGCCATGCCATTTGCTTTAGTGATTAAAGTTAAAAAATCTTCTACATAAGCATTAATTGAGGAGTTCTTTCACTTTTAGTCACATAATTTGCTAGTTTTCTTTTTATAAAGTGATCTAAAGGATCTCTCAAGTTTTGATGGTTTATTTTACCTTGCTGAAACTGAAGCATATTTTAAAGTGATACATATTTTATACTTTAAAGAATACAATTTAAAGAATCTAGCATCTATAGCTGGGCATGGTGGCACATGCCTGTAATCTCAGCTACTCAGGAGGCTGAGCAGAGATGATTGCTTGAGGCCAGGACTTGGAAACCAGCTTGGACAATATAGCGAGGCTCTGCCTCTTAAAAAAAAATTAGTCTTTATTTTTCAAGCATTGTTTTGCATACAAATACACAGTTGTCCTATTTTTATTATTGTAAGTTGATTTATACCATCTAAATCAAAGCAGATACACTATTTCATAATATTCTAAATATTTGTAAGAAATCTCCAGTGTGGAAGGCATATTTTTCTGTCTTAATATAAACCCTTTGCCTTTGATACACACACTTGGTTACATATCCTAGTGACCTTGGCACTTGTGAATTTCAGGGTAGCATGGGATACATTTTTATAACCAAATTATTGGATTGTTTACACGGGGAGAGGTATGTTTGTTCTCCTTCCAAAAGCTTTTGAAAGAGACAACTTTTCAATGATTTGCAAATAAGAAGAAAGGAAGGATTTTCAAAAGAAATAGGAAAGAAGTTTCCCTTTATGACTAAGACCCCAAAGCAAACGCAACAAAAACAAAAATTAATATACTTTAATTACTATACAAATTACTAACATTGGTAATTACCAGTTAGATGTTGTTAGTTATAAGTATATATGAATGCTAGATTGTAAATGAACTATCTGTGTGAGGTGCTTATTTAAAACTTTTTAGTGAGATTTACATAGTTTGATTTTAGAATATAAATCACTTCTCTTCAATGAATTCTTCTGTTGTAGTAAACTATACTGAATCATAAGAACATTTTCAAGTGATAGTCAAAACCCTTTTTTCCTCTTTTACTCTGCCATCCTTAAAACATTGGCTTTTGTTCCCATAGCACTTTCTTATGGGCCCCAGGTGGCTGCTGTGGAATTGGGCTCTGTTTGAGGACCCATTTCTGCTTTCTTTTAGTCTTCTTTCTCTTGACATTAGGTTGGTGCAAAACAAATCCCGGGTTTTGCCATTACTTTTAAGGGCAAAAACCGTGATTACTTTTGCACCAACCTAATATCTATCTTATCTTCCTTATCCTCCACTGCAGGCTTCTTCTCCCTTCAGTTTTGGAGGTGGGCTGATGGCTCTATATCAGTAAATGGGCACTGGCTTCTTACACTTTGCCTGTGGAGGACTCTGGGAACTTAAGTACTCAAAATGATTCAATGAGTCAGAGTCAGATTTAGGGATAAAATCATGTGTATAGTGTTTGAGTCACAGTAGACCTATATTGATGACTCATTTAATCTTTTATAACTTTATAGAGTTTATCTAGGCAGAATATTTTTGTATAATGCACATGTATACCTGTGAATATTTTTAAAAGAGTTGTATATGTGTGTATGTGTGGTGTGGTGTGTGTGTGTGTGTGTGTGTGTGTGTGTGTGTGCGTGCTTACAAATTATTGCTTTCCATCTATTAACTAGATGTTAAAAGTTTCCAACTTTCTCTTTCCTTCTAAGTCCAATAATTCTGAGTTTTTTCTCATCTTGTTGCCATGACCTGGAGGTAGACATCTATGTTATGTTAAGTGGTTATGGTTATGATATAATTTAAAAGCTGAGTAATTGTCACCAACTTATTTGATTATATCTATATATCACAGCTAGCAATTCAGAAACTTTTCTGCTCGTATTTATTTAGAGCAAGATTTTTAAACTCCACATATATCTTATCATATTTGCATCTTATGATTATTATCATGCCTATTTCTACTTAAAGTTACTCTGAAAATATATAATATATACTTCAAAGTTTGAGAGGCAGTGGTGTGTGTTGGAAAGAGCTCTTTACTGGCATTTAGCATTCATGTCCAGGAGCCCCATTTTCTCATCTGTAAAATGAGGAAATTACACTACAGAAAATTTTAGTCAACATTTATTGAACAATTACGATGTGGCAGGAACTGTTGTAAGTGTTGGTGAGAAAAACAGAAAGATTCTCAGATGGAGTTAATGATATTATTGGAAGAAGAGTCAATTCATATCACAATAAATCATTAAAAATCTGTATCAGGGAATACACAGAGTACTAGGGCGCATAAGGGATACATTTATCTTTTTTCCAGAGGATGTCAGAGAAAATTTACTCCATTTACTTTTGGAGTAAATTATGTTCAATATGAGGACAAATAAGACAGTACTATAAAAGAGGTGGAGGGATATTTAAGATAAATGTCCCCTGATTACATAAAAATTCTATTATTGGGTCATTTCAACTGAATTTATAGGACATCAACAGTTGAGAGAGTAGAATTACTGATCTTTTAGAAATGTAGAACTTTGGGCTTAATCTCTAATGATATTCTTAATTATTTTTAATTTCCTGGTATGTTTTTCTTCTTTAAGAACTCCCTCTGGGCCTGTTAGTTCAGAAAAGGGATGTTGGTAATTTGAGCCACATAATTGAAGTAATAGAATTTTCAAGCTTGAAGGAACTGGCACACTTGTTCAGTCCAGCCCTCTGATTTTGCAGAATGTTTTTTTAGTTATGAGAGATTAAGCAATGTGTCTACTAAGTTTTCATAGTCAGTTAGTGGTTGAGTTTTCACTAAATGTAGTTTCTAATTCCTGGCTTAGTGGTGGTTCAGCTACCTCAGGGTTTCTTTTCATAGCGTGAGGATAAAAAAAATGCACATTCCACAGTTATTTTATTATTTTTAAAATTTAACTGACAGTAAGAACATATCCATAGTATTTTTCCCTAAGTACCAAGAGGAGAAAATTATAAAAAGGAGTAAAGGTGGAAATATAATGAAATAGGTTTTTTGTTTATTTTGTTTTGTTTTTGGTTTTCCGGTTACTAGTTTCATCATTGTGACAGTTATAAATCTTTAGGATATGTTTCAGTGTTATTTATAAATCTATGCTGGTATTTTCATTGAGAAATAAATGTTTTTTTTAAACCGGAGCAATTGATACAAATCTAATTTTCTCTTTTTCTTAGTACATTGATTTTGCTGATATCGTCTTTTAGGTTACAGATTATTTCACAAATTCTGTATCAATTTAGTTGGCCAATATGATGTGGTTAAGAGTTCAGGGTCTGTATATACACAATCAACTAAAGAGGGATTAAAGACTTAAATCTAAGACCTGAAACCACAAAAACTTTAGAAGAAAACCAAAGAAAACACTTTTGAACATTGGCCTAGTCAAAGAATTTATAACTAAGACCCCAAAGCAAATGCAACAAAAACAAAAATAAACAAATGAAATCTACTTAAACTAAAAAGCTTCTGCACAGTGAAAGAAATAATCATTAGAGTAAACAGATAACGCACAGAATGAGAGAAAACTTTGCAAACTATGCATACAAAAGAGGACTAATATCCAGAATCTATGAGGAACTCAAGCCAACCAGGAAAAAAAAAAAAAAAAACCAAGTAATCCCCTCAAAAAGTGGACAAATTACATGAATAGACACTTCTCAAAAGAAGATATACAAATGGCCAACAAACATAAAAAAAAGTTCAACATCACTAATCATCAGGTAAATGCAAATTAAAACCACAATAAGATGCCACCTTACCCCAACTGCAATGGCCCTTTTTTTTTTTTTTTTTTTTTTTGACAGGGTCCTGCTCCATCACCCAGGCTGGAGTGCAGTGGTGTGATCCTGACTCACTGCAACCTCCACCTCCCGAGCTCAAGAGGTCCTCCTGCATCAGCCCCCCGAGTAGCTGGAACCACAGTAGAGCCGGGTTTTCACCATGTTGTCCAGGCTGGTCTTGAACTCCTGGACTCAAGCAGTCCACCCACCTCGACCTCCCAAATTGCTAGGATGATAGCATTGCTCCCGGTCCCTAATAGTCATTATTAAGAAGCTGAAAAAAAAAAAACGATTTTGGCATGAATGTAGTGAAAAGGAAATGCTTATACACTGCTGGTGGGAATATAAATTTGTATGACCTATGTGAAAAACAGTATGGAGAGTTCTCAAGAATTAAAAATAGATCTCCCATTCCACCCAGCAATCCCACTACTGGGTAGTTACCCAAAGGAAAAGAAGTCATTATATCAAAAAGACACCTGTACACCTGTACCTCATCTATATATGAGTTCAGGGTCTGGCATAATTCTGGGTTAATTCTCGACTCAATATTTGCAGATCATGTGACCTTAAGCAAGTAGCTAAACTATTCTGTATAATCCTTTCTCCTTCCTTCCTTCCTTCCTTCCTTCCTTCCTTCTTTCCTTCCTTCCTTCCTTCCTTCCTTCCTTCCTTCCTTCCTTCCTTCCTTCCTTCCTTCCTTCCTTTTTCTTCCCTCCCTCCCTCTCTCCCTCCTTCCTTCTTTCCTTCCTTTCTTCCTTCCTTTTTCCTTCCTCCCTCCCTCTCTCCCTCCTTCCTTCTTTCCTTCCTTTCTTCCTTCCTTCCTTCGAGATGGAGTTTTGCTCTTGTTGCCCAGGCTGGAGTGAAGTGTGTGATTTCCGTTCACTGCAACCTCTGCCTCCCGGGTTCAAGTGATTCTCCTGCCTCAGCCTCCCGAGTAGCTGGGATTACAGGCATGTGCCACCACACCCAGGTAATTTTGTATTTTTAGTAGAGATGATGTTTCTCCATGTTGGTCAGGCTGGTCTCGAACTCCCAACTTCAGGTGATCCACCCACCTCGGCCTCCCAAAGTGATGGGATTACAGGCATGAGCCACTGCGCCCATCCAAATCCTATTTCTTTATTGGTAAAATGGAGATGAGAGATTGTAATGAGAATTTAGAGAGAGAGGGTATGTAAAATATTTAGCCTAAGCCTAGAAAAGTGCTTACTGTATGTCAGTTGTTATTATTGTTATGATTCATAAGAAGTTAAATTCTCAGTAAAAATAATGGTTGGGGGTGGTTTCCAGAAACACTGCTTGCAGGAGTACTTGTCAAAGCCCAAAAAAGCAAATTTTTATATTTGTAGAATGCACCAAACCAGTTTTGATATTGATGTTACCACTGCTGTTGCTGGAAACCAGATTTAGTTTATGGGTCTTGGCTGCCAGATGAATGAACTGGAGAGCCAAATTTGTATAAGTGGGCCCTGCATGATTCCTGGGAGTGTCCGGAATGTGAGGAAGGCGCAATGTGTGTTACTGTTGCAAATCTCTCTTCCTGCCAGGAATGATATTATCCGGATAGCTTGGCCCAGCCTGGTCATCCCACCCTATTGGCAGCAGGACAACTGTGAGACAGAAACAGACAGCCTGAGCTGGGCGAAATCAGCCCCTGGGGAAAATGGAAATGGGGTACAGAGAGCTTGTGGAAAGATGAATAAGAACAAGGAAGAAGTTTGGGTAGAGATGTGATAAAATAAAAACTGGAATACGGCATTCTAATTAAAAAGAGTGAGATAATATTTCTGAGATATTAATCAAGTTTTTCTTTGTATTCTTTTTTCCTTCCCACCATCCTTTCTCCTAAATTAATCTTCCACTCCCTCCCTTCTTTCAGAATAATGCTGGTTGGCATGTGGCATATGAACAGATGACACTGAAGACCAGATTCTGCTTGTTCTCCCTCCACTGGTTCCAGATATACATATATATGCCTGGTCACTGAGGAAACCCCTATAATTGTAGATAAATATTAGAAAAGGGGATGGGGGAGTCACAGGATTAACTGAAATGGTTTTATCACTCCAGGGACTTTCTGCTGCAGTAGAAATTCACTAGTTAGAACAAAATAAATAATATGAAATTCTTGAATATCTGAGTTTGAGGATAAGGTTCAAATATGAAACACTTACACATTACATGTATTTTTCCTCTTGTCTTGAATTTCCAGATTCTGTCTCCTATAGACTGAATGTTGTGTCTACTTAAAATTCAGTGTGGAAATCCCAAACCCCAAGGTGATGGCATTTGAAAGGTGGGGCTTTTGGCGGGGGGTGATTAGATTGGATTAGTACCATTACAAAAAAAACCCCAGAGAGCTCCCTCACTCCTCTTACTATATGAGGACACAGTGAGAGAGTAGCCATCTATGAACCTGGAAGTGAGCCCTCGCCAGACCCTGAATCTGCAGGTGTCTTGATCTTGGCCTTCTCAGCCTTTATAATGATAAGAAACACATTTATGCTGTTTATAAGCTACTTAGTCTATAGTATTCTGTTATCACAGCCCAAATGGACTGAGACACCATCTAAAGTAAAAATCTTGTAAAATATCTTAAGAAAGATGCATATTTTGTGATACTTGTAAACAAGGAAGTACAGGGAATTTTCTCATGAGGTTTTCATTCCTGTTCTCTATAATCGTACTGCTAATATCGATGCCGTGCAACAAAGCTCCGTTTGAAAACAACAATGACAATAACCCCCAGATCTTTCTTGCTAAACTGAACTAAACCTCTAACTGAGGGATAGGTCTTAGTACTCATTCATTTCACAAACATTTACTGAACACCAATTATAGGTCAGGCAGCATGCCAGGTACTGGGAATATGCTGACAAGAAGAATATGTGATTTAGGGAGAGAAATTGCTTGCAAGAAGACAAGCTAAGATTCTATGTGAAATAAGAGTGACGGGAGTATAGTTCTTACAAATGATTTTTTGCATAAGGTTATTTAATTATAGACAAATGGAAATGGGATAATCTGTAATTTCCTCTCTCAACCAACGTTCTCATTCCCTAAATAGCTTTGGATGGGGCCAACACACCCAGAACACTGTGGGCAAGTGTGTTTTCATTGGTTGATCTGGCTTGCTAATTCAAAGTATATGACCTCACTTCTCAATTACTCACTTAACATTCCAGTACATTTTGGGAATAACTGATAATTTTGGAAGCTGCCAAGAAGATGGATGAATGGTAACTGACTTCACAGATCTAGGAAAGCTGAAACACAACCTACCGATAAGCTAATTAAAATTGCTGAGCTCTGGAAATGCTCGTGAATGGAAAGTACGAGGTGTTTCTGAAGGTGAGAAAGCAGGGTGTGGCTGAAAGCAGGAGGATAGGTGGATAGTGTTATAAGGAGGGGTTCCGATTTCAATAATACAAATGGGGAAAATATGACAGTTTACATTCTGAAGTATGAGACCCTCAGAACCCTTTGGTGTATTTAACGTCCACAGCACTTGGGGCAAATTTATATTCCTAAGGCAGGAGATTGTAGAATTGTTCTCTGGGCAAATAAAAGTCTATGAAAAAGACTTACAGCTGTTGCTAGTAATAGAGATCTTCTGGGAAGATGGGGGAGGAAAAATGTTATTAAGGAGTTAAATTTCCGTCTTTCATAGCATGTAGTCTTTAGTGAAAAATCAGGAAATGTCACAATAAACATGTTATTTGGCGTTACATATTATTTGAAATAAAGAGATGATATAAGATGCTCCTAAAATACTTGAAAATAGCTTTATCCATTTTCTTCCTCTTATCAAAGATTAGGGGTGGAATAGAAAAATGATAAACATGTGTTACATTATAAAAATTTGACAATAAAAGAAATCAGGATAGTACCATCGAGTCAAACATATTTAGGTTCAATGTTCAGCTTCTTGACCTATGAGTTTTGTAACTTTGGTCATGTTGCTTAAGTTTTCTCACCTTGGTAAATGGAAAAATAAGATCAAGCACACAAAATGTACTAAAAAAAATGAGGCCTTTAGGGTTATATTAAGTGAAATAATGTATTTAAGTACAGAGAGTACTAAAGTAAGTTTAATTAATACTATTAAGAGAATGCTTTGTGAAAGATGAGAAGAAAAATTAACTCAGAGTAAGGGGAGGAATGAGTATTTGACTCTGAGTTCACACACACACACATGCGTGCGCATGCACACACACACACACTATATACACGGAAGGGGAGGGGTAAGAACAGTAAAGCTTCTAAGGGCAGTTACATTTGTCCTTTATATTCTCTATTTGTCTTAAACAAACTAAGAGAAGCAATGCCAATTCTAGCAAGAAAGAAGAGAGATACATTTGGGAAATAATCTTTTGTTGACTTGCCTTAACTCCTCTGTGGAACAAGGAGTCATATAAATAAATTCAAAGGATTAATTATCTACAATGTTCCTGATTAGGTGCTAGTTGTAATTGTAGAATTGTATGGCTATTACATTTTATACAAATATTCACTTATATTCTTTCACTTGATTTTCATGATTGCCCTGTAGAATAGGTCAGATAATTCTTTACAGTTGCCTTTGTTAGAAGGTAAGAAATGAGGAAGACTCAGTTTTACCCTGGACTAAGTAAAGGAGAAAAAATAGAAGAAAGAAATGGAGAGGAGTGGTAAAAAAGAAAGAAAACTATAGAAATTGCCTAAACATTAGCATAGCTAAGGAAGCAAGACAGAGACAATAATTTAGTTATGAGTAACTATTTTTATAACTCAGTGTGAGAAATTTTTATTAATTTTCAGTGAGAAGTGTAACTGCCAGATAAACTGCAATACTGATGTCACCTGGTTTTTACATTCTCTCCCTTGTTAACAAAAGTTTCCAGGGAAATTAAAATTGGTTAGTAGAAATGCAATCAGAGCACAGTTATGGGATGACCTTAATGGCCATTGTCATTAAATTATGGTGCATGATGTCCCCGAGCAAGCTCTGAGGCTGTATTTGCCAACCAACCAGAATACCCATGTCAGCTGGTTAAGGCACCTTTATCCCTGTGTGGTGCTGAAACTGCACTGACAGAAGTGTGCCCTTTGACTTCATGCAGACCATCTGCTGACACTTATTCTCCAACTATATTTCAACACAGTTGGTGAGGTTAAAGCCTTCTCTTATATCAAATCACATTCCAAGCATGCCTTCTTGATAAACATTACACATTTTAAATGAAATTCTGAAAACTCAGTTTCTGCAAGGATTAAAAATGAGTAATGTGTCCATATGGTTTTCTAATATTTTCATAAGTACATTAAAAAACACCCAATAATTGACTAAAATGAACTTGACTTCATTTTGATAAGAATGAAGCTAAAGACGATTGATCTATTGGATTAAACAAATATGGCATCAGGAGCATAGGTGCTAGTGTCAGAATATAGAATACACAGTCTGTGACATTCTTTATGATATTGTGTATACATTTAAGATACTACCAAACTCTTTTAATCACTACCCTTATGGTAGAAGCTTTGTTTGTCTTAGCTAGTGAAATGTCACTTCAACAAAACCCAAAGAATTAAAAAAAATTACCCACATGCTTAGAAAGCAGAAAATAGCAAAATGTGGGAAAAAAGTCATCTTTGCAAGGAAAGGTCGGCAGAAACATATGGATCCCAAGTGAAATTAAAATAAGGTTTCTGTACAGACTAGATACTGTGGCAGATAACGGTGCCACAGGCCAGACAGAAGGTTCCCAAGGCCCCAGGCTGCTTTCTTACTTCTGCTCTGAAGACTTTATCCAACATTATTTTGGTGATAACACTTGTTATACATCCTCTGGATCCTCAGATGCTAAATCATCCTGTAATAGACTTCATCCAGGAAACCTAAAGGCCAACCATATTTCATCATTTCTTAAGTTTCAGTGATTATAAAACAGCCATCTGTACATGTCTGGAAGCATATTTTTATTTGGGTTATTATTTGATAATGTACAGACAATTCAGTCTTCAATCCTCCAATGTGCCTAGTAAAAAAAAGTCCACAGGAAATTTTTATGAGATTATAGTTTTAAGATTCTATTAATGTACATATGACATCATTTATATTACATAGGAAGATCATAATTACATAAAATGATAAATAATATGTTTATTGAAAAAATATTTGACTATATTATCTTACCGCATTTTTTAATTTAGTAAATTTCCCATGTGCTTAGATTTGGAGATCACATATAAAAATTCTACACAGAAAGTTCTGTCCTCCTGAAGCTTTCCATCCAAAACTTGCCCTTTTAATTCTTGTTTAATATTGACATATTACTTCTCAGTTTGTGTCTAGTAGAAGTTTTTATATCACCAACTAGACTCAAAGTAGGGAGAGACTGAGTTAGGTGCTATAAAAGTAGCTTTGAAATTCAGCCATAGCCAACAATCCCTCACCTTAACTACAGACCTTTGAACCTACATGTCAAAACTATCTGACTCTAAGGCACCTACAACAGGTGTCCGGTATTCTGCCATTAGGTATCATTTGTGATGACAGCATACATTCAGATACTGTTGGTCATTTTAGAGATGGCATAGAAGGAAAGGTAATACCTTAAATATTTACATCATGCATATATTAGTGTGAATGTATTTTTCATCAGATTGTTTTCTCTTTATGAGCAAGAAACAAAGGAATGGGTACTTTCGTGGAAGCAGGGGAGAGAGGAGGTAAGAAGGAGCATGGTAGAAATGTGATGTAGGATTGGGAATTAGCAGAGTGTTGAATATTGTTGTTCAGGAGTGGGCTATTCCGATCATGTTCCCAACAGGAAACAGTTGGAAAATATTTAAATTGGATAATTTAATGGAAAGGTGATTTAAAGAATTGGGTGGGAACAGGTCAGAAACGAGTAGATCGTAGAAGCAGAGAGCTGTGTAAAGAGGGCTTCCTGATAGAAGCTGTGCCTTTGACAGTGTGATGTGACAGCCCGCCTGGGAAGACCCTGTAAAGCAAGGGCCAAGGAAGACCTAAAAACAAACAAAACAAAAACAAACTACATGCTGCGTCCCATCAATAGATTTGCACTGAAATCCTGCTTTGCAGTGTTCTTGCTAACTCTTGTACAAGTCATTTGATTCTCTGGGACTCAGTTCTCTCAGCCAGAAGATATTATACCTTTTCAGAAAGTAATTTTGAGAATCGGATGACCTAATTTCTATAGAAGCTCCAAGCACAGAGCTTCAGGTTGAAGGATGTCTAAAGAAATGTTTAATCTGAAGAGGATGCAAAAAAAAATTTTTTTTTCTGAAGCCACATCCTATGGCTAATGCATGGGATGTGATTTTTGTTTTCTTCTTTCATATTTTATTTTAGGTTCAGTGGGTACGTGTGCAGGTTTGTTTCATGGGTAGATCGTGTGAGACTGGGATTTGGTGTACAAATGATTTGATCGCCCAGGTAGGGAGCACAGTACCCAATAGGTAGTTTTTCAATCCCCACTCTCCCCATCAAGTAGACATCAGTGTCTATTGTTCCATGGAAGGTGATTAATCTGCATGTATGTGATCACAGACAGATGTTTTAGAGATACATGTGTATAAATCTGGTGTCAAGTCAGCAAAATTAGAAAGACAGGGTGACAGAAAGGGAGAGAAAAAATACCAAGAAATAACTCCAAAGCTTTTGCCCAAATCATTAGGATCAAGAATATTAAATATTAAATATTAGACACAATTACAGGGTCCATCCTCCTCATAAACTGTGAATGGAATAGCTCCCAGCTTTTAGCAAGGGGCTGTTTGCAAATATTTTATTATATTTCTTCAGAAACTTATTTTAGACACGTAATTTTTTTGTCTACACTGTTGAATTTCTTACTAAACCACAAGACTTAAAAACATTTTTTGCCTTGTTTCCCAATGGAACAAGGTTTCAGTTTAAATCCCAGCATAAAGTTATGTACAAAGAATGTCAATGTACTTTATCTCCTACAAGTTACTCATGTAAAAAAATTATCAGTTAAAAGGGACAATGCATGTCTTAAGTCTGCATCAGGGAAAAGATAAATTATTTGTTTGATCTCATGAGTTTGGTATTGTGTTGTGATACCATCTAATATGAATGCAGTTTAAAATTCTATGTGAAGTCCTTCTGGTTTGACTGTCAATTCAGGGTGGAAAACCATTTTGATAGAAGTGTCATGGAAATGACGAATGGTGAAGATATCAAGTTGGTTAGCTAATTGTTTTGACTGCCACATGATTCTTCTTGTACTATATCATGTATGAGCAAAAAAGGCATTAATTCAAAGATCAGAAATTCAATGAGTTTTAAACTAATCACTTCAAGGTACATTGAATTTATCTGCAATAGACTCTACATATTGATGCTTGGATCTACTTGGCTCCTTGGGTTTATATTTAACATTTGTACCACAAAAGAGAAATCATTAATGAACACCTTTAAAATGCAAATTCGTCAAGGTCAGAATTTCACAAAGAGCAGCTGGTTGGTTGGACCATGCACTGCATTTTATTTCTCTTTATTATTTCATTAGATTATCTATCAGAAAGTTTACTATAATTTTAAAATAATTACAGTCATTTTCAGCCTTTTCTTAGTCTTATTGTGGTAAATGTGAGAGCAAAATCTTTTAGACAGAGAGGAGATAGGAATATGATCAGCATAAACAGTACAAATATTGTACTGTGTGGAACTGAGATGTCCCAAAAAACTAGCTTGTAAGTAGAATTTTTGGAAAGTAAATCTTGTTCTCCCAGTCATACTCTTCATAAACAAAGGGCCCCTCTTTTTGTGAAAGACACCTTTTGAGGAATTTTCCCAGCATATCATCTTTAGGAAATGTCCTCTCGGTGTCAGGTGTGGGGTCTTGCATTAGACTCCAGTCTCATCCACAAGTCCTTTATGACCCCTTCTGTGGCTTCCATGGGACCCTTTTAGCTTAGTAAGATGTTTCCTTTTGTATTTATCTAGTTTACACTGGTATCTGTTACTAAAATCAAATTTCTTTCTTGTGGGTAAAACCTATGAATTGAATTGAAAACTTTGGTTTAGAAGTGGCAGGCTTATTATTTACTGTCATGACCTTGTGGGACACTGTTCCAACAATGAGATTCCCCCAGTGCTCTTCTGTCTCAACCTTCCCATCCACAGTCGCATGTACAATCACCGCCCAGTCTCCACTGCTTTTCCAGGCACAGCCGACCTTCAGACTACGCACACTCCTCTGAGGCATGGAAATCCCCTTGCCTTCCCACCCTCAGTGTCATTCTTCCGATTCTGCTTTTAAATGTACAATTTTGGATCCTTCTAGGTTTTCATATTTCACTGAGCACAAAATAAAAAGCAATACAATAATAGTAAATTTTACATGTTTAAAATACAATTTTCAGTGCTCTCAGCTCCTCCTCGTCTTTTGTCTTTAATTTGTCTTGCCACAGCAACCTGATGATTCTTCTTAAAGAACAGCTGTGCTCAAACCCCTCTGCCACTTAAATTTATTATGCTATCTATTTTGTCTACACAAAAACGTTTGCACACTAAAAGGTTTTTAGCTAAGGCAGACTTTGGTAAACTTTTAAATTAAAGGCTACCTAGTAAATATTTCAGGCTTGTGGGCCACATGGTCTCTGCCTCAACTATCCAGCTCTGCTACTGTAGCACAAAAGTGGCCACAGACCATATATGAACAAATGGGCACGGTTATGTCCAATAATAAATCTGGGTTTTTTTTCTTTCAAAAACAGGTGGTAGGCAGGATTGACCTACAGGCTCCTACAGATTGGGCCTTATCCAGGTCTGTCAGTTTTATTTTCTATTTCACCCTTCACATACTCAGGGCTCCACTGAAATTCAGGTTCTGTTTGTGCTCATTAGGTACTCTATACATTCACTGCTCTATGCTTCTGTTCCCTGGGATGGGGCTGGAGGAGGATGTAGGAAGACTGGTGTTTCTCGAAGTATAGTTTACATAAGAGGTGACTTTAGGTTAACTTTAAGGCAATATGTTGTCATGCTGCTTGTTAAGTGTATGATGGCAATATACAGGAAAAAGCATAATAAAATACATGATTAAAACAATAGTAAGACTATGAAATAGGTAATACTATTATTAACTGTAGAGAGGCGAGAAGGTAATCAAAGGGGTGCACCTTTTTAAAAAAATACTCGTGCTCTTTTACCTATCCCAAATAACGATGCCCTCCTTTCAACTCCCATCCTCAGATGGAAGTTGTTATGCTTTTTCTTTCTAGGGTGTTTTCTTTCCTTCACCTGTGATAATCTTTGACCCATCCTTCAAGATGCAGATTAAATTCCCTGTCCTTTATAAACCCTTATTTCTCCAACTATAAGTGATTTCTCCCTCTTGAGAATTCCTACTGCATTCCATCACATCATTTCAATCTTGGTATTATGGTTATTTTAAAATGTAGCTTAGCTCAATAACTAGAAGATCCAACTATGATATCTCACTTGCTAGACTTTGTATATTCTCAAAAGCACAGATCAGTGCTTTGCAGAGAGCAGGCATTAAATGATTAATAAATTTTTAAAATTTGTAAAAAATGATTTTCTTCAAATTAAAGATACTTTTGTTTGATGAGGAAGTGTTAACTCTGTATAAAGATCAAGGTCAAAAGCAAACCCCTGATTAACTAATCTTTAAAAAATATCCTCAGGCACTTGTGGTCCAGTATTGTTGAACTTACGTTGGTATTTTTGCTAGCCAAATTTGCTACATATGAAACCCATTGGCCATTTGGGGATTGACAACTTTCCTACTGCTCCTTGCGAAGAACTTCCCAAGAAAACTGGGATAGATAATCTATGTGCCATATGTGCTGTTAAAATAAAGTTGGATATGCACTAATCAAGTGGTTTCCATGAGAAACACAAGGCCTCCAAAATATAAAAAATCTTTTTAATTGTAGTACTTATGGTAGTCACTCCAAAGAGCAAAATTACATTTCAAACTTTTTTATCTTAAAAAGGGAGTTAAATATCTAAAGCTTAAATATCTTGGAGCAGACAAACTGTGACTGTTAAAAATGTTATATAAACAAGTTAGAAATAAGCAAAAAAAAGTTTTATCTCTTTTATGCTGCCTACAAAGTCTTTAAATTAGTGCCTAGACTAAAGGAGATTTTTTTTTTTTTTTCTTTTTGAAAGTGATGAAGACATAGTTACAGGGTTACAGGGTGTTGCTATGGTTTGGATATGGATTGTTTTTCCTCACTGAATCTCATGTGGAAATTTGATTTCCAGTGGTGTTGGGAGGTGGGGCTTAGTGGAAGGTGTTTGGGTCTTGGGGGTAGATTCCCTCATGAATGTCTTAGTGTTACAGGTACTGAGTTCTTACTCTTGCAAGACTGAATTGGTTCTCAAGGGAATAGATCTGTTTCTGCAAGAGTGGGTTTTTGCAAAGCCAGGACCGCCCCCTGGGTTTGGACACTCTTTGCCTGTGTTTATGTCTTCTTTGACCTTCTCTTCTTCTTTTCTGTGTTTTGACGCAGCACAAAAGCCCTCACCAGGAGCTAGGTAGATGCTGGTGCCATGTTTCTTGGGCAGCCTGCATACCCATGAACCAAATAAACCTATTTTCTTTATAAATTACCCAGCCTCAGGTATTCCTTTATAATAACTTCAAATAGACTAAGATAGCTGCCCTTCTCCCATGGTAGATTTCAGGCAAAGGAAAAAGGATAGCCAACCTTGAATTCCCTTACCTGAATGCATTGGCTAGGACCATCATCATTTAGGTACCATTCCCAGGATAACTCAGTCTTTTTATTTGTTTCTTTCTTTTGAGGAAGATGATGGATATGAGGAATTAGGATTGAAGACTGTTAATTTTTAAAATTGATATAAAATACTTGTATATATTTATGGGGTATGGGTAACATTTTGGTTCATGCATACACTATATAATCATCAAACCAAGGTAATTGAGCTATCCATCCCCTCAAAGATTTACCACTTCTTTTGAATACCATAAATTTTCAGTTCACTCAGCATCAAAATATAGCGGGTTATAAACCAAAAATGTGTTTATTAAAAAGACAATGTATATAGAAGCACCTTAAAAAAACTACAAATCGTCATTTGAATTTCTTTCTACTTTTATTTTCCAAGTTTTATATGACCACAACATATAAAATAAACATGTCTATTATAATTTAAATTCCTCTAATTTATTCTATATTGTAACCTATTAGAAGTAGATACAAATATGCAATTTATTTGTTTAATCTGGAGTGGGATACTGAAAGATTACTTATATCCTTTGCAATTTTAATCATTCTTAGCTGTAACTTGTTTTGTTTCCCTTCTGAATTGTCTCTTGCTATCTATAAACAATCTCATTCTTTGTTTTTTTTTTTTTTTAATTTAAAATCCCTACGTCTGTGTTCTGTGTTTAGGTAGCTGAAAAGATTTTTTCTTGTCTTGCAAAATTCTCAAAGAAGTTTATTGAATCTCTGCCTCCTCCTCCTCCTCCTCCTCCTTCTTTTTCCTTTTAAATCTAATTTTGCTTCCCTGCCTCCACCCCAGAGTATCCAAGTTTACAAAGGAGAGGAATAATATCAAGCGAATGCTATGGATAATTTAAAAATACAGTTACTTATCTCTTCCCTTCGATTTATAACTTTTTATTGTAATTATAACTGCTGGTAAAATGACTAATTTAAAGTTCCTAGAGATTATAGAACCTTAAGACGTGTCAACGTCTTTCAAAACAGAATCTCTTCTAGCTAACTTAAATGAAAGGAATGTATTAAGAAGGATAAATAACTCAGAGTCATTTGGATTGCTGAAGAAGAGTGAGGACTGAATTTCAGGAACAACTCCCCAAACCACACTCCAGTCCTTGGCAAGGGAGGTGCTCGCTCTGCCATGCACTGCCTCTGAAACAGCAAAAAAGACCCTCCATACCCTGCCTCTACCCTCATGTAATTGGGTTCTGATTCAAAATCTGGCATGAGTATATTTGGGTGGATTCTAAACGATGATGAAATCTACCTCTAGGGCAGTCTAGGAAATGTCCATTTTAAAGCTTTCTCTGACATGCAGAAAGTCATCCTAGAGGAAAGTTGTATCAGTATTAATGAATTCATCCACAGTGACCACCATTTAAGTCCAGTTCTTTTCTACTTTCTTTGTTACCTGCCCCACCCCCTGCTGGGATACTGATAGGCAGCAAAATGACTAGAATTTAAAAACTGGGTTATGAACCAAGTGGTGTCAAGATATCTCAAGGACCTATGAGAAGAATAGCTACAAGATACATTGAGATATAAAGGAAAGACCAATGTGAGCTGAAACAATTAGGTAAGGTTTCATAAAGAATTTTCACCTTTCCAGAATCTTTAGACAGAATTTAAATACTCAAAAAAGTATTCCAGCCTTCTGCAATAACACAGCTCAGCAAATGTTTAGTAAAACCTCTATTATATGTTTCTAGTAAATCACAATTCTTCTCCTTAAGAAATTAGTAACAGATTGGTAATGACTATCTGAAAGTACTATAATGTAAATGAAACAAAAACTTTTATGGCTGAAATTGGGGGTATGGACTGGGGATAATACCAGCAGTAATGATGAATTGAAAAAGTTATATGGAAGAGAGGGTATATGAAATAGGCCTAGAAGGTGAATAGTATTCTGGCTACATGAAATGGAACTTGAAGCCTGAAAAGCATTAAATTTTTTAAAATAAATGTTTAATTTGGGATAATTTTAGATTTAAAGGGTTGTAAATATACTACAGAGTTCCTGCATGGGTTGTAAAAGGGTTGTAAATACACTAGAGAGTTCTTTTTGCCATTAACATCTGACATAACCATAGTACATTTGTTATAACTAAGAAATTAACGCTGGGCTTGGTGTGGTGGCTCACGCCTGTAATCCCAGCACTTTGGGAGGCCGAGGCAGGCGGATGATGAGGTCAGGAGATCGAGGCCATGGTCAAACCCCGTTTCTACTAAAAATACATAAAATCAGCCGGGAGCAGTGGAGGGTGCCTGTAGTCCCAGCTACTTGGGAGGCTGCGGCAGGAGAATGGCTTGAACCCCAGAGGCGGAACTTGCAGTGAGCCGAGATGTCGCCACTGCACTCCAGCCTGGGCAACAGAACGAGACTCTGTCCATCAGTAACAGACTGGCTTAAGAAAATGTGGCACATATACACCATGGAACACTACACAGCCATAAAAAAGGTTGAATTCGTGTCCTTTGTAGGGACACGGATGCAGCTGGAAACCATCATTCTCAGCAAACTATGCAAGAACAGAAAACCAAATACCACATGTTCTCACTCATAGGTGGGAATTGAAAAATGAGATCACCTGGACACAGGAAGGGGAACATCACACACCGGGGCCTATTGTGGGGAGGAGATAGCGGGGAGGGATAGCATTAGGAGATATACCTAATGTAAATGATGAGTTAATGGGTGCAGCACACCAACATGGCACATGTATACATATGTAACAAACCTGCACGTTGTGCACATGTACCCTAGAACTTAAAGTATAATTAAAAAATAAAATAAAATAAAGTAAAATAATAAAATAAATATAAAAAAATAAAAAAAAAAGAAATTAACACAGGTACAATGCTACTCTAATAGTATTGGCACTAGTTAATACTATTACCAAAATCACTTTATTATAATTTCACCAAACTTCCCCTAAAATAGTTTCTGTTCCACAATCAAATTCAGGAAACCACACATTTTGTTGTCATGACTCCTTATCTCCTCTTCCTATATAAATTTTGAAACGATCCTAAATTTACAGAAAAATTGCAAGAACAAAGAAATGTGTTTCCTGAATCATTTTTGAGACTGAGTTGTTGACATAATGGCCCATCATGTCCAAGTACTTCAGTGTTATTTCATCAAAAAAGGAATTCTTTCATGTAACCACCATATTTTTCCAGTTGTCACAATAAAGTCCTTTAGAGCAAAATTATCCAGTCCAAAATCACATATTACATGTAATTGCCATATTGCCTTGGTCTTTAATATGAAACAGTTTTTCAGTTTTTCCTTGATACACTGAAGAATACAGGTCAGTTATTTTGTAGAATGGCTTTCGGTTTGGGTATACATGATGCTTTTTCATCCAACGATAGTGGGAACATTACCAAAGTGATCTTGTATTCTTCTCATTACAACCAATCAAACAGAACATAACTTAGTTTTGTACCAATATTGGTGATGTCAATTTTGATAACATGATTAAGATAATATCTGAGAGGCTTATCCTATGTGAAGTTACTTTTTTTCTCTTTGTCATGCAAAAGTATTTTGGGGAGATAAATTATGTAGTGTTCTGTTCTATATAAAACTTTGAATTTATTCATGTATTTATTTATATCAGTATGAAATCATGGTTTTCTATTTTACCCAATATATTATAATCTGTTTCTATTACCATTAATTTTTAAAAACTTTTAATTCAGAATTAATTAGAGATTCAAAGGCAATTACGAAAAAAAAAACCCACAGGAAGGCCCTGTGTGTCCTTCATCCAGTTCCCCCCTGTGGTAGATCAAAACTGGGAAAGTGACATTAGTATAATTCACAAAACTTATTCAGATTTCACCAGTTTTACATGTGTGTATAGTTATCTGCAATGCTATTACTTGTGTAACTTCATATAACCATGAAAGCAATCAAGGCACAGAACTGTTCCATTAAACTGGGTTCCCTAGAATTACCCCTTTATAACCACCCCTACATCCTCTCCCCTGAAATCCAAAACCCCTGACAACCATTAATCTAACTTCAATTTCTATAATATTATTTCCAGAACACTATATGAATGGAATAATAATGTATATAACTTTGTGAGATTAGCTTTTTATGCAGCATACTTCCCTTGAGATGGATCCCAAGTTGTTGCATATGTCAATAATTTGTTCATTTTCATTGTTGAGGAATAGTTTATGGCATGGATGTAGCACACTTTAATCACTTACCCACTGCTAGGGTTTGAATGCACATGTCTCTCCAAAATTCGTATGTTGCAAATTAAACTTTAAGGTGATGGTATTAAGCGGTAGGGTCTTTGGGAGGTGATTAGGTCATGAGGGCTCTTTCCTCAGGGAAGGGATCAGTTTCCTTATAACAAGGTTTGAGGGGGCAGGTTCAGGCCTTTTTGCCCTGCTTTCTGTCATGTGAGGATGCAGCAACAGGGGTTGTCTTTGAAGCAGAGAGCCCTCGCCAGATGCCAAACCTGTTGGTACCTTGATCTTGGACTTCCCAGTCTTCGGAGCTGTGAGGAATATATATATTTAATCAATTATCCAGTCAGTATTTTGTTATAGCAGCACAAATTAAGACACTCGCTGAAGGACATTGGGTTATTTTTGGTTTGAGCATATTATAAATAAAGCTGTTATGACCATTTATATACAGGTTTTTGTGTGAACCTAAGTTTTGATTTCTCTATAATGTCCACTAATGCAATTGCTGGGCCATATGGTGAGTCCATTTTTAGTTTTTAAAGGAACTGCCAAACTATTTTCCAGAACAACTGTACTATTTTGCATCCCCACTGGCAATGTATGAGATATTCAGTTTCTCTACATTCTCATCAGCATTTACTGTTATCACTGTTTTTTATTTTGGCCATTCTCACAGGCATGTAGCAGTATCTCACTGTGGTTTTAATTTGCATTTTCTTAATGGCTAAAAGTGTTGAATGACTTTTATGTATTTATTTGTCATCTGTATATCCTCTTTGGTGAAATATATGTTTAAATATATTGTTCATTTTCTAATTGAATTGTTTCATTTTGGTGCTCATATTATCCTAGATTTTTTGGATTGGAGCTTCTTCAACCTGACTTCTGCATCTTTTGGTCATGCCCCATCATTCTTCGAATACCTCTTACTTTCTGGGACAAGATATTCTAAGTTCATCGATTCCTGACTCACTTTGAATTTAAACATATCTTTAAGAATTCCTAGTTCACTTCAGTGGAGAGTGACATTTAAAACCAAGAAATAAGCATCAGGTATGCCCATTGCTGCTGTGGTTCTCAGGCTATCTAAGTAGACAGAGCTATATATTTGCATATACATGTACACACACACACACACATATATATATATACACACACACACATATATAGATATAAATATATATACTGTGTATACTGTTTTACATATATATACATAACAGTCTCTTTGGTTTTGCTTTTTGAGGTTTCAGTTACCCACAGTCAACTTCAGTCTGAAAATATTAAATAGAAAATTCCAGAAATAACAATTCATATGTTTTAAATTGCACACTGTTTTGAGTAACCTGATGAAGTTGCACACTGCCCTGCACTATCCCTCTCAGGAGGTGACTCATCCCTTTGTCTAGCATATCCACCCTGTATATACTACCCACCTGATGGTCACTCAGTAGCTGTCTCGATTACCAGATCAACTGTCCTGGTATAGGGATCACAGTGCTTGTGTTCAGGGAACCCTTGTTTTATTTTTATTACAGTAAATTGCTGTAATTATTCTATTTCATCATTAGCTGTTAATCTCTTACTATGCTTGATTTATGAATTAAACTTTATCATAGGTATGTATGTACAGGCAAAACAAGTATATACAGGGTTTGGTACTACCCATGGTTGCAGACAACCACTGGGGGACTTGAAACATATTTCCTGCAGATAAGGGGGAAGGACTACTGCACTTGCACATACACTCACATCTATATCTGTAATTATATATATGAATTCACACTTATATCTCCAATTGCAAGCTAGCACCACAGGATTTATTCTAGATTTTTCTATTTCATTATTTACAGCTTTCTTCTCTGATGGTAACTCCCATTATCTATACTATTTTGACTTAATCCCTTGCTATTGTCTGAAAGTTTACATCTCCCCCAAATTCACATGTTGAAACCTAATTTCCAATGTCATAGTATCTGGGCTGGAGCCTTTGGGAGGATATGCAGGTGAAGCCCTCATGAATGGGATTAGTGTCCTTTTAAAAGAGGTCCCAGAGAGTTACCTTGTCCTTTCTGCCATCTGAGGACAAGATGGCTGCCCATGAACCAGGAAGAAGATCCTCATCAGATGTCAAATCTGCTCGCATCTTGATCTTGGACTTCCCAGCTTCCAGAACTGTGATAAATAAATTTCTGTTGTTTGCGAGACATATAGTTTATGGTATTTTGTTAGAGCAACCTGAATGGACGAAGGCACTTCCTGAGTGAACCAATTTCTCATCACCACTGTTGCCCTCTCCAACACAAATTCCCTCATTTTGTTTCAGTTCTGACATGAGCACCACCTTGCACTTTCACTCAGGCTCTGGCCCCAGTCATGAGCTGCCTCTTCCTACCCTGGGTGGACATTCTCCTCATCTTGCTTGAATCTCTACCTGTAACTTCAGGCTTTACGTACCTTTTCCCTCCATGTTGAAGCCTTTCCTCTTCTCTCTCAAGCTCTCACATGCTGCACTTGGTTGCCACCTAGGCAACCCACCTGGGCTATGACACACGACGCTGGGTGTCAGTCAGTCAGTCAGTCATTCCTTTGACAAGCTTCTCCCTGTTCTGAAGCTCTCCTTACTCTGCTTGTGTTTACATACTTCAGCTAGGCTCTCTCCCTGACCAGAATTCCTCTTCAAGTGCTTTGGTTCTTATACCCTGTGCTCTGCTGCAACAGCCTTACTCACTCCTCTCATGCTCTGGCATCCTAAGACAGCTTCTGCCTTCCAGTGTTGACTCTCTCTCTCTGTTTATTCTCTGACACCCTGTGTGGGAATGACCGCCTGCATGGAGGTCCATGTTTGGGCTCCAAATACTCCACAGTGAACTTTCCCCCATGCAGAAGTCCTCCTAATTTTTTTTTTTTTTTTTTGAAGTACGGACTTTAATGTTTATTTACAGGACACTGCAAGATATGAAATTCCACATAGAAATAAGAAACCCATTCAGAGGACAAGCTTCATACAGTATGTACAGTTGGAACTGCTCAAATATAGTTTCAGTGTAAAAAGTGCTACAATAAGAAACCACATTTAAAAAGAGTTCTTAGCAGAGAGACAGTAAGACAAAATACAAAATATAGTGCACAACAAATACATACCTCAGCTACATGATCTAAAAGTTAAAGGTTACAGGAGTCCCACACTGAACTTGGAAGGTATAGCCTTCAGAGGTAGTCTCTGTCACAACATTTTGATCTTCCTCTTCCTTTACTGAGAAATTCTCCTCAATTAAGCTTAACAAAGCCTTATACACAGACTCATTTTCATGGTTTTGTAGAGCTTCAATGTGTCTAAGCCTCCACATTCTTCAATCATACTAAGTTTCTGTTTCACATAGTTTCTCAGCAGCCTGAAAGATGTTTGAAATGGCATTCAGGATAACCAGAATAATCTTGGTATCTTTGGAAGTTAAGAGGTTCATCAGTGGTGCTATTATGCCACAATGAATGAGGTATGTAACCTGTCCAACTGTTCCACCACTGGTATAGCTGGTCACGGCACATACAGCCTCCTTCTGTGTCTTAAAATCTGCCCTGGAGAGAATGTTGTGAGGAATGGGACTAATCCATGATTCACAAATTGCTGTATCTGGTCCTGATGGACAGCTGTGATGTTTGACATTGTCCATGTAACTTCCTTCAGAATGTTAGTTTTGGGGTTGATGAGCAGGCTGGGGAAGACGGCAAGTGCTCCTGCATTGATCACAACCCGAGTCTCTTCATCTGTACCAGTGACAATATTCCTTATGGGTCTTAGTACAGGAGTCACAGTTGGCAATTCAGAAGCTCCTAGAAGCTTCACAAGTTGGGGCACAACTCCTGTTTTCAAGAACATGTCAATTCATTTATTTGGACCATCAGTAAGGTAGGAAGTAGTCCAACACGTATCTGCTAATGCTTCTGGATCATCATGATGCAGGAGCCGAACTAAGGTAGGAAAAATTTGCTCAACAGCATCTAACAGGAACAGGTATCTGTTAATACTTCTGGATCATCATGATGCAGGAGTCGAGCTAAGGTAGGAAAAATTTGATCAAACAGCATCTAACAGGGGTGCAGGATTATTGTAGCAGCAGACGATTGAAAGTGTCCAGGTAAGATGACATAAGTAACCACACACTAAAGATGACATATCGGGAACTGCAAGAAGAACCAAGAGTGGGTCAACTGCACCATACTTAATAACCAAGTCTCGGAAAACTAAACCATCACCTGCAGTGTTTCCTAGAGTCCATACTGCTTGTTCACTGATGTGAGCCTGGGGAGATGCCAACATAGAAATGAATGCTGGGATGGCACCTCCATCTACCACAGCCTTAGTTTATTCTGATGTCCTAGAAGCAATGTTTGTGAGTGCCCAAGCAGATTCAAACTGAATAGGACTACAATCAGTTCTGCCCAAGAAGGACACAGATTTTGGAATCAAACCAGCCCAGATTATGTTGTCTGTGGGGGACTGTTTTTCTCTAGAAAGCAGTTTCACGCAGCTTGAGTAGCTTGGAGCTGACTTTCCACATTATTGCTTTTTGTGCTGTTGACAATGTCATCAACAGACCAATTTACTGTGCCCTGGTTTTTGAGGTTTTCCTCCAGTAGAGAAGCAGCAGCATCAGGAAATGAGCTTGCATTTCTCCTCTTCAGCATTTGGTCATCCTTCTTAGCTTTCCTCAGCTTCACATTGATTTCTATTCTGTGACACCTCATTTCTGTGCTGTCTTTTCACTTGTTCTTGAATCTGTTAAGTCAGGCAGCTGGTATATTAGCATTCTCATTGGTAGATATGGTTATGAGACAAAGGAAGGAAAGCTGCAAAGCAGGCCCAGAGTTCCACAGGAAACGATGCAGGGATCGGCGGCTGTGGGGCAGCTGCGCTCAAAGCGTCCACTTCGACTCAGCTCAAAGACAGTGTTGTTTTCCTGATCTTAATTATGGTCAGAAACCTCACCTCCTTCCCACCTCCAGGTAATCGGCTCGCTGGCTTATTTCTCTACTCCTCATGCTGGGCCACCTTCCCAGGTAGACACTTTCTTCACCCTTCTCAGCCTCCAATGCTTCACGCCAGGCTGTCCTTCCCTGCACCATGGGGACACTCTCCTTTCCCTGCTTGGCTTTGGGCACATTGCTTGGACTACTTTACTGTAGCTCTGCTCCACCCTAGCATCCAGTGCTTGGCCCACCTAATGGCTTTTGACCTGAATTGTTCAGTAAGAGAATGGAAGGCAAGAGAAAGAGATAGCATTTGATACCTAGAACACAGTATCAGGGAAATGGGAGTACAATATGAGGTAAATCCAAAAGGTATACTTGTGCATAGAAGGGGAGCAGTGACTCTCATGGTTTCTCTGGAGCATCAAGTATATGAAGGGACTAGACTTGATCGAGGTAAGGATACAAAGCTAAGTTGTAATGCTATCGTGGAGGGCCTTCCATTGTTAGGAAACCATATTCCATTGCAGTAACTAGGTAGGTGATTAATACGATTGGTTTTATACTTCAGGTGATTAATTACATTGAAGTATGGAGAAGGTATAGGAAGAATAGAATACTATTAGAGTAATTCCTTTGAGAATTGAGAAATTGACCTGCACCAAGGCTAAGGTAGAGGGCATGAGAGAAGCGAGCAGTTACATGACTTTAGCATTCGAGGATGCCAATCCAAGCCTGAGCTGCGTTGTGAAGGTCTGACATTGCACATGAGATAGGACTTTCATCAAACTAGCTGCCAGGTGTCTTGGCTTTTTGTTTTTTTGGATATTCTGGATGCTGTAGTTGTAAGTGCTGTAGTTGCCTCACCTAGATTCCTCCTTCAGGGCTGAAACACTAATTTCCCCACAGCCAGGATTTTTCTGTTGACTGCTCACAACTCTCCTCATAACTGCCCCAAGCTAAAAGAAGCTGCCATTGTTTAAGGTTATGCCTTCCCCTTGTGGAGGGGAAGCCCACATTTAGTGAGTGATCCATGAGGGGAAACAAAACCCTGGCTCGCTTGTCTCACTCAATTCAGGGCAACTATGAAAGGCTATCACAGCTCCAGAGTTACCTTTGGTGGTTGGCTGAAGCCTCCTTTGGAATTCCATCATAGTTCAAGTTTCCTTCTGACAATTCCTGCTTCCCTCATCCCTTCGTTGAGGCTTTGCTACATGCCTCAATATACCTCCTGCATGCAAATCTCCGAATCTCAAGTCTGTTTCTGAGAAACTCAATTTGAGACACATTTGGTCCCAAATGCCGATGTTAGTAATCATTCTCTAACATTAGTTAGCACCCCTATTGTCATACATGCAGATATTAATTTAGACGCAATCGCACCTTCCAAAAGCATTTTATTCACTCTCAGGAGCTAGTTCAGACATTGAGGAAATCTAGTTCTTTAATGACTATACCTGATAAAAGTTGAAATAAGCTTTATCACTTACAGGTAGTGAAAATTTATTTTCTTCCTTTGAATCACTGTAGACATTATATAATGAATCACTTCCCATGTGACATGAATATGAATCATTTTCAGTGTGGTACTCAACTTCCAGGAGAGTCACGTCTACAGTCGTGCATGCCATAAAAGATGTCTACTTGTAAATAATATAGATTATATAATTTTTTACACATAAAGAATACTTTTATTGTTGTTGCTTATTTGCCTTTTTGTTTGTTTATTTGTTGGGGTATGGGGTGACAGAAATAAATTAGCGATAGGAGATTGAAAATACAAACTGCTTGAGAAAGAGTTTGTGTTTAAAACATTACCAGATACACAGTAGGTATCAGTAAACATTTGTTAAATGTAATAAAAGACCAGTAAATAAGTAATTAAATGTAATTTAACATGTAGTCCATCGGAGCTCTGCAGGTAGGAAAAAAAAGGACAATGATGGGGGTCTAGTGAAGACTTTAAATCATCAGGTGTCAATCTCAAGCTATTCTAACTGCATTAAACTGTATTTAAAATGTTTTGAGGTTCATTAGCATTTTTATTAATAAGGTGATACATTCTAACACTGAGTTAGCAGTTTGATTTAATACAAATAATAATTTTCAAAGAGTGGGGGCATTCATGGATTGTAAAGCCAAATAATTCAGTGGACATACAAATAATTCGACAAAAGAGAAACATTTTAGATTTATTTACCTACATAATGCAATATAGAGTCTCTCTTTCTTTCTCTCTCTTAAAAAATTTGCATTATCCCTCCCATTCTTGACGTCAAATTGAAAGCTAAACAGGGTCCCAGCATGCTGTCATGGTACAAAAGTCAGTTTGAAACCTTATCTGGCTATTCTCCAGCTGATATAATTCCTGGAGTACTCTCACTGATGGAGGAGAAGGGAAAGTACTGCTGTTGCTACCAGTTCTTTTTCACGGCTTGGAGAGATTTTCATGTCTGCTTTTGCTTTCACCTTCCCTCATTATTGCTTAGGAAAAGAATGACCAACAGTTTTGCTTGCCAGGAACTATCCCAGGGACTGCCCTAGTTGTAGTGTGGAAAATCCTATGTCCATGGGACGGAAGACACCCCTCAGTCTGTGACAAATTAGGACAGTTGGTCGCCCCAGTAATTAATGATCTTCTGATTAATTTTTATTAAATGAAAGTGATTTGATTAGTTATTGGTCTGGGCCAGATGAGGCCATTTTTTGCTTTGCTGTAGATCTTACGCGAGCAAGCCAGTGAGATGAAAAATGCTTCAGGACTGGGATGAATTCTTTACCCAAGCAAACAGATAAACAAAAGAGTGGTACTATTTTTTGGTATGTCAATAATCTCTGCTAGCCTTGTACTCAAGAAAGAAGAACTGAGTGGGGGTACTCAGAAGGCCTGAGAATCTTGAGGAAGAATGAGTTTTAAATTCGAGGTGTTTTGCTTTAGTTTGAGCCTAGGACAAGGTGGATTCTTAGAACAGCTTGGGAAGTCCCAGAAGATGAGCAGGAAATTAGTCAAGAAGCTAGGGATAAAGGAAACCAACAAATGTGAGTTTCAAAATACTTCCTCAGGAGGTTAGAGTAAATAGTTAGGATCATGTCTCATATTTCTTTGCCTTCTGTCTCCTTCTAACATGAAACTAATTGTCACTTTTTTTTAGCATACTTTTTTTTCCCCAGATTTTATTCAATAACATGCTGATGTGGCATATAATGTCTTTGATTCTGTCTTAAGATTAAAGTTGAAAATGGAAACCAATTTCAACCAGCAGTGAGTAAAAATCTTCCAAACTTGAATAAGCTGTTGATAGAAATTTCCTGAAAATGTCAGCCTGTTTCAGTTCTGTTATGGGAGGTCAAGGAGATTTATGCATTCGGGTTGGACCCAAATGTGAAATGAGAGGTGGCAACACATACTTGGAGACTGGAGGGCTACAGAAGTAATCAGAATGTCAGAACCTCAAGAAAAGATGAAACCAAGGAGGACAGAATTAAGGTGCTTTAAGAACTTTCTTAGGACTTTCTTAATTAGTCTTAGGACTAATTAAGGACTTTCTTCTAGGGCTTAATTGTTTGAAAATTATATTTCAAACATATGAACGGAAGTTTCCTTCTTACAAAAGTGAAAAGAAGGAATGTATGTTTCCTTCTTACAAAAGTGAAAGTTATCTTCCATCTAGTTAACCCCTTGCCCCTCAGTATCTTCCTCACTCCATCAGGTAAAAAGTGGCAGATTGATGCAGTTGATAGTGGTGGAATTTCCATCCCCAAGTGACCAGTCGGCAAAGAGTGAGAAGGGATGTTAGCCACCCTCCATTCAATCTTTGACATTTGTAGTGAGCATATTTTCAAAATGGAGGTCTGCCTGTATATATTGAAGTTTTCATCAATTCGTAACTCTCAGGTTAGCTGTTATAGTGATGATGGTCCAAGGTACCATTTCATTTTGCCTTTGTTAAAATAGAGATGATAAGACTGACAGAATGTACTCTGTGTCCATAAGACATCAAATTATAAAGAAGACCTAAGACCATGCCAGGCAAACTACCACTACACTTAAAAAAATAAACTCTATTCTAACTGCCACAAGGGTTTTCTTTTTCTCTAGCATCTAAACAAACACTGGCCTCAAGATAACCAATATTGAAACAATTGCATCTTACTGGCTGCAAGACACTAATTAAATAATCCTCCACACCTACCCCTGTTCTATGAGCCATAATTACAGCTTTGACTGGACAAGAGACTGATTTTAATAACTTTCTCCTGATAAGAGACCACTGACCACAGACTGGTTCTGGCCGGTTTACAGAGGCTGTGGCACTGAGCGCCTTCATGTCTTCTGTTTCACCTTTTGACATACAGGGCCTAAATATAATACATTTAATTGTTAAGTCTCCACCTCAAAGTGAACATGAGACATAGGCAACATGCATGTTTATATGTTTAAAAGCATGTTTGCTTACTAAACATGCATGTTGTATATGTCCCATGTGCACTTTGATGTGAAAACTTAACCCACCTGCTTCAGAAATATGCATAGCTCATGTACCCCTTGCTTCAGGAATATTCGTAGTTCCTCCTATAACTTGTTGAATATGTATATTTGGCCAACTCATTCAGCATAAATTCCTGTTCCACCCTTACCTCCCTCAGAGTGCCTGCTTTTTATCTCTGTCAGAGGCTACACTTCCCAGCCTGTCAAGAAGTCCAGCCTGCAGCTGTAACCCTTTATAAGAAATGAAGTTCTCCTTTCCAAATTTATGAACCTCAGGATTGTTTGTCTCCTATCACACTCAATATAAAATATCTGAATTCCTTATCTCAGTAAACAAAGCATCACATAATCTGGCCCTTGCCTATTTCTCTTACATCATCTTACCTGTAAAGCTCCAGCCACACAGTTTTTTCTTTCTTTTTTGAATATGCTAAGCTAATGTCTATGGACCTTTGCAGTAACTTCAAGTGTTTCCTCTTAGAGCTCTTGGAATGACTGGGTCTTTTTTGTTAGTCACCGAGTCAGTCATTCTTTATCATCACAATATTTTAAGTTTCTGCAAGCCACCTATCTAATATGGACATGTTTTCCTTGCTTATGTATTTATTTCTTATTGTCTGCTTTCACTCTTCAGCCAGACTGTCAGCTTCATGAAGGCAAGGGCTTGTTATCTTGTTCTGTGCACTAACCTCCATTTCTGGAATAGTGCCTAGCAAATAATAGGCACTCAGTGAATCTTTGTTAAAGTTATTGATTTTTATCTTCAAAGAGCTGACATATCTGGTTGTATATCAAATATAATAAATGAAAAGTTAAATACATACGGCAACAAACAGAAGAGATGTATATGTAAGTACTACAAAAAGCATTGATTTTGTTAAAAATGAAAAGGTAGTAGGTTCTAAAAGCCAGTTTTGACTAAGGGAGGGCGGAAGTCACGGAGGTGAGGGGAAGACAGAGGAGGGAGGGAGAGCAGAACTAGTAGACAGAGGATTTGTGCACCAACTTGAGTGCTTGCACAAGTTTTGCAAAGGAGACCTAGCTTGCCCAAAGCGGAAATTCTCCAAAACTGGAGCTTGCAGGGAATGATAGTGGGCTGAAATATTTTGAGGTACAACTTTCCACTCCCAAAGATGCTTGCTATACCCTCCCACTCCCCACTCTGGCCTTTCCTTGGCTTGGCTTTTTTTTTAGAAAAAAAAAAAAAAAACCCCAAAAACTAAGCAGGTTTCTTTAGAAAAAAAAAGAGGAAGTTCATAAAGAGTGTTTGTGGTAGTAGGGGGTGGGGTGGAGTGAGGAGTGAGGAGGCCACCTCCCATGGAATCCTTAGTCTTGGATTTGTAAACCACGCAAAGGGGCTGTTTTAGCACAGCTGCTAAAATAGGCCAGGCCTGCAGGATATACGGGTATGTCTAGTTTCTACAGAACTTTTGTTTTTCTAAACTCTTTCTTCCTTTTCCCAAATCTGGCAAGCGTTAGTCATCTTCAACTCGGCAGAAACCCACAAGTGTGCGTGTGTAGCTTGGAGGCTTCAGCTGGGGACCCGCCCTCGTCCCCGGGCGCACACTGACACACGCAGCCTAGACCTGGCCCGAGCGCGCTCCTGGCCTCGGCGTGGCTTCTCTCCAGCCGGGAGTCCCAGGGCCAGCTAGCCTCCTCCCCTAAAGGGGACGGCCCGTCAGCGCAGTGCCAGAGTCCAGCACCGGGAGGAAAGTTTCGGAGTGCGGAGGGAGTTGGGGTTGCCGGAGGAAGGGAGCGGGAGGAGAAGGATCTCCACTCCTAGTTTGTTCTGCCGTTGCCGCGTCCCAGGGACCCCTTGTCCCGAAGCGCACGGCAGCGGGGGAACTTCAGCCCTCCGGGCGGGGTGGGCTCCAGGTCCGGGTCCGAGGCGGGCGCTGGAGGCTCGGCCCGAGGCCGGAGAGGAACTCATCTCGCGAGCTGTCGCCGTGGGCCCGCATTGTCTGCAGGAACTCTCCGGAATCGGGAGGGGGAGGACTGGATCGCGCTTCCACTGGGATTCGTCAAGAGTTCCGGCGGCAGCTGCGGCGGTGGCGGAGACTGCCTTTGTCCTCTCAGGACCTCCCTCTCTCCCTCCCTCTGTCAGCTGGTGGGTCCCGTTGCCGCAGGCGCCGGCGCCTCAGCTGCTCGCCGCCCCCCACCCCAGAGTGCGTCCCGGGTGACTCCCGGCACCTTTGCGACCCTCCCGAGCTGAAGAGACTGCGAGCGGGAGGGATTCTCAGGTCCCCGGCCGCAGGATGGTGGCGGAGCGGTCCCGGGCCCGCAGCCTCGGGAGCTGGCTGTTCCCCGGGCTGTGGCTGTTGGCGCTCAGCGGTCCCGGGGGGCTGCTGCGCGCCCAGGAGCAGCCCTCCTGCAGAAGAGCCTTTGATCTCTACTTCGTCCTGGACAAGTGAGTGTGCGAGGGACGTCCAGGGTCTCCTGGTGACGGCTGCACTGGATCAGCTGGGGCTGAGGCTGAGATGCGTGTGCGCGCCCCGGGGAGTGGTGTTGGAAACCCGCGGAGGGGTGCCCTGTTGCTGTCTTCTTCCAAAGGGCAAGCGGTTCGGATCTGTGTAGGCGGAGATCAGTGGGGTGGGAGGTAGTGATTGGAGCCGTGGGCTACTTGGCTCTTTGGGGAGTTAGGGTATTCACTGTTTGCCAGTCTTTGGGCCTCTTGGGAAATGGGAATGTGGCCTGTTGCGGGCCAGCTCCATCGGCCACTTAGTCCTTACCCACTTCCTCGACCCCCGCTCGTATGCAGGCTAAAGTTTGCCTGGTTTTATCCTAATCATAGCGCTTTCATTGGAGCCAGGAAAAGCCTAGGGTTAACATGCCCAATGTGGTTTGCATTTCCTGCGAAGTAAGGTTTCTGTGTTTACTCTGAAGAGCTGGGTTCCACTATAAACAATTAGCAGGCAGGTATTGCCCCCAGAAAATGAGCGGACTACTACTACTTCTTCTTCTTCTTCTTTTTTTTTTTTAGATGGAGTCTCGCTCTGGGGCTGACTTCTTTAACTCTTGGTAGCACCAAAGTTTCAGCTACAGATACCCTTACTTAGCTTGACAAAGAGGCCAGGTGCCCCCATGTTCGTGACATTGAAGAAGGAACCATTTCAACATGTTTACTTTTCAGTTCCGTGTTTTGTTTCTCTGATCAGTTCAATTTCATCTTTCAGGTCTGGGAGTGTGGCAAATAACTGGATTGAAATTTACAATTTCGTCCAGCAACTTGCGGAGAGATTTGTGAGGTATCTTTCTTATTTTACTTTTCTAGGCAGTGGAGAAGTAGAGCAAAGTGTAGAATTTCCCTTTTCTGAAACCTTTTATGGGAAAAACTTTTCCTGAAATGTTACTTTTAAGTGCCTCAAGGTCGTTATTGCACACATGGTGTTATTAGGACAGCCCTTCAATCCTTGAGGGATTATTTCATCTGGATCCCAGAAACTTGGCTCAGACTCCAAGGAAGCATCTTCAAATACTCTTCCAAATGTCTTTTTCTTTCCGAATTTTCATCTGTTTTGAATTTCAGTTATGCTTTCTCATAATTTATCACATTAAAAAATAAATTTTATGCGAATAGTATCCATAATATATTTTCCTTTCCACACATTTCTTAGCATTATAGAAGTCCTCATTAAAACAAACAAAAAGTGTTGGAAAACTTCAAATGAACATGTGTTAATAACCCACTACCAGAAAAGGCACTTGTGTGTGTGTTTAAAGCAACGACTTGTGTTTACACAATGTGTGGGTGTGTGGTTGGTTTAAAATTTAACTGTTCTATATATGCAATAAGCATCACCAGGAAAGACTGGTTTCCTCTCCTATAAAAAGCATTACTGGTATGAAATCCAGCTTACTCTCTTATTTAGAGGTAACTAGGAATTAGTGGCATCTCCGATTTAAAAATAACCTCAGGACCTCAGGACACTAGGCTTTTGAGGCGTTTTCCTTCTTTTTTTTTTTTTTTAAAGAAAAAATGCAATGAGCAAACACAAGTTTATCAAGATAATGGAAAGGACATGAATAGGAACTGTATCATTAAATATTGCTTCTTTCAGTCTTGTTAGCCCAAATGTTTTCTGTAAAACAGGCTTGGATGATCAAAACATTTTGAAAGTCATGTTGCAAGTAACTTCAAACAATCTGTAGAGGCCTAGGCAATCCTTGCTTTCAGTTATTGGCAGCAGTAAAGTTATCCCTATAAAAATGTATGCCTGTCCATGTTCAATCATCAGTCCCTTGCTTAAGAAGCCAAGTTTAACACTCATTTCTGGACAGGGTCTGAGGTAAAGCTGTCTAGGAAAGAAAAACAAACAAGATCCTATATCCTTAAATGTCAAAGGCAGAACAAACAGTTGTTTATAAATTTTCTAATTTAATCCTTCAATGTGCAAAGGGTGTCATGTAGATTCTGATCAAAAGCAATGAATCACATCACTACAACATTTTAAAGAAGCAAGCTCTTATCTTACTCATTGATCTGGTTTTTAAGTTGGAATTCTATAATACACAGTTGTCTGGCTCAAGCCTAGTTGCTCAGTTACTAACAATATATTGTAGGAAGTGAATAAGGGGTGACTAATGAAGAGACTGACTTTTATAACATGTAGAAGCCTTTGAGAGCATTCTGGTTTTCAGTTTATAGATTCTAGTTTCATATCTTCAGTTTTGGACCTTAGTAATAGTTGCAGAGAGTGTCTGAGAAGCAAGAGCCATTCTGTGAGAGAAATGCCTAAAACTTGAAAGAAATAGCTGACTGGGGCACTTGTTGCCAATGGAAAATAGGATGCTTGAGACTTAGAAAATAAAAAATGCCTAAGCAGAAAGTGATTTATCAGTTTCTTTCACATTCTCCATGACTCTTTAAGTAGTCTTACTTCAGGATGACTTTTGTATAGACTCATATCGCAGTTATGGTCATTAAGTCAAACTGGGTACTCTCCAGCCCTAAGTATTGATAACCATAATCATTTTGAAGGGCCTGGCCTCCTTTAAAGGAAATGTTGTAGAACACCAAGGGAAGAGGAATTTTCTATGAAAGAATTTTACATCAGCATAGAATTTATCTTTCCAGTTAGTCTCTTTCTAAATGCAAGTCCTTATGGGTCATGGAGGAGTATGTGAGTGCTGGGAAGCATTGACTAAATCGAACATGACTTATGCAACAATGTTAAGCAGAGTTCATCTATTTACTTAGGAAATGCCATTTAAAAGAAGACTGGACCATTCAGGGAGACCAATTTTAAATGAAACTCCGTAACTATACATCTGTATTGTATCAGTATTTCTTTTTAAAAATGTTTTAACTGCCTCTTTTCTTATTTTGCAGCCCTGAAATGAGATTATCTTTCATTGTGTTTTCTTCTCAAGCAACTATTATTTTGCCATTAACTGGAGACAGGTTAGTGCATTATCGTTTCACTGCAGGCTTTTAGTAGAGATGAATTTTAAAGGCGTGATTGATATTTCCAAGTGGTGATTCAGGCCTCTCAGTGGAATCGAGCAGATGCACAGACAATTCAGTTCTCTAATAGAAGGGAAAGGAGGTATGAGTACTATAAAAGAGCAGTTAATCTGAAAGTCAATATCATTTATAGTGGCTGTGGAATGTGCAGTGAAATCTAGATCCCTTAGTTGTATATTCACTACTTCCTACCTTCCCCGGCCTCTCTGTTACTGTAAGTAGTTCTGCATTTTTCTTGTTTAGACATAATATATTAATCAACCAGGAATTTGAAGAACATTGAGGGGGAGAAAGATATGGATCCTTTTGGATAATTTCCTAGATTCAGCAGACATCCTGGATTTCTGGTCTTTTTCTGAGGTCCACTGATGCTGAATGTATTCACCTTTATAAAGGAACTCAGTATATATCAATATGTATATCAATATAACTCTATTATCTATCTATCTATCTGATCACCTTAGTGCTTTTTACAAGGTGTCTTTTTCCAAACCAATGTCACAGTGTTTCATAAGACCATTTCTATGTCATTCAAACAGTGTCAATGACAAGTTAGAAATAGTCATTGACATATTTTATGTTCTTTTTATTGTTTGAGACAGAGTCTTATTCTGTTGCCCAGGCTGGAGTGCAGTGATGCTATCTTGGCTCACTGCAGCCCCCACCTCCCAGGTTCAAGCAATTCTCATCCTTCAGCCTCCCGAGTAGCCGGGATTATAGACACATGCCACCACACCTGGCCAATTTTTATATTTTTTTAGTTGAGATAGGGGTTTTACCATATTGGCCAAGCTGATCTTGAACTCCCGACCTCAAGAGATCTGCCTGCCTTGATCTCCCAAAGTGCTGGGATTATAGGTGTGAGCCACCACACCCCACCTCACTGACATATTTTAAAGAATGGGATCCATAGTGGGAGGGAGCTTTCATTCTTCATTTTTATGTCTACTTTATTTAACACAGAGTATGTAAGCTAGTTTTTGGCCAATAAATTCTTGTTGAATGAATGAATGAGTGGTTTCCTGTTATTTTGAAATAAAATTTCTCCGAACTGTAGTTTTAGCAAGTGAAGCTGGTATACTTTGTTTTGCATGATATGTGAATTTCTGAAAAGCTAACTGTAAAAACAGTTTTTTTGTAAATTAAATTTTCCCTTGAAAAGGTCAAGAAAGATATTATGATATCTAAAGAAACTGGGGGAGAGAGCTTGTTTATAATTCACTTAATTGATTTAGAAAATTATCCATATAAGATTTTAATCTTTGCGCTTTTAGTGTTCCTTTTCCTAGAGAGGAAATCTCTCTGTAGATGCTGAGTGTAGCCTAGGATCTTGTCTTCCCATTGATACTTCTCCTTTCTTTCTTTTTTTTTTAATTTAATTTTATTTTAATTTTAAGTTCTGGGAAAAATGTGCAGGGCATGCAGGTTTGTTACATAGGTAAATGTGTGCCATGCTGGTTTGCTGCATCTATCAACCCATCCCATGCATTAGCTATTTATCCTGATGCTCTTTCTCCCCTGCAGCCCCCACAGGCCCCAGTGTGCATTGCTTCCCTCCCTGTGTTCATGTGTTCTCATTGTTCAGCTCCCACTTACAAGAACATGCTGTGTTTGGTTTTCTGTTCATGTGTTGGTTTGCTGAGGATAATGGCCCTCCTTACTTTCTTGCGTGGATGTGAATCTCATCAGGAGCCTGAGCCATGGTAGTCCACAACCCATGTGTGGCAGCTTTCTACACCCAGTGATTTAACAGTTCTTGCCTTTAGGAAAATAAATTTTCTCCATTGCCTAGCTTAATTTTCCAAAGAAACAGCTTTGGATCCAGCCTATCCAAAGAAAAAAAAAAAAAAAGAACCATTTTAACATTTATGGCATTCCTATATATAGAAAAACACTTAGCACCATGCCAGACTTGTAGAAACTCTCAGTCATTGATAGCTGCAAACATTGTGCCAGGTTCTTTGCTAGACACTTTGCATACAGTTCCTCAGCACTTTGAAAATGAAGTGTAGGTCACTGGGTGACCAGATTGGTGTTGCTTAGACATGCATGGAAGGGGTTTAAATCTTTAACCTGCGTTAGTGATTCTTCTTTCATCAATGGTTGAATCTAATAGGGGAGACACTGAAATAGGTTACAGAAGAGGCCTTTCTTTCAAGAGGCAGCATAATGTTGCAGCTAAGAGTCACTAGACCGAATCTACCTGTGTGTAAATCCTGGCTTTCCAATTTACTAGCCAAATGGTTAAGGACAAGTTGCTTAACCTCTGTATGCCTCTTGTTTTTCCATCTATGTAATGACGGCAATGATGAAGATGATGCTAGTAATACCTACCCCATAAAATTGTTACATGTATGAAGGTTGATGAATGTGAAGTATTTAGAACAGAGTCTCGTATATAAGTTTTCAAGAGATAAGGGCTTTATCACTATTATTATCATCTGGAGCTAGGCAGTATACAGTATTTTAATGATCCGACAAGAATCATGCTTACATAAAGAAAATATTGCCCTGCTTAAAAGGATTTATAATATTCCAAGAGGAATTTTAATAACACTATTTGCAAATTGTTTTATACATAGTTGGTTCCTCCGTCTCTTCCTAAATATAAAAACTTGAAGTTTTAATAAATTTCGCTATTTGTGGCATTTTTAACTAGTTTAGGGTGGCAGAAAATAACACTGAGAATGCCTAGGCTGGTGTTCCAGTTTGCCACTGACTGATTTGTAAACTTGGGGCAAATTGTATATCAGTGTATCAGTTTTTATGTCCATGAAGTGCAGGACATAAAATCTGCCATGTTTTCTTAGAGTTATTGTGAAGATCAAAATAAGATAATGCATATAAAGTTACTTTCTATAGCATAGAACAACCTCCAATAAAGGACATTATTTTCTTCTTCTATATTGCTGTTTTACTAATTTTATTTAATTAAATCAGTAACTTCTCAAGATTCTATGGTCCTCTATATTTGGATATAGGGTCACTTTTCTTCCATTACACACTTCTAAGTGTGAAGAAACAATTTGCATGTTATATGCAGATCAGTAAACAGATGTTTCCACAACTATTGTGAATCTTTGTTTCAAAGCCTAGAAATTGGAATTCTACATACAAACTATTAATATCTTGATGTCATGTATTACCCTCACGAATAGATCAGGGTGTGTGAGGAAAGCAAAGGTTAAGCAAAGAAAACCAAAGGTTAAGCACTGCAGGTTTCACAATTTTGTTTCTAGCACTCATAATTCTTCACAATCTTGGTAAATAGGTAGCTCTTTCATGTTTCTCAGAGTGTTGCTAAAGATTCTCAGTAGAGATGAAGCAAGATTAGAAGGTAGTAAATACATACCACAGGGCTGTGTCTTCTGTTACGCTTTCAGCATGGTATCCGGTACTATGTAAATGTATGAATAAAGTAATAAACATGCCAAGATGATGTTATGCATTTTATATACTCATAACTTAAAAACCTTATTCTTTTCAATACTTTAATTTGAAACACTCCCTTCTTTTCTCTTGCTCTCATGATTTTTACCCTCCATATATCTGTTAGGCCATTCATCCACCTACCCACCCACCTACCTAAAGACTTGCTTATCTTATATTCAATGCATTGAGTACTGTGGAACCTGGGGTACCACAAAGATAAGTAATCTAGTGTGAGTGTGAGTAGAGGGATACACATACACATAAATAGCCCAGGGATGTATTATAGGGTTAGGTAAGAGAAAAATGCCAAGTGTTGATTCAGTATGAAAATACCCAGCCTTTCAATAGTAGAGAATTTGGAATCAAGACTAATAAAAAAGTATTTTTAGTTATTATTTTGCATAATTGGGGATAGTGAATTAAACTCAGTTCTATATTATGCTAATACTGTAACAGAGATTTAGTTGAAAACATTTATTGAACAATTATTATGCATCAGGCAGTGTGCTAAATACTTTCCATGCATTGCTTCACTTAATCCTTATATGAACTTCATGTAATAGATACTGTTATTACTTCAACTTCACAAATGAAGAAATCAAAACTGACAATGAAAAAGCTGCTTGTCCAAGCACACACAGTTAACAAGTTGCAAGCAGTATATTGGCTACAATAATCTTTTAAAGTTAAAGCAGATATTCCACTCTCATGCTTAAAACAATCTAATCACTTAGACTGGAAAGCCAGTGTTTCCCAAAGGCCTAAACGCCCCATCCTAGTGCCCCAGCCAGTCCTCTCCTGCAACGTCGTGTGGCACAGTCTAGCTCAAGTGGTCTTCTTTCCATTCCCTGAACAGACCGAGCTAGTTTCCACATTAGGACCTTTCTCTGCTGTAGATCTGCCCCTAGCTGGCTCATTCTCGTCATTTAGGTTTCATCTCACATGTCACCTTTTCTGAGAAGCCTTGCCTGGCCACCAGGTCTAAAGGAACCCCACCTCTCCTCCCCAGTAATCTCTTACAATACTGTATTTGGTTATCACATTTTCAAGTTGTCCTGTTAGTTAATTTATTTTTATCTTAATGACTCTAATGTAAACATGAAAGCAGGAGTCGTCATTTGTCTTGTTCCCTCATGTATCCCAATACCTAGAACAGAGCCTGATGCTCAGGAGATGCTCAATAAATATTTGCTGAATGAGTGATTGAGCTGCTATGACTTCAGAACCTTAGTTATTGGCTGCCATCATAGATTGTCCTTTTTGTGAGTATACCACATAATAAATAATTTTATATTTGCTATTTTTCTTATTCCTACTCTTACAAATCAGTTATAAATATTTACAACTCCCTTTCATTACACTTGCCCCCAAATTGAAAATGTCCTGTACTTGTTTGACCTGAGCACAATAATGAATTACTGGGGGAAAAAAATGTTCCATAGGCAAACTTGTAGGAAATTATAGAAAAGTCACTTAATTAATTTTGAACAATATACACATTTCTATTATTTGAATTTTTTTTCTAATTTTCTCTAATTTCTTAATTAGAATTTTTTTTTCTAATTTCTTAAAAGCTGAATTAAAATTTTACTTGTGGAAAAATTGTTCTTTATATATAGTAAGTAACTTATTAATTGCTACATTCTTTTTAGAGGAAACTTGGTAGTTTCTATAAAAGTCTAGAAGGTTCCTATCAGTAAGTCTACTTTTTGGGACTAGGTCCTACTGAAATACTAGCATTAGCATGGAAAGGTAGGGCTATATACAAAATTGGATACTGCAGCATTGTACATAATAGTGAAAAACTGTATTCAATCTAAATGCTTATCAATTGATGATACTATAGTTAAATTAGAACATATACATAGGATGGAATACTATGCAGTTATTAAGAAATCAATACATATTTTCAAGAAAATCTATAGGAGATATATTAAGTGTAAAAGCAAGTTGCAGATACTCAGTATGATTTTATTATTATAAAATAAAAAGAAAACAAAATCCTTAACTGTTCATATGTTGGGGGGTGTATGTGATTGAAGATGCATGAAAAGAAGTCTAGAGAATATACAGCAAATTGTTAACAATGACACTGTCTTAGGCATGATATTGAAGGTGGGAAAATCCTTCACAATTTTAATTTATATATATATGTGGTTTGATTTTATTTCAACAAGAATGTATTATTTATAAAAAAAGAATGCTGAAATTAATGTTACTATTTTGGAATCAAAATGGAATTCACAGGTTGGAAACAAGAAGAAGCATTCAGGAATAGAGCATATTCAACCATTACTATGGAGAGTCCTGAGGTTTTCTGTTAATGAAAAGACGGGGATTGGACCTTGGGCGGAACAGGCATAGGAGCTACATACTAGCTGTGTGACTTCTGACAAATTACTTAACCTCTTGCTGCCCAGTTCCTGGGCCAGTTAATAAGAGTGAATTATTGCTACCATACAGCAATCTTGAGATAAGGAAATGTGTATAATGCATGAGAAGGACTAACTGTGGTTCTGACACGTAAGAAGAACACAATGGGTATTTATAACTTTATCAATTCACTTTTATTTCTTTGCTTCTATCACCTATCTGCAACTACCTTTTAATTTTTTCTCATTTATAGTTTTTCATTTTCCTTTTCTTCTTGTTGTTTTGATGATTGGATAGGAAGGAGGCCAAGGCTAACATGGGGTTTGGTAGTTATCAGTGGACACCATCCTTATTTTCATCATGATGTGCCAGGATTCGAACAGATGTTTAAAGAAATCAAAGGACTATGCTCCAAGTGACACTGCTAAGCAGCTAGAGCCGAGGTTCACACCCAGGCCTGTTCTGAGCGTGAGCACTTCACCACCACACTGTACTCACACTCTCTAGGTTCCCCTTCTCCAGGTTTCACATTTGTCAGAATTTGTCACAACTCAAAAACATCGTCATTCCCTAAATTTATTCTATTCTTAAAAACTAGCGAGGGGGTGAAAAGATGAGACAATAGTTGGGTTAGCTTAAAAAAAAAAAAAAAATTCCATTAGGGAAGTATTTACTCCTGTTTTTAAAAGTCTGTTTTGGCCACGCCTTGTGCTAACCCTGACGGGTCCAGGCAGGGGAGCAACTCAGATTCCAGTGATGGACATGTTAGCGGTCACTTTCACTGAAGTCCCACATTGTTTTATGAGTATGTTCTAGAAAATTAAGTACACTGTTACTCATGCCTGGGAGACAGACCTGGCATATGGAAGTGGTAAAATGCAGGGGTCGATTTTTTCATGATTTAGTAAGGCAGTAAGTGGGAAATTGGAGTAAAAATATGCAAAATGCAGCAGGCCTGAACTTCAGGTGTGAACTGAGTACCACACTTTGGTAGGTGCAGGCCAAACTGGAGAACACTTCTGACAAAATTCGGATTCTACAGGGTATTTTGTGAGCAGATATTTCTGGATCTATGACTGCTACCTTGGATTCGCTGGTCTGGACTCTGGACCACAGAAACCTTGGCATATGTTGGCATTAGAATGACGTGTTAAATAAACAAAAGCATATTTTTACATAAACTATGATAAGATATGGCTAAAACCCATTATTTCCCAGGATTATAGAGTGTATTAGTAATGTGTATCTTTAGAAAAAATCTCACTCTTTGAAACCTTTAAACAATTTTTAAGTTGAGGAACTCGGTGAGAACAAATTACTTGTTAGAGGTTCATCCGTTAAGCAGTATGTAGTGCAGTAGTATATAGTAACACAGTTAAATAGAGCAGATATATGTGAATGAACATATTTCTCTTAATACAGTTTTTCTCTGTTTTTCTCACTTGGGTTAATTTTGTGGTTTATTAATGGAAGGAGACAATAGAAGTATCAAAGTTTATTGAGCAGGTACTATATATTAGATATTTTACTAAATTCTTCATATGCAGTACCTCAGGTAAAGTACAATTGTAAGTGAATTCTAAGTGAATTATAAATGATTAGTAATTTTGTATAGTCATAAATAACATCTTGAGAACATTTTTGTTTCATATTCTACTCAATCTATTAAATTTTACCCTAAAAGAAACATTTCAATTGGATGCTATTAACTGACTAATTATCATAAAATGCTTATGTATTACTACATTTTGTTTTGGAATTACTGTTTATTTCAAGTACATTAAGTCTCTGGCTAATAATCTATTGAGAGTAATGAAAATAATTTACTTAGGATATAAATACCTATAGCATTCCTGCAATTATATAAATTGGCATTTGACAACATGAGTGTGTGAGTCTTTTTGTTTTAGTGGTAGATTATGTCTTTGGTGGCTTCCAATAGAGCATAGAATACACACGCACGCGTGCGCGCACACACACTTTTTACTTTTTAAAATCTGGGGCTAGGCCTGTGATTTATTTACTTCAATCAGTAGAATGCAGCAGACATGAACATGAAACTGCCAGTTTCAGTTCCAGGCTTAAGATTTATTAAGGCATGGTAGTTTCCTCTATCATTTTCTTGGAAACCATCTGCCATATGAAAACTTTGACTACTCTGAAACCACCATGCTAGGGAGAAGCCCAACCTAGCCATGTGGAGAAACCATGTGGAGGAGAATCAAGACTGGTCAACAGTCCTAGCTGAGCTCCTAGGCAATAGCCAGTATCAGCACTGGCACCAACTTGCTAACCATGCGAAGGCATTCTGCTTCTAGCCATTCCAGTGGCTCAACTGGTGGCATGTGAAGCCTGAGAACTGCTCATTCAATGCACAGTGCCATAAGAAACAACCAATTTTGCTGATACCACTAATTTTGGGGTACACTAGACTCCCCTTATCTGAAGGAGGTCTGTTCCAAGAACCCCAGTTGATGCCTGAAACAACAGGTAGTGCCAAACCCTATATATGTGGTGTATTTTTCTATACATATTTATGATAAAACTTAAGTTATAAATTAGGCACAGTAAGAGATTAACAACCATAACTAATAACCAAATAGGACATTTATAACAATATACTGTAATGAATCCTTACAGTGGCCCCATGGGGGAGAGATTTATATTCCTATTTTATAAATGAAGAAACAAGGTTGAGCTTGGAACTAATCTCTATTCTATCTATAAGCTCATGTAAATCTTCATCCATACCATCCCAGAAACTATTCATGGTTTAAGAGATTATCCTATTTACCCAAAACTCTTACACAGAAGCAATGACTGGCAAAATAGGTAATGCAGAACGCATTCCCATAACACAGGAATGTTTTAAAATTAGGTTAGATCCGAGGTTCTTAATCCTGGCAGCACATTAGAATACTCTGGGGAGTTTTCAAAGGCCAGTGATAACCCTGACCCATCACAAACCTGTGAAGTAGAATCTCTTCAAATAGAGTCCAGAAGAGTTTTCAAAAATCCCCTCAAATGATTCCAGTGTACAGCCAGGGTGGAGAACCACAGTGCATCTATAGAGCTTTATGTGAGTGACTCCTGGACTGAGTGCGAGGAATTCTCACATCACTGTGTAGGATCACAGTGTTCACATATAACAGATGCTCAAAAGATAAGTATAGACTCATTGACTGAAACCCTGAAAGAGCTTTGAAATCTGGAAAGTTAAGATGATGTGCATTGGAAAGTTCAAGTACTGTACAGACACATCATAGAAAGAAAAACTAGGAGATACTGAAAATAAAAATTATGGCTTCATTGTTAGTTGGTCAATTCAGGATTCTCTGCAAACTATTTTATGACACCATAATTTCAGCCTATCTTTATTTTAGTTATAATGCCATGCATACCTTCCACATACAAGTGTTTCAGAGAAAAGTCACTGATATAGTACAGTGCATGGCAGTTGTGGTGGCTATTTTCCCTTCCCTTCCTCACTCCTCTCCTCCCCTCTCCTTCTCTTCCCTGCTCTTCTCAGCAAAGAAATTAGGGAGATACAAACAGAGCTGAAAGTGAAAATTTCATACATTAAAAAATTAGCCAAGGCTGGACGTCGTGGCTGAAGTGTGTAATTCCAGCACTTTGGAAGGTCAAGATGAGAGGATTGCCTGAGACCAGGAGTTCAAGACCAGCCTGAACAATATAGTGAGACCGCATCTCTACAGAAAATTTAAAAGTAGCCTGGTGTAATGGTATATGCCTGTAGTCTCCACTACTTGGGAGACTGAGGTGGGAGGGTTGCTTGAGTCCAGGGGTTTGAAGTTGCAGTGAGCTATGACTGTGTCAGTGCACTCCAGCCTGGGTGACAGAGTGAAACCCTGTCTCCAATATATATAAAGCCTCTAAATGAAAACAAGGAAAACACCATATATATATATGGCGTTTGTGTGTCTCCTCTTTCTCTTCCTCTTTTCCCCTTCAGTTGATAATGGAATTTGGTGCCCCGATTCTCAATTAAAAAAAACCCAGGGCTTTAATATAACATTTTGTTTGTTCAATTCCTGTCTCTTTCAAAAAAATATTTGAGGCTGCATAGAAATTAATAGTGTTGCAGAAAATTAATAAAATATAAAAAGAAGAGCGCTAAGATTTTGGAAAAGGGGGTGAAACACTATGATAACCACAGGAACTTAACAGAATTGTGTGAATGAGTAGGAAATTTACTGTGGGCTTCCCCAGTAGTCAGTGCAAGAAATAAGTTTGCATGGTTGTCAAGTGCTGAAAAGAGGAAGTACATAGCAACTACTTAGGGGTGACAAAGAAATTTCTGCTTTGAGACGTTATAGGGAATGATGCGTGTCATGACAGCAACATCCTTGACAACTGCTTCACAACAAATACAAAGTAGTTTCAGTATTGCTTTTCCATGTAGTTGAAGACATAACTTTAAAGACGAACTCAGTGAAGCTGATCTTCTAAGATGTTGAATCCCAGAAGTTGAACTTATCTTTATAACATAACCTTTCTTTCTTCTTCTTCTTAAAATTTTAGTCATTTTCTCCCTTGCTTTCATTTAGAGGCTTTTTTTTTCTTTTTTTTTTTTTAACATTACAGTGTGGATGACTGATTTCTGTTTTTAACCTACCACATTATTTTGCTTTTTGCCCGTTAACTGTTTACCAGTTGAAAAACTTAATATTTATTTTCAGTTGCTTGGGATTCTTTGAGGGTCTGAGATCTGTCTTGCCTGTCTTGTTTTGACCTTTGTTTCCCCTAAAGTGACACCTTGTTGATTGATAAGAGGCTGACAGACTTCAGGTAGTTACCCTGAAGGGAGTACAAGGCCAGGACTCACATGTGTTTTTCTTGGCTTTGGAAAAGGGTCACTTTCCTCTTAGGGTCATGCAGCTGGCTGCAAAAGTAATGATGGGATTAAGTGGAGCTTGGAATCTTATGGTGCAGGTATAGGTATGGATAGAAAAACCACGAAGTGCTCTCTCTCTTCCAGTGTAATAAGCTAGCACATATCTGCCTGTACCAAAAAAAACCTTGAATCCATGTTTGGCAAGTTCCTTTAGCTTAAAGTCTTGTGCTGGTGTTGTCTGGGCCTCAGCAGCAATTGTGAGCTGATTTGAACTGAATGGAGAAGTCTGTCTTATGCAAAATCTGTTTGTGTAAACTTGCATTTCACTTGTTGGCAGCAAACATTAATGCTTGAGGACACACTGCCACTCATTTCTGAGAAGCACCAAATATTTGACTTTTATCTGCATTCAGACAGAATCAATTTCAAGTTGTTTCTGTAGCTACCAAACATAAATATTTTAGATAAAACAAGCTTATGAATTACATAACTTATGCTATCATATTATAATTTTTTTATGGTATATTGAAAAATTTATTGAACACTCACTTTGCAAATGACATTAAAATAAGTACAGAGCAGGGGAATACATCATAAATAAAAGACACGGTAATAGCCTAAGGTAAACTTTCAGCATAGTTGAAAAGGGAATATTTAAATTAAATTAAATTAGTTAAATTATTAGAAAGTTGAATGTTTTTAGGAGAGAACTTTTTTATCGTGGTAAAATATGAATATGAGTATGGCTAGAAAGCTTGGGGTGACTCAGAAAAAAAGAGTGTCATGAACTTAAAGAAAGGTTCAGAATAGGACTTTAAACCAAGTATTTAAAAAGACAGTTAACAAGAGTTAATAGAGATGAGTGAACCAGGAAAGAGAAGGATTAGGGTCGTACCTTGAACATTGTCTTCTGTTTCCTGGAAACTTTATGATATGGAAAACTTGCCTGGTGATATTTTTTATTGCGATATAAAAATACAATCAAGAAGTTACTTTTAAAACATGTATAAGGCTCTGATAATGGATTATTTATTTCAATTATTTGAAACACAATATTGCCACATGACAAAATGTTTTGAAATTTTTTTCGACGTTTTATAACAGCATGTAATATAAATGTATACACACATATACCTATACATATAAAATGTTGTATATGGCCCTAGTAAGTTCCTTGATGTTAAGATGATACTTCTTATACTTAATCTCCTTCATCTGTCATCCTCAGTAAGAGTGAGTACTCTTCATGTGTTATTTAAAATTTTATAATTCAGTTTATCATTTCAAGAATTTTAAAATGCACTTCTTATCACTTCTCAGCCTTTTGGCTAAGATCAAGTGTAGTATCCATTCTCACCAGTTAAAAAGGCATTTTTTTTTTGCTTATATTGAAAAAGTCTTAAAATAATATCTTAAGATCTTTTCTGATCTTTTAAATTCATTATAAAACAAGTTTTGAATTTAGTTTGGATAATTTTGCCACATTATTTTACTTATCTCTTAAGATAAGTGGTTTTATTTATTTTCGAGGAGGTTTCAAATCTGTATTTTAAAAACTCTAAAAATAGGGTCTTCCCTTAACTCATACACATAAAATAGCTCTTAATAATATTGTAGTCATACCCCATTTGGACAAACTCAGTTGGGATAGTGAATTAGTCATGATGAAAGAAATTATTCTATAGTTTTTAGTTGTTTTCATTCATAGTGTCTATTCCAATAATTTCGTTCATGAAAGAAATTATTCTATAGTTTTGAATTTTTTTCATTCATAGTGTCTCTTCCAAGAATTCATTACCTTCTATTTCATCCATCTATCCATGCATTCATCCATCTATCTGTCCATCAACTTATTTCTTCATTCATTCATGAAATATGTATTAAGTACCTACTGTGTTCAAGGTAATGTGCAGGTGTCTGGATGGGTGAGAAGGTATCACAAAAGCAGAAAAATCATGAGACCTGTGACTCTGGGAGACAGTAAGAAAAAATGTTAATTTCTGTAAGTAAGGGCTAAATAATGTGCTTTAGCAATTCGCAGATAACAAGGAAAATTTCCCACTTTTAGGGAGATGGAGTGAGTGTTTCAGAAATGCTTTGTCATTGAAGCTGATCTACTCGATTCTTGTATTTTTGTGGATGAGGGAAGGTATGTTTTACTCCTTTTAGGAAAACAAGAGTGATTGAAGATATCTGATCTCAGCTCAGAAGGCCTAGAATATGCTAAGCTTTTTCAAGACATTGTTAGCACATCAATGCCTATTTTTGGTAGATAATATACAAAAGTTATTAAATACTTACCAAAATGACAAAAAGTATAGGAAGTTATCTGCTTTCAAAGCCCATGTTCTTTCCTCTGCTTCCTACTGAAGAAAGCTTAGTTAACAATACTGCCATGTTTTCCAAGAAGTGTTTATTGTTATCTTTGCTCTTTGCTCATTTTTTCTTTTGTTTAATATTACTTTCAGAGGCAAAATCAGTAAAGGCTTGGAGGATTTAAAACGTGTTAGTCCAGTAGGAGAGACATATATCCATGAAGGACTAAAGCTAGTAAGTTCTTTTACATTTGTAAGTATGGGAGAGAATGCTTTCTGTGGTGAAATATAACCCTCTAGCAAAGCTCAATAACCTCATTACATATTTATCTTAAAGTTTTTTAAGTGCTTTTAGTTGTTCTAGAGATGAGACAAGTAGAAAAAATTATTTACTCTGGTGATGAGAAAAATTAAGATGGCATTTTGCCTTTTAAGGAAGTTTCCATTTCCCTTGGGCCCTTGTGGTTATATTAAGATTAAGCAGTCACAGTTAAAAATCTATATAATTTAAAACCAATAGTAACTACTCTGTAATGTGAATATATGCATATTTCAAATAAAATAGTTAACACAAATTACCCTGTTTTAAAAGCTAGCCAGTAATATTTTGATTTTGTCAGACTTACAAATTCAGCTTGATGGAACATGCTGGTTAAAAGTTAAAATTAAATTGTGAGTTGGATAATTATTCTTCATTTTCAGGCGAATGAACAAATTCAGAAAGCAGGAGGCTTGAAAACCTCCAGTATCATAATTGCTCTGACAGATGGCAAGTTGGACGGTCTGGTGCCATCATATGCAGAGAAAGAGGTGAGTATTGAACTGAGACTGTTCTCTACACCCCGCTGTACATTGCTGTGTGTCTCAGAATGTATAGCTTGATATTTGAATAATTCACTTTCTCCCTCTCCCCTCTCTCTCTTTTTTTCTCTCTCTTTCCTTCCTCGTTCTCCATAGGCAAAGATATCCAGGTCACTTGGGGCTAGTGTTTATTGTGTTGGTGTCCTTGATTTTGAACAAGCTCAGGTGAGTTACAAGAGATCTGCAAACTTTAATCTGAACCACATAATTGTCTTAAGGATAGTTTAACAAATTCTTTTCACTGATGACATTGTGACACTGGTCGATTGTTAAAGATTTTTTTTAGAAGTGGCTGTAGGTTTTGAGTTCTACCTTAATAATGTAAGAATTTTAATAGGTTTTGCTACTGAAAATGAAACTTTAAATCTCTCAATTGTTTGGTTTGGTAAACTAATATAAGATAAACATTTGGCTTGAAATGATACACATATTTCTTTTTAACTAAACTAATGAAATGTTATTATATATATAATATATAGTCATTCTAATGTTAGAATTTCTATTTTATTTAAAATTTGACTCTCAGGTATGCAGGAATTTCAGAAGTCCATCTAATGGAAGTCTGATCATTTTTCTTACAAAACCATTTTTTTCATGAGACTTAAGGGTTTATATATTTGAAAATATTTCACTCACGAAGTTATTTTACACTTAAATTTTTGCATGAGCATGGTTTAGACTCCTGAGTCTTATGCTGTTGACAGCTATTAGAGTTCTGCACTGTTGTGAAATTGCACTTGGGGTCACCTTAAAGGTACTCTGACTGATCTCAATTTATTTTGTGGTAATACATTTAGAGTAACACTAGTATCATCACCTTCAATTCCTGGCCTTGAACACAGATCACACTGGTAAATTAATCCTGTGGAGTAATTTTTCAGATGAACATAACTGAAATGTAATGAAGCTTATAAACTGTTGTATGTATCAGCCATTCCTTAATCAAGTCTTCCTCTTCTTTCTAAAGCTTGAGAGAATTGCTGATTCCAAGGAGCAAGTTTTCCCTGTCAAAGGTGGATTTCAGGCTCTTAAAGGAATAATTAATTCTGTGAGTATTTCTCTGGGAGCAGGAAGGGCTCAAAATTTTGTATATTTTTTTAAACTATAAGAAGTAATCTTAATATCCAGTGCAGGTGGTCATTATCTAGAGGAAAGAGGTTAAGAAAGAGATTTGTTTAGTATTGCAAACAGTGTAATTCTAAAGATCTGAATTTTGTTTGTAACTGACATTTGGTATTAATTCTTGCATCTTGGGCTCTGTGAGACTGGGTTTGTGGTTTCAAGTTTAAGATTTTAAGTTTCAGACACTTTCACACTTTGATTATGGAGTTAACTGCCTTAATATCCTGAAAGTTTTATAGGTTTTACAGGAGAAATTTAAAATAAAAATTTGGAATGAAATGTGTGATAACTCCCTTCTCCAAATATAGTATCTGTTAACTATATCAGTCAGGCAACTTGAACTAGTGGCTATTTGACTGCATTTGTTGTTCTTTCCATTTAAATGATTAATAGTTTCACTAGAGCCCATAATATTTCTGTTTGGAATTCAGTTGTGCTGTCTCTGGTGATCATTAGAATCTGGGCTATCCTAAACAGGGTTTGGGGAAGGAGAGTGATGAAATGCAAAGCAAAACTCCTGGGCTTTCAGAGCGGAGGTTTATGTTTCATTTTACTGCCTTTTGCTACAAGCACTAGGAACAGTTGCTATTAAGTATTTATGATATTTTGGTAAACACCATCCTAAAATGGAAGTGAATAATATATATTCTCCAAGCCAAAGCATTAAAAAAAAATCTTTAGGGGAAAAATATCAGTTTCTTCTAACATTTGGTTCTGGGAATTTAAATTTCTCTTTAGAGATCATGTTTTTGAGAAACACAAAGTAAGATTTATTGAATTTGTTTTTAGTAGCATGTAGGCTTTTAAAAAAATTAATGGAGCTTTTCAGAGAAAACATAATTTGGTTCCATCACATATCCGTACGTCTAGTGGACAAACCAAATGTAAGTGCAGAATGGAACAGAGATTCAATTGTTTTTGTAGTTTACATATATTGTTGTGTTTAGGTTTTAGGGAAAAATTGCAGTGTAAAAAATAGTAAATAATTTTATAGCTGAATTCAGGATAAGTAAAACTGATACAACTGTGATTTAAGTTTTAAAATACAGGATACAGTACTGACAAAGTAAAAAGGAGGATAATTTCACCCTCTAAATAAAACAAATCAGTGGATTGTATTTTAAATAGAATTTTATTTTGCTCTGGGATTTGTAATGATTTTTATAATTATACTGGGAAGGAGAAAGGACCTCTCTGGGCTATTCCTTTGGAATTTTTTTTTTTATATGTAAAAGGTTTAGCTCAGAATTACCCAGATGATGGATTAGGTTTCCAAAACTCTATCTTTATGGATAATAGCTATAGATTTCCCCTTTAAGGAATTAGTAGCTGAGTTCCAGAAGACATCATTATCATTGTTTTATTATGTTTGTTTGATACACTTAATTCTTCTCTATTTATTAGGAAACCTTTAGAATGTCAGTTCTAAGTATGGCCATTTTGCCTAAAGTTCTTGATGGACTTTAGCTTCAGTTATGTTGAAAGATTTTGCACGAAATTAGGAAAATTTGCATTATTTTAGCCACAATTTGCCAAGAAAATCTCTTGAGTGTTGTTTGGAGGGAAAACATGGGTATAGTTTTCATGTCGATACAGTTAAATTTCAGCTATGTGCTCACAGAGGGAAGAGTAAATTATTCTTAGAAAAGTCACCTTTTGGGGAAACCCTGTAGTATCTGGCAGAGTTGGCAGGTAGAAAGAAGGAGCCATTACAGCCAAACCTGGTTTCATTAATGGTTGAGATTTTTATCAATATGATGATAGTTTGAGATTTTTGCCCACTTTGTAGAAATTAAAGGCAATGTAAGCTTTCATGTATCTTCAAGGGCAAAGATTGCTCCATCCCTCATAGTATACAAAAACTATAATTTTGCCTTAAATTTGAATTGTGCTTTATAATTGCACAGTACCATCTGATTTTTAAAATATACATATTTGATCTTTAAAACCAATACAGTGTTTCTATCCCAGGGTTAGGAGAGATAGAAGAGACTATACTCTGTTCTTTATGATTTATCAAGCTAATGGGTGAAATTATACTGTGGAACGTATTTATGTAAAGCTAAGTCAATAGAAGAAATAAAAAATATTTTTTTTCCAGCTAGTGGTTTTTAAAATACATCCAGTCTCATTGTCAGTGCATTAATTTGTTTGAAGTTAATCCCTGAAAAAAATCTACAACATGGTTTTTATTGTTTTGTTTGTTCTGTCTCCCCTCTAAAATCCAATGACCAAGATGGTCTGGTCCCCTTAATGTGTAAGATATCATATATTGTTAAGACATCATTTGTCTAGAATTAATTTCTTAATAGCAAAGTTTTATTTTGGAGCCTTTCTTCATTGTGGTTAAAAATAAAGAAGAAACACTGTAGTAGTTCTGTCTTTTACAACTCAAAAATCAAGGGGCTGAAAAAGGCCTTTATTACGAATATCCTGCGTGTTAAAATTTTAATGCCTCCTTTAACATGTATTTGATTCAGAAAATCATTTTAAACATTCTATTTTAATTTTGGGGAAAATGCATTGTTTTAGTATTGTTAGACTTCTATTCAGGCAAACATGGTATGTAACATTTTGGGGGAATATTGATGTAATTTCCAATCTTAGCTAGTTGCATATGAAGGTTTATAATTCAATATCTCAAGTATATGCTGGAAGAAAATATTTCTTCTTTTTCTCCTTTTTTTCTTCAATGAGCTCATTCTTTCATTAGTTTATTTACTGAGCCCTTACTATTCTTAAGGTATTGTGCTAAGGTTAGAAGAAGGGATGTAAACTTAAATAAGACATATTCTCTCTAAAGGGGCTTGAAATTAATGATTATTTGAGGTTTGGAGTGTGGCAGTCCCCTGAAAGATTTACAAAGTGTTGTGGACATTTAGAGGAGGAAAATTTCAGTGAGTCACCCTAGGGGATAAAAAATAATCTTATAACGCAATTGGTGTTGAATGCCAATGTGACTGTAGTGTAAGGTGACGTAAAGACAGGATAGGTTTAGTTATATGAAGTTATGGGAGGCCTTTCATTGTGAAATTTGAACTTGACTCTGACAATTGGGATAGACTTAATCAGAAACAAAGAGCACAGAACTTCAAGAACTATCTGGGCTGAGTAGCTGAGGTGTAGGCTGGAGTGTGGTTTGACTAGGATCATAGAGGGTATGGGGGACAAACATTGACAGGTCTCCTGAATCCAGATTATGGAGACTTTCACATACTTGTTTCGAGAATTGGCTCTTATTTCATAAATAAGTAGGAAATTATGGAAGATTAATTTAGAGCATGGGATTTATATAATGGCCATGCAGGTTTAGGAAGAGTAGTCTTATAATAATGTACAAGATGATTTGGAAGATGATGATGTGTTGTAAGTCTTTTGCCGTTATCCTTGTGAGACACAGTGAAAGGAAGCCCAACATAGTGGAGACAAAATGAAGTTGGGAATAGGAAAACCTGGGTGTGAATTCCAACTCTGTCTCGCCAAGTAACCTGGGGTATGTCCTGTAATGTAATTTCTCTGAGTTTTAAAACCCTCAGTCAAATGGGAATAGTGATTTCCATTTCATTGTTTTGTGTTTTAAATTAAATGAGGTAACAATTGAGAATGACCTAAGTCAGAAGGGCTTGGCTTTAAAACATTTGGTAGAAAGCTAGGCATGGCAGGAAACTAACCCGGGGCTAGTGATGGGGCTCCTGATCCTTCTTTAGGGCAGTCCACTGAGAGAGCTGACCCCCAGTCTACTTGAACAAAGTCTTAGGTACAAAAGGACATGGCACTGACATGTAAGAGGATCAAATTTAGCATGTGAGTCATGACAGCAAGGATTTTTAGATAGTGTAGCACACAAAGTCAAGCATGTGGATGTGCTCTGGTACTAAATCCTCAAGCCGTAGGATCAGGACCTAGGCAACAACTTGGAAACAAAATTCAGTATTCCCACAACAAAAGCTATGTAGAATTTCTGGACCCCACATTCAGAGGAGAGACACAATTCCTATGGTGGGACTTATAGTACTAATTAGAAATTCAGAGAAGAAACTCAGTAGTCTTGAGAGAAACAATGGATCATCATAGTTCCTTAGGGATTATTCTTGGCACTGGGATCCTGTCTTTCGCAATGAAACTAGGTCAAGGATCATGAGGGAAGCACCTAATAACCTCTTTATTCTGGCAAGAATCATGTCAGGAACAGGGTGGGGCTAAACCTCCAGGTATAAAATCTTTGACTGTTGTTGAGCTGGGCTCCGAGGGACATGACAAATATTAGCTGTCAAATGTTAGTTGTTACTATTAGTACGGGCAGTGAAACTGGAAGTAAAACGTTAAATCTGGGAAGCATTAAAATATTAGTAGGACTTGAGAGCTCCCTTGCTATAGGGTTCGAGAGCGAGAGAGGAGGCAAAAGTAACTTGGGCATTCTGTCCCTGACTAAGGTGAATGACTAAGAATAGTTAGAGGGAAAACTGTTTTTACAGAGGGGCAATCAGGTTATTGTACAAAATGGAAGAAGGCATAGGGCAGAGGGAGAAGTTGATTTGAGCTTGAAAACAAAAGCCCAGTGGGGGATATCCTTTAGGGAGTTAGTGACCAGGTGGAATAGAAAGGTTAGAAAACCTTAGGACTGAGTCATTTTGCTTCCTCTTTTTCCTTCTCCCCTCCCATTGTCCACAGACACAAGCACATATATATTCTATTTTCCATTTTTCACTGCAGATTATCTTTAAAAACTTAGAATATTAAATTATTTTTGTGTTCTTGGAAAGGTGATTGTATGGCTTATATTTGAAAATGAAATTTTTTTTGAGCTAGTAAAGGTCAGACTGAGACGTGAGTACCCTGTGGGTTCTAGTTCAATGTTTCATAATGCAGAATGTGGAAGAAAACATTAAAAGTAAAAGAAAACCACAGATTGGTGAATAATATGGAAAGAATAAAAATCAAAATTTTCTGTGCCTTTCCTCCCCTTTTGTAAAAACAGGACCGTGGGATGTTTGACTATTTGGAATTATTCCCACATTTTTTTTTTTTTTCCTGTAAGAATACCTCAGAAAGTATTAAGCAGAAAGAGATAAACCAGTTGTGAAGCATGTTTTATAAATAACCCTGGTCCAGAAGAATTGAGAACACTACATCTTGGGTGATGGTAGTTAATGCCAGAGTTTCTAAGTTTTTAATGGGAAAGTATACAAGCATAAATAGGAAGGGAACGATCATCCACACATTTAGGACATTTAAATAAAACTCAATTAGATAGTTTCTAAAGGGAAAAGTGAAATTTCAAAAAGTAGCTTCATTCATAGTGCTGGAGATATAAGCTTCATTTCACTTTTAGAGTGAAATTTTTTTCTCAGTAATTTCTGTTGTTGTTTGTTCTTAGAAAAATATCTAAAAAGAAAAGTGTCTAACATTATATTTTAATGGAATGAGAAGACATTGCAAACACATTTTCTCTTAAGGCAAATCATTTTCATAGAAGAGAGTACCTAATAAACATGCTGATAATACCTTAGCTTAAGTGATTTTAGCACACCCTGCTATGAATGTTGACCACTTAGTTGTGAAAACTTCTATTTGTAAAATCATGGTTTGATGAAAAACTCAAAGTCTGAGCAACTATAAAGATACATTCATAGGAAAAACAAAACTGGTAGGCCTTACTCAAAACTGGAAAACAATTTTCAGGACTCCTGTTAAAAAGGACTGTCCATAATGTAAGAATAACTGTATATCAGATTATTCTAGGCTTCTTCTTGTCTAAGGATCATTAGTGCTGAATGTAGATGAGGTGTGTCATTATAATAACTTTCACATTAATTATATGAAGGTTGAAACTATATTGCCCCAACTCCTGTTTTTTCTTTTTTTTGTTTTTTGTTTTTTTTTCACCTAATGCTTAATATAGTGTTGGGTAAGTAGTCATTGCTTAATTCTTAGCTTAATTCATATTTCTGAATTATAAGTAAATACAATCTATGCAAGTTTTAAAAAATATTCTTATATTTTTATAATATAGTTATGGTATATTGGAGCATTAAAAATTAACCTCTGATTCCATATGCATTAGATAAGTAAATAAAATGAATGAATAAAAATCTATGCAAGTTCTTAAAAATGTTTTTATATTTTTCTAATATAGCTATGGTACATTTGAACATTAGATAACTAACCTCTGATTTCATATAAATTTGATTTCATCCTCATATTTGTGTTTCACTGTATTGAGACCCTTTTGATTTCCCATGACAAGAACTCAGTTAATACTAGCTTAAGGAAAAGAAAAAAAGAATGTTACAGGCCTTTAACTAGGTGGTCCAGAGAGGGAAATTACCTCAGGTACAGCTGGATCCAGGGAATCAATCATGTTGTTAGGGTCTTCTCTCTTAGTAAGTTTTGCCTATGTTTCTGTTTGCCTCATTCCTTGTTTAGATGAATGTTGGTGAACTGTAATTGCAAAAGGAGGCTTACCTGGTCCTCAGCAAGTACATTGGAAAGTGAGGGGTGTTGTCTCTGCATCAGCATATAGGGTCCCAGATAAGAACTCTAATAGATTCAGTTGAGTCATGAGCTCATTCCTGTACCAGTTCTGTTGGAGGCAAAGGAGAGAGGAAGAAGAAGGTACTATGATTCACAGCCTCACTAGGACCACATGGAGTGGAAAACAGTTTCCCAAATAGAAAGGGGAACTATTCATAGAAGTGTAGGGGTGCAAAAGTGTCCAGGGTGGGAACAAAAAAATCAGTAGCGATGACAGCTCACTATATTCAAATACATTTAAAATATTTTGACATGTATTCTAAGAAGACACCTCATTCCTTCTAAATCCCACTTGAAAATAAACATAGAAAGTTTCTTTTAAATTATTCATTTTATTAACTGATCTTATTTTGGCCTCTACTGTCCAAAGCTGTATTTGTATTTGCATGAAAATGTTCCCTAATCATATTATTCTTTCCTTTTTTTAAAAAATGTGGTTGGGATTGTAGTTTAAGAAAATCAAATCCACTTTGAATAAATAAGTACCGCTTTGTGATAGTTTGTGAGAAAACTAAACTAAACTGATGACATTTGGCTACACAGATAAAATTAAATTCCAAATGTTAATTTCTTAACATTAACCTGTTGGACTATAAAAGGAGATGTCCTATAGAGGCTTACCTGCTCTTAGAAGCAGATTCAGTTGAGTGGAAGGAAATTGAAAAAGTGGAGAAAATGGTTAATATTTTTGACCAAATGTACCATTTGGTGTACATTATAATGAGGGAAAATGTATAATTTCTCAATTATACTTCATTTTCCCCAAATATAATAATTCTCAGTTTATTCAGAAGCGTTTGTTGGGTATTGGGCTGTGTTCAAGACACTTTTCTGTGTTTTGTGTTACCAAAATGGATATGGCCCCCAGACTCTTCAGAGCTTACAATTTTTAGGATGCGTGTTTGGAAAATTAATAGAAGAATTAATAAAACATTTTTTTTTCTATTATTGTTGCATAGGGGAACGTTTCATTTGCCATCCTGGATTTCTGAAAAATCAAATGGAATAAGTATAGACTTAGACTGCTTGGCAGATATACTTCTTGTCTTAGTAAAACAAGAAAGTGGACAAATAGGGCTAATATAAAATAATGTTTGCATCAGAGTGAAAATTATGCCACGAACCAATTTCTTTAAATTCTGAAATACTCCATTTATTGTTATTTTATTTCATAAACTCAAGACATTTTTTATAGGAAACTTATTTATGTTCCTAAGCTATAGCATTAATGGATTATTTTGAGTTTGTGGTGACCAAAGACAACAGCAACAACAACAAAACCAAAAAGTAGAGGCAGATAAACTTGTTTCCAATCACAACCTATCCATTTTTGGCACTCTTTTCTATATTGTAATGAAAGAACAAGACTGCTAATATGAGTTATTTTAATATTAGAATTGTGAGATGTGGAAGAAAGTAAATTTTTAAAAAAGATTTATCATGTGGGAGTATGTTCATTGACAGTGTAATCAGAACTATCCATCTGTTTTGTTTGGAGCTCAGAAGAGTAAAAGACGATGATTATGATTTACCTTCTTCCACAGATCTCTTAGGGTAAAAGTTTGCTTAGAAATTTGTCATGTGTGCTTTTATTACTTGCTTACTTGCAAGGCAGAAGAGAATCCATATTTAGAAACTGGTCAGAGTGGTGTGTGCTGTATTGAACAACTGATATTTTGAAGCTCTAAGCATTTTTAAGGAATGAACTCAACCAAAACATGTGATTATAAAATAGCAATTGTTCTTAGTTGAAGCATTACGTCTTAGAGAAAAATATATTTGCCTGGGATGTTTGAAAGCCATAGAAAAAAATAAAAATCACACATCTGAATATTAAAAGATAAAAAGGAAACAAGACAAAAGGATGAGAAACACCTTTCCAGTTGTTTTTGCTACTTATTTTATGCAGTTGGATGTCTAATAACAAAAGTTTCATTTTGTTGGTACTTTAAAACTAATACTTTTCATGTATTTTTCCCTGATTTAAACTTGAAATCTTTTTTTTTTTTAAATCTTTTGTATTAGGGATGAATCCTGTAGTGTTTAAAGCTGCTCAATGAGTCAGAAAAATAAAATCTTGCTTTTTTAGACTTTATTACCCTTAGCAATATTTTCTGACATGCTGTGGGTCATGGAAATTGGCAGTTTCTATCTGTTAAGGCCACACCTAGAACACTTGTAAATTATCTGTGAAGATCGGTTGCCAATGATGTTACAGATCCAAAATCAGTGTCAAAAAAATCATTGCTGAGATGAATATTTAGAAGTTTTAATAGATTTGTAGAAATTTTGGAGAAGTTTAGGTAGCATATGTGAATGTATATGTAAAGAAATAATCTATTTTGGGGAGGAAAAAGCCTTACTATTTAGAGTTGATCTTAAAAAAAGTTATTACAGAGGAAATTAGTTAATGGGATTTAATACCCTTTTTCTCATTTTATATATTCTACCTAAAATAAGACTTAAAAAAAAGATAACACATATCTTAAGTTTGTTTCTTATCATGTTGTTTGTGTTTTCATTATTTTTGCATCTGGTCCGATATGCCTTATAGGTACTATTAATTGCCAAAATTTGAATTTATCCAAATAATATTTTTTCATTTTGCATAACTGAAAATGTGATTTGATTAATTCAAATAGCTTCTCAGTAAGCTCTGTATCTTTTTACATGCATAATTCTTAGTGTTATATGCTCTGTTTTTTATCTTATAGTATAATGGCCATGCTTCTTATTAAAAAGTTTTGCATTTGCTTTTTAATTAAATAGAATAAACATTCATTGAGCAGCTGCTATTCATAAGATATTGTGCTATGTACTTTTTATATTAGATTGAATTTTCAATATGTAGTATTACTCATTTTAAAAGTTTTTATTTCATTCTTCTGGAACGGGCTGCATTCTATTTTCCAGATATAGGATCCTTCCTGTTGCCACTTAGGAATTAGAAAAAAACATATGGATTTTAAAATATGTCTAGGCTTATGTTAATTGTTGGAAGTGTTTTTGTTTTGGTCAAGCTGGATGGTTGATCTTCAAGTCCTAAGGTCTAGCTCCTAGATTTTTCTCTCAAATTCAACATAAACTTCAAAGACAACATAGGTCCTAAATAATATTTTGATTTTATCTCCCCATCTTAATTTATTGCATGATACATTATTATCTTGTATCGACACCAATAACAACTCTCCACAAATCCCGTATTATTTTAAATACCAGAAGAAAAGGCCATAGCTATATCCATTGTATATGTTTTTCAGGCCATGGTATTGCTTTTATTATTTCTTATATGTCCTACGTTTGTTATTATAGCATGTGTCTATTATGTAAACATATTCAGGAACTTACAAGATCTCAATCAAAGTATGATTCCACATGAATCCTCTAAGAAAGAAGTAATTAAGTCAAGGTTCTCACAAAACTCATGCCTTCTGATGATTTCTGCTTAATTTTGCTATGGATGTTTCCTTGATAATACCAGCAGTTTGTCTTTACCATCAGTTATTATTCAGTAGTTATAAAAACTTGATGGTAACCATATAGACAAGCAAGATAAGAAACTTCTTTGTAACCAGTTGGATTCTTGGCGTATTTGTCCCTCTGACTCAGCATTGGTTCTCATCCCCCAGCAAACCTTGCCAATTCTAATTCTAGAGTGAATTTCTGCTTCTTGTCACGTAGAAAGGAGATTTGGCCTACGGTGAAACCATGCAACCTGACCGTATTACACTAGATATAGACTTGATGCAAATTAATTTGGGACATTCCTAGAGTGTCTAGGCTTAAACACTGTTCTGATGCTTCATTCAAGTTGGACTTCAGAGAAGAGACAACAGTGGAATCTACTTTCATCTGCTGCCAAACATCTATAATCTCAAGGAGGCCAGCAGGCAGGGCAGTCATAGCTGACTCTTAAGGCTGGATCTGGACTTGCTGCTAACTGAAAACAAACCCAGAGGGATACATAAGCAACTTTATCTTATCCTACACCTCTCCCTTGCCAAATAGAAAAATGCCATGAAATTAATTAGCAGTGTTCACTGAACTATTGAGAGTATTTTGCTTATCTGAATTGTAAAAATAATGCATCAAAATTTTATATGATCAGTTTGAAGCAACAGAAAATGTCATTATAATTTATAAGGGGTTAATGTTATTCTTCCATCAGCAGTTTTATCCCAAAAACTCTGCAAAGGGAAAATACTTGGGTTTTGAGTTTCTCATGTTAATACATGACAGACTTTTTACCATACATTTTAAAGGAGGCATTCAAGACACATACATCTTAAATAGGAGAGAAGGTTTCAATGAGAAAGGATAGTGACTATTATTGCAGAGATCAAATATTTAAAACTATCTTTAGGCATTTAATTCATGGGCACAATAGGTTGGAATGCAGACTTTTTATACCAAATATCAGAATTTAGAACTCAATATGTTTTTTAAAATTTTGTATTTGTATAAATTTTTGGGGTACAAGTACAATTTTGTTACATGGATATTTTGCTTCAGGATGAAGTCAGAGCTTTTAGTATGGAATAAGATACATTGTATCCACTAAGTAATTTTTCACCCTTCACTCCCCTCTCTCCCCCATGCTTGTTAACTCTTTTCTATTGTATATTTTCAGCAGACTAAAAGCACAAGTCTTACAAATAGTATTGTGTATACCAATAGCTATTTTGCCTAGACGGATTCCTCCTGGAAGTTCATACCTTTATCTTCTGCCTAACCTGTGCCCTATGAGAACAACCATAGGTTAAAAAGGTTTCAGATACCCCCTGATTCACAAATATAAGAGGGAAAGAAACTAAGAAAGGAACAACAGAGAAATTGGTCTTATAGGTCGACCTGTTTTTCCAATATTGGGATCCCGTTTTAGAAGATTTTCCTTCATGCTGCTCATATTTCTCGCTTTAAAATTGTTAGACTGCCTGAATTTCCATGCACAGTTATTTTTCATAGCTTAAAAAACATCATTTTGAGTTTACAATATTAATTCACATATTCACATTCAATATAAAGTATGAATGAGTTCATGAGATAAGAATAGGTACATTGAAATGGAGTATTTTGGGAGATAAAGGAAACCTATATAGAGAGCATATTTAGAAAAGAAGTTACTGTGTGTGTCTAACAACCTAGGTGAGACAGTGAGGGGGAAAGGACCAAAGGCTAACATTCCATATGAAAAATTTACCCAATGTCTGCTCCATGTCCAGAAAAAGTATAGAGAAAGAAAGAAAAACACCCCCAAACTTTGGCCTCACATTTCTGAATGTCTTTTCTGTTCCCAATTCAGGTGAATTCTAAAATTTTAGAACTATGAAACCTAGATGTCATTCACATAGTTAGTGAAGGAAATGTGTTCTAATATCAAATAACAAATTTAATTTTTATAAGCAGAGTTTTGCAGTTTTCTAAGTGCTTGTTGTCTTCCCAAACCAGAGTTAGGGCTTGTGGTAGCTTGTTATTCTAGTATGACTTCTATTGTCTTTTAGGTTCTGAATGAAGCTAAGAAGTAAAAACTACGTGTTTTTATCTGTGCAAAACAAATTTGAGGTAGAAAGCATTAATAGAGTAAGACAAGAAAGAAACATAATAATAAGAGAGAGAGCCTTAAGTATTTGGCTATCCTATAAGTTACAAATTCATAAAATGATTAAACATTTTAATTTATCCAAAGTCAATGGCATTAGGAATTTAAAAACAAACATACTTTCTATTACAAAGATACATGCATGCTTATGTTTATTGCGGCACTATTCACAATAGCAAAGGCATGGAATCAACCCAATTGCCCATCAATGATAGACTGGATTAAGAGAATGTGGTACATATATACTGTGGAATACGCTGCAGCCATAAATAGGAAAGAGATCATGTCCTTTACAAGGACATGGATGGAGCTGGAAGCCATTATCCTCAGCAAACTAATACAGGTACATAAAACCAAACACTGCACCTTCTCACTTATAAGTGGGAGCAGAACAATGAGAACACATGGACACAGGATGGGGAACAAGACACACTGGGGCCTGTTGGGAGTGGGGTGGGGAGAGGGAGAGTATTAGGAAAAGTAGCTAATGCATGCTGGGCTTAATACCTAGGTGACAGATTGATGGGTGCAGCAAACCACCATGGCACATGTTGACCTATGTAACGTGTTGACCTGCACATGTACCCCAGAACTTAAAAACAAATTTAAAAAAATTTGAGAAAAAAGGAAAAAAAATCCCAACAAATAAAAGTGAAAGCTTAGTGATATACTTTTGAGGATAAGCAATAAACCAGATTTTAGATTATTTTTGGTAGCATTACAGGAGTCCAGACAAACAGGCAGATACATTTCACTAGTTTGTTAAGAGTTAGATTTTGTAATGGTTGGATTATCCATCACAAACCTGGAGGGTGGTGGAAAGCGCTGGCTAGAAGAATGGGGTTTGGACTCAATCAAACCTGGGAACAACATAGTTAAGAGCTAATTGTTCTAGGGCAGTTAAAAAAATCTTCCTAAGCCCCAGTTTCCTCATCTATAAAACATAGATAAAATATTTATTTATTAGACTTATGAGGATTAACTGAAAAAATTCATAAAAAGCACTTAGCATCGTTGCTGGAACATAAGTGTCCAACGAATGGTTACCTATTATCATGTTCAAAATTCTTTTGAATTTTAGACTACTGATATTTGTATTTAATTAAGAAAATTTGACTTTTTGTCATCTATGTTAGTGTTTGAGGACTTAAAACTAGGGATTAGGTAATAAGGTATTTTTTTTATTTGTAAATACTCCTTAATACTAATATTACTTTTTGGGTGAACAGATGCTTTGATAGTATACTTTTTCATGGTGATATCAAGTTCTTTGCCAATATGTGTGTGTATGTGTCTATGCATGGGCATATATCCCACAAAATATCAAATGATGAAATTTAGCATTTAGTGTGTACATGACATAAACTACCCTAGTTTTATTAAGCACTTGGTTTATCTTTAAATTTGACCTATTGGTCTATCGTGCTGTTAGCTCTCTCTAACGTCAACTAAGGCTATATTTAGTAGAAACTATTTTCTTTTACCATTGAAACATAATAAAGACAGATGACAGCATATATTAGAGGAAAAGTCCTTACAATTTTCTCTGTTGTACAAGTGATGGAGTTGCAAAGTATTAAAGATAATTTGTCATTTATTGTGGATGGGACACCTGATCCAATGTTCAGTCAGTCAGTAATATTATTTAATTTGGCAAAAATTAACTAGAGTGTTTAGAACATTTCCCCTCTTTGTCAGTTGTATAGAGATGGCAGTTTTAATATAATAGACTTATTTTTGTTTATGCTATTTTTTGTTTCCTTTTAATTTTTATTTTAGATTCAGGAGGTACATGTGCAGGTTGTGCAGGTTTGTTACCTAGGTGTATTGCATGATACTGAGGTTTTGGGTACAGTTGATCCCATCACCCAGGTACTGAATATAGTACCCAATAGCTAGTTTTTCAACCCTCATCTCCCTTCCTTCCTCCTCCATCTAGTTTTCCCCAGTGTCTACTGTTCCCATCTTTATGTCCATGAGTACCCAATGTTTAGCTCCTACTTATAAGTGAGAACATGCAGTCTTTGGTTTTATTTTATTGCATTAATTCACTTAGGATAATGGTCTCCAACTGCGTTCATGTTGCCTCAAAGGACGTGATTTCATCCTTTTTTATGGCTGTGTTTTATTCCATGGTATCTCTGTGCCACATTTTCTTCATCCAGTCCACTGTTGAAGGGCACCTAGGTTGATTCCATGGCTTTGGTACCGTGAACAGTGCTGTGATGAACATGCGAGTGCTTTTTGGTGGAAGAATTTCTTTTCTTTTGGATATGTATCCTGTAATGGGATTGCTGGGTCAAATGACAGTTCTAAGTTTTTTGAGAACTCTCCAAACTGCTTTCCACAGTGGCTAAACTAATATCCCCACTAGTAGTGTGTAAACATTCCCTTTTTTCCACAACCTCACCAGCATTTGTTGTTTTTTTGACTTTTTAATAGTAGCCAGTCTGATTGGTGTGAGATGGTATCTCATTGTGGTTTTAATTTGCACTTCTCTAATGATTAGCAACGTTGTGCATTTTTTTGTATGTTTGTTGGCCACTTGTATGTCTTCTTTTGAGAAGTGTCTGTTCACCCATTTTCGTATCTTGAACACTTCAACTTGTATAATTACTTGGTGGGAATAGACTATTAACTTTTGTTTTTGTAAAACTGTTCAAAAAATTCATGGTGTAAACTGTTTGCATTCAGACATCAAATTATTTTGATTTCTAGTTATTGCTGTCTTAATATTGGAACATGGTAAACTCTAGATGGAAAAAGACAAATTTAGAACAAATTTTACTTTCTAAAAAGGCATAAATTCTCTTCTTACTCTTCTCCCTCCTCTCTATTTTTCATTTGGAAATGGTTTTGGTGAAGTTTGTTTCAAATTATAGATTTCTGGATTTCAGGCGTTCATAATTTATGCAATAACTAGATGCTTTATCACATAAATTAACTTTATCCTGGCTCATCTGTGTCCTAATATGATTGTTGGTTTTTTAATAAGACATTTTTAATATCCTCATTAATTTTTGTATTCAATGTTTATTCCGTAAGCACTTATTGGTTGTACTGAAGGCACAAAACATCGTGTAAGGCCCTGAATGTGCTGTATAGTATATTGCAATCTCATTACTTTCCTCAAAAAGTTTGTTTTCTAGTAGAAGAGGTGAGTTATGCGCTCAAATAATATAATTTAAGGTCCAAAGAGATTTTTAAAAAATAAAACAAACTTTAGAGAGGAGCACATACCATGGAAATTCAATTAGATAACATTACACTGTGACACCAATGTTATACTTGTGATCAGACTACTTGCTTTTCAATGAATGTGTTACCTGGGTCACTTTTCCATTCAATTATATTATTTTTAGAAAAACATATTTGATTAAAAGAATTAATTATGAATATTAAATTAATGTAAATGTATTGTTATTAACAAATATATGCTATACAGTTTACTGCAGGATATATCTAACATTAGCTATCCTTAATCTCTGCTTAATTTAACTTGATTTCTTTAAACTCATACTTTAATGGAACATAAATTGCTGAATCATCCTGAACCTCTTCTTTAAAATTAAAATACCTTATAGGGGATATACAGGGCCTAGCTCCAAAGATTCAGATCATCAATAGTCCTTGAAGGTGTTTGTTCTTCAGTCTTAAGGAGATCTCCTTAGGTGAATTGCTCATTTGACCTTGCTTTCGGAACTCTCATTTATTTAGAAATGTTTTGATGGATTGGATCAAATTAAAAGACCAAGTCAACATATGCACAATTATCTTAAATATTGTGAAATCTGATTGACTTATGGTCAGTACTGGTAGAAGAGAGAAAACAAATATAATGTTACAAATTCACTGAGGTCATTCTGGATGCGTATTTTTTGACATGATCTTTAGGAAATCCTTTTGTAATTTTTTAATTTACTTTATTCTAAGGAATTGTAGAAAAATGGTTTCTGTTGCCAATAGATGTAATCTTTAAATGTCTCATAATTTTCCTGGGTACTTGAAATATTTTTTCAGTAATGCTGATAAAGCTATGGCTAAATAACTAATAAAGAGATTGTAAACTGAAAGATGCAATTAGTCTCCTTAATAGATCTGTTTTACGACAAATTCCTTCAGGACTGATAACAGACAAAATAGATTTGGGGGTTTTGTGTTTTCCTTTGACCTTTCATTTTGATGGTTCACTGTTGTCACTGTTATTTCAGATTGGCCAAAGCTATAACGATAATGCCCATTTTTGTTATTTGGAACATTTTCAGCTTCATATTCCTTTGCAGATCTTTTCTATTCTATTTCGTTCAGAGTCTTATTATCTGAATTATGTCCAAATTTTTAAAGATGTTAGTGATTTGAGATACTACCCTTCCAAGAGGGCACATTAACCTTTAACAAGGATTCTTAATTCTTGAATCCATAAAAGTGAATGTTGGTTATTGTAGATAAAGTAGCAGACCAAGAGGAGGTATTTGGGTGCAGAAAGGTCTTTGAGTGCCTATGGAATCTCTTTGGTCATTTCTGGATTTAAAATAGGCCTCATCTGCAGTTTCTCAGATATAAAATTTTACAAGGTTTATTTTCTAATCACAAAATCCTTAATCACTATGTGAAAAGTTGAGTTTATTGGAAAGTCATCTTAAAAAGTACAAATGATTCCCTGTTTTCAGAGATGTATATTCAGCAACAATGTTCCATGATTTGACACAGTTGATTTTAGGGGCTGAGAACTTAGAGTTTTGCTGTTATTAAAGAAAGCATGGAAAGCATGTCTATTTCCTGCTACAGTCCTTACTTCCTATTCTAGTTATGAACAGGAGATGCTAGAAACTGCTGTACATCATCTGTCTTCAACCTCTGCCAAGAAAGGAATGTCAAGAAAGGCATTCTGGAGATCATCTGGAATTTGTCTGACTGACAATATCGTGCAAAGCAGGTCTAAAAATAAAGACAGGATTGTTGTCCATGAGGAGCAGCTTATTTCATCATTGTTTTTCAGCTGTAGCCTTGTCCCTTGTGTGGTGGTTTCTGTTTCTCAGAACAAGCTAAGAAGAGCAGTTCTGTTCCTGTGTTCTGGGAGTGCTTGAGTACAGAGTCTGTGTTTTTGAAAAGAATATTGGCTCATACAAGGAGTCTGTGCTCTGCAATTGTAATTTTTTATGCATGTAAGAGGGAATAGCACCCATAAGAATTAAGCCTGAGAAATGGAATAGAAATGCCACTGTCCAATGAAGAGAAGTGCTTTTTACATTTTATCTTTATTTTTATTTATTTATTTATTTGTTTGAAACGGAGGCTTGCTCTGTTGCCCACACTGGAGTGAAGTGGCATGACCTTGGCTCACTGCAACCTCCGCTTCCTGTGTAAAAGCAATTCTCCTGCCTCACCCCCGCACCAGAATAGCTGGGATTATAGGCGTGAGACAACATGCCTGGCTCATTTTTTGTGTTTTTAGTAGAGATGGGTTTCACTATGTTGGCCAGGCTGGTCTCGAACCCCTGACCTCAAGTGATCCCTCTGCCTCGGCCTCGCAAAGGGCTGAGATTATAGGCATGAGCCACTATGCCCAGTCAGAAGTGCTTTTTTATTGATATTATATTGAGCCACCACACCCAGTCAGCAGTGCTTTTTTATTGATACCGTATTGGTCTTCTTAACAGAAAACGTAACAGCATTACTAAACAGGGGGTCTGATTTGTTACCTTGTTTTTGCTTGATTGGGAAGGTCAACATAGATTTTGTGGCAGCAGGAAATTTTAGTTATCTATTCATACTCAAAGGTCATCAGACTTTGAGACAATGCTTACTTTTCCTGTGCTTATCTGAATTTACTTTAATCAAATAAGGATCCTACAGTACATAATCTTAAGATATACCCTGAAATACACTGCAGAAGTTTCCTAAGAACTTGGTAGCTATATATGCTATAGTTAATAGATTTTCTCTGCGATCTGTTGAAGTATGGAGAAGACCTCAAGGTTATTACTAATCTTATAATTTACTTAACATTGTAATTTAGATCTATAGCTTGGTAATCTTTTTTTTTTTTTTTCTTTTTTAGATACTAGCTCAGTCATGTACTGAAATCCTAGAATTGCAGCCCTCAAGTGTCTGTGTGGGGGGTAAGTGTTTAGAATTTAAAAATACCATGTAAGAAATTGTATTTTTTTTCCTAGCTAAAATATATGATATGAAACTCATGTTGGAAAAAGAATAGCAAAATTAACTTTTTTGGCATCTTTTTTGTGTAAGAATTTTTAAATAATTCCTTGAAATATTTCTATTTTAAATTCAAATTTTTAAGATTGGAATGTTATTTTAAATAATGAGCATATTGTGTGACAGGCTTTTAGAATCTTCTGTATATTTAGTTCACGTTTGAGACCTTTCTTATTGCAAATAAAATAAAATATGAAATCGTTTCTTTTGTCTGATTATACAAACAGTCAGATATATGTAGACTTTGAGCTCCATGCTTTGATGACCTGGCCAAAGTACAGAATCTGCCAGCTCAGGGCACATAAGGAAGTGACTTATGGACGGATGGCAGGAAGGAAGCAGGTGGCTTCATCAGCTGGTGCTAAGCACATACTCAGGTTTTCACACCTCCCAGCCATCCTTGCCCAGACAGAGTGTGATTCTTTCTGGCCTATTTTATTTCTTTTTCAAGCCTGACCTACAGTTCATTTTAACCTGACTTTACTTTAAAAAGGAAAAATATTGGGTCTGGTGGGGGAGAAAATATGTTGTGTAATTTACCACAGAGCCTCCCAGCCTGTTGTGCATGATCTCACACTGTGCATCTTCTAGATTCCCTAATGAATGAATATAGAGATGTTTAAGGGAAGTAGTGCATCTGAACATCCCAGGGAAGGATTATCTTTCCTAAAAGTGAAGGTTAATACATTTCTAGACATAACAAAGAAAAATAAATGGAAAAATGACATTAAAGTGGTAACTATTATGTATTAAACTCCTATTTTGTGCTGAGTGTATACTGGGTTGTTTGCATTTATAATTTTACCTAATCCTTATAACAACACCATTTGAAAGTTTTATACATCCCTGGTTTACAGATGGGGAAGCTGAGGCAGACAGGTTCAGTACTTGCTCCTGGTAATTACCCTGTTTGACCCTTGCCTGTCTGACGTTAATGGCCATACTCTTACCGAATCACATTTTAAGTTTTATCTGAACTTTATTTTAACTTGCAAGTAAAATTCCTTTCATAACACAGTAAATGAAAAGTGGGTTGGCAGTAGTTTCTTGCATAGTTAATGACTATATTATACTTGTATTATGTTAGATATGAGAAGTTTTAGAGGATTGGTAATGTTAAATTAAAATGGAGAACAGGCCTGAAGAAGCCCCAAGCTGGCAAAAACACTTAGGCCTCATAAGTAGCCTTAACCTTACTTGATTTGCAAATATAATTGGAACTTAATTTGAACTATTTATTGCAAATGCCTATATTAAGAAAAATAGAATTTAAGTGCAACCAATCAAAAACAACTAACAAACTTATATAACTAGGGACTTTCCACTGGGATAGACCAAATAAGGCAACTGTGTAACTGTAACCCATCAAATATTTTCTTTGGTTTACTTCCACGCTGGTTCTATAAAAGCCTCCCCCTTGTATTCCCTTGGTAGAGCGGTCAAACCACTTCTGATTTGGATCTGTCTAATTCAAGAATTGTCTGCTCAAATAAACTATTTAAAATTTTATTTGTGCTTCAACTAACCTTCTAAACAAGTGTTAATTGCTATTAAAATAGTTGATATACTATCTTGCAGCTTAGCAGTAAGCATTCATTGTCAAGATATTTGATCAGTTAACTTTCATTCCAGCCTATTCTCTCACTCTCCACTCTCTAACATTTTTTGGTGCTTGCTTCTATTATAAATAATGGTACAGTAAGTTACATCAACTTTTGCGACTGGCCATCAATTATTAGCAATCCAAAATACATGATCTTTTGATTATTTATAAGTTTGAAATAGAAAATGAATCAGGATTAGTAAGGTGAAGAAGTGGTTAAAGAAGAATTCTGTATGGAACAGGCATAGATTAAAGAAAGTATTACATATGACTTTTCTAAGAACAAAGAACATACATAATTAATTAATTTTATTTACATTCCCAAATCTTAATACCTGAGAGTAGGGACAAATAACGTTTTTTTTTTTTTTTTTCCCCTGGTATTTTCCTAAGGATGGAAATTGAAGAGGTTTGTATAGTATCTGTCTGGGAATGACTGTTAATGCTTTCATTCACAGTCACTACTGGGAATCACTTTGTTTAGAAAATAAAATAATGCATCCCCATGTGGCAGTGAATGGTATCTTCACTACATTTACCTAGCGGGTCTAAGAAAGCCAGCATAGTTGGAAATATAGAACTATGTCTTCTTTGCTATTAACATTCATGAAAAAAATTATTCTATGTGCCTTAATGCTTTCATTTCAGCTTGTCTTTTTTTTTTGATAAAGCAGTGATTAAAATGTTTATTTTTCCTTTTACTTCTAGAGGAATTTCAGATTGTCTTAAGTGGAAGAGGATTCATGCTGGGCAGTCGGAATGGCAGTGTTCTCTGCACCTACACTGTAAATGAAACATATACAAAAAGTAGGTCCCCAGTAATCTCAGTGTTGTCTTAATCTCTGCAAAGCACATCAGCATGAAATATTTTCTTTTTTCTCCAACTAAAGCTGTGACATATTTTTTAATCAAAGAAGAAAGAAATGAAGTCTGAATGATAATGCAAATAGTAGTGATAATTACTTAATAGTTATTTAATAAAGGCAACGTTTGTTTATAACTTAATAAATGCTGGACCCTGTCCTAACTACCCTCATTGAAGAGATGATGGTTTGTGGCTAAAAGAATGAAATTACTTGTATGTGGTGACACAGCTAATAATGGACAGAGCTGATATTTGAACCCACTTCTGCTGACCGTACTCGGTACCTACTGCGTCAACCACATGATTTAATTGCTTCTTTCCTCAGGCTTCTTTCTTGTCACACTTGCCTTAAAATCTAATTATCTTTGGCTTCTCTCCTACTTCTTCCTTTTTTTCTTTTTTTTTTTTGGTCACTTGTATTCTTTATCTGATTTCCCAATAATTTGTTAGTTTATTGAAGATAGTCTTTTTGCCTTATAGATTTTTGCATCTCAGATTCTCACCCAGCATAGTGTTGGTTGATAATTTTCATATTTATTGAATTGAGTTTTAATTTTCCCTGTCCTTGACTTTTAAAAAAGTCAAGAGTAAGTTTTTATTTTCATTCTGAAAAAACCCTCCCTCTTAAATAGATCTTAATTTTATGAGCATCTTGGGTATCTATATAAATGTTTTTTCTTATTAATTATTATATTGCCCTTCAAAATTTATATTGTAAGGCAGACTTTATAACACTGTAAATTCTGGTAGAGTTATTTTTTTACATTCATCTGCCATTTTGCTGTTTATCTGAGTGTAAACACTCCAATTAACACAGCTTTGGCCATACACACAGTACCTATTCAATATGTGTTTATTGAATTAAAATGGTGAGGATCTCAGCATAGTAAATATTATAATTAATTCCTTTCTTTTCTATTAAGATCACAATTTTAGTAAGGCAAAAATTTACAAACTCTCTTCATAGTAGGTTCCACAATTGAGTAGGACAAATAATTTTATTTTTATTCAGTAGTCATTTGTATCTAAGCATTAGCTTAGCCTAGCTCCTTTTGATTACATATTTGAGATCATTATAAAATAAACATATTTCGTGTTTAGCTACATAAGATTAAGTTTGTTAAAGTAAATCCTCAAATAAATGAAATTGGTATTTTCCTCTTTTAGATTCTAGAAGGATCAATTTGACTAAGTAACTTTTCTGCATATTTCTAGTCTAAATCATTTTTCTTGTATTTTATTAAAGTTACAAGGGCAATTTAAGTATACGACTTCATAAAATGTATTTATTTACTGTAGACACAAATGTTTTATTAAACTTGTGAAATAAGTTCATTTTCCTTTGGACATCTAACTTTCATCTTCCTTCATCTTTTCCAAAGTGTGCCTTTAAAATAATACAGAGCATTTATTTAAAAAAATCTGAGATATTTAAAAAATTTAAGATAAAATATATTTTATAGTATCTAGAATGGTATGTGAACTTAGTCTAAGTCAAAATAATCCTAACTTATGATTTACCAGAACTATATGTCAACAGAGCATATAATCTTTCTTTCCATTTTTCATTCCCTTTTACTTCTCTTTCTTTAGTTGTTTTATGTTAATATATCTAGTATTCCACATTTGAACTCTGATTGAAGCATGCTGTTCATATTATTAATGAAACTGTGTGAGATGCATAAAACCCTTTTTTAATTCAGTGGCATTTTATTTTCTAGGTGTAAAACCAGTAAGTGTACAGTTGAATTCTATGCTTTGTCCTGCACCTATCCTGAATAAAGCTGGAGAGTAAGTACTTAATTTAAAACCATTTTATAACATTTTTAGTAAAAAATTATTTAAAAATGGTGACATATACACTGGTCACTTTATTCTATCTTTTTTTCGATATACAGAGCATTAAAAAGTAAGCCTTGGGCAAGCCACTTAGTACTAGGCAAGCAAGTTAGTACTTCAGCTATACTCTTAGTAGGTTGAAAATGCTAAAATGTGTTTTATCTAGTTTCTTCAATACTGATTAAAAAGGCTCTATGAATATTTATCTGGATGGGTTTGAGAACTCTTATTAGAACCTATAAATAATCAGAGCCATAAACGCTATTTTAAACACACACACATGCACACACAGTTCAAAAGTGAGATTTTCAATAATTACTATAGTATTTAATAAATATTGCTATTAAAGAGCATCAAGAACATGGCTAAAAAAAAGGCACACCTTGCACTAGGAAATGCTTGTACATTTGTATTAACTTGTGCTTTGTGTTCCATTTCTGTTAAGGTCTATTTTCTCATCTTCTTTTGTGTGGCCAAAAAACCACGATATCTGCTAAAAAGAAAAATATATTTAGTTTGGATGAAGGAGTCTTATTTGAACTGTTTATACACAAATAATTCTACTGGTAATTTAGTGTCCCCATTTGTGATTTTTTTCAGTTCTATGATGAAGCAAACGATTACAAATAGTTCAAATATTCTCTAGCCCAACAGTAGAGCATGTTTAAGATAGTTAATAGCATACAGTCTTCTAGGATCTCTTTATATAGATCTGATACTGAAAGCAGGGAAAAATTACATATACAAGGCCACAATCCAAAATCTGGATTAGTATTTAGAGACTGAAGATTATATTTTCCTCTATGGAAACTAAGAAAATCATTCTAGCATTTTTAAGCTGACTTGAACATTTATCTTTTGTGGATACTTAAGTATTCAAGATATCTATCGTACATCACTTTCGGTCATGCAAGTAAATTGGAACAGAGTCAGCTTTCTATTTTAAATAGATTCAAAGAAGCTGCATAAGATAGCTTACAAAACTAAGAGTATTATTCATTTTCTGTATCATGTACTAATTTAACCATAGGTAAATTAAATTGACATTGGAATTTGAGGCAAGTCAGTTTCTTGTGGAGTCATCTTAACCCCAAGCACACCACAGGACTCGATGGCTTTCTGAGTAATCGTGTCTATATTAGCCATGATGCATCTATTGACTCTAAGTTTAGTCTTGTTTTATTGAATCTGTAATTCCAGGTTTGGTCCTCCTGATTACTCCCCCAATCTATCTCCCAAACTGTATTTTCCATTTTAGCCATTGGCAGCTTCATCATTTTTGTTGTTCAGGTAAAAATCTTTGGAGTCACTATTGATTTCTTTCTCTATCTTAGACCCAGTCTATCAACAAATCTTCTCAACTCTAATTTCAAAATTTATCCAAAATCCAATCTCTGCTTTCTACCTCTACTGCTACCATTCTAAATAAAATTACTGTCATCTCTTGCTTGGAGTGTTAGTCTCTCAGTTGGTCTTTCTGTTTCCATCCTTCACAAGAGTGATCTTGTTAAAACAGATCAGTTTATGTCATCTCTTCACTTAAGATTCTCGGTGATGAGTTCTTTACCCCACTCGGAGTAAAAGTCTAATTAGTGTAATACTATACCAGGTTCTACAGGGTCTCGTCTCTCACTCCCTCTCAGACTCCATCTTCTATTTGCTGTTTCTACTCAGTTATGGTCACACTGGCCTCTTTGCTGTTCTTGACCACATCTGCGCACTCCTGCTCCTGCACTTTTATACTTCTTGTTGCCTCTGCTTGGATTGCTCTTTCCCTGATCTAGAACTGTATATGTGAACCTAGTCTAAGTAAAACAAAAACATCCTAACTTATGATTTACCAACACTGTATGTCAATGGAGCACATAAACTCTTTCTTTAAGTCTAGTTTAAATGTCACCTTCTCAGTAAACCCTTTTCTGATCACTCTATTTAATCATGCAATCTTTCTCTTTTGAGTCTATAACCTGTATACCTTTTTCATGTTTTATTTTTTCTCCAAAGCCAGTTGTTTGTCTGTTATTATGTTTCTACTTCCTGCTAGAACATGTTTTATCTTGTTTCTTGTTGTATTGCTAGCACTTAACACAATGTCTGATTCATAGTAGATTTACTAAATGTTTGGTGGATAAAAGGATGAATGAATTTTTCTCAAATATTCTTGTTTACCAGTTAACATAAAAATCTGAGAGGTCATTTGATTGCTGGGATCAGGTACCTGTACCAGGATGGAGGAAAATGGTCAGAATTTTATTTTGGGGGCCATACTATTTAAAGCAGCAAAAAAACCAAAACCAAAACAAAACAAAAAAACCAAAAAAACAAAAACAAAAACAACCACTATTTTAAATAATAGTGACTAGTTAAGGAAAGTAACTTACTTTCTTCTCTGAAGTAGTTATAAAATGCATTATGCCTTTTTTATCCCAGGCACTGATTTTGTTTTCTCTAGAATTTGCCTTTGGGCACAGTCTTCTTTTGAAGAGAATACCATCGAGGCTAGTGATATACTTTAATTATTTGTAGATAGGTTAAATACCCAGGAGATACATTTTAAAATCACACATAGCATAATAAATATCAGACATGAAAAATCATCATTCATTTAGATTTTGACATTAATATTTCACCTACAAGCAAACTGAGAATGTTCTGGGACAGAGATGTGTCTAAAAGAATTACTTTTGCCTTCTTTCCTGGACCAGGTACATGATACTACTGAAGCAAAGCTTTAGATTTTATTTGTTAATGTACTGGGTATTTGGGGACATCATTATTTATTTTACTTAGTATGTTGCAAGTAATTTGGGCCTTTCCTGTGCCTTGAATTTTCTTCAGACACTTTTGTAGGTGATGAGTTCTCTTATGAGATTGGATCGAAATCAACGCAATTGAAACAGTTTAGCCTTGTAAGGTGACTGATGCTTAATATGTTTGCCTAATTAGCTTTTGGCTAAGGATTCAGACCCATTAAGTAGCTAGTTAGTCTATGTTTCAAATAAACACATCTGGCCCAACAATGAATGAAGGTTTTTCCTATGTGAGGGTGACAGATGTGGTGATACTTCCCCTCATTCTCTCACTTAAATAATTAACAACATGCTGGTGAAGTAACCCTAGACAGAGAGCCTCAAAGCCAGATGCACAGTCTCAGAGCTGCATCCATGGGCATGTGCCTCATCTCATTAGCCTGCTCTATCTGTTCTTTTCCTATCTTTATGTTATTTCATGAATTGCACTTTGCTTGAGGATTATTCTTGTAAAAACTTAAGGCTTGTGGATTTTGGTTTAAAAGAGCGTGTGGGAGATCGAGGACTAAGACTGTAGCCGAGTAGCTAGGACACAGGTCGTCATTTGGAATTTAATGTTATGGAGTAAAGGAAAGTTAAAGTTATCTGAGCAAATCCTATCCAGGTATATCATTTTGAGCATTGTTCAGATGGATCTTTCAATAACTTTTTTTTGATAGACCTGTCTGATAAATACAGAGATCTGTATTTATTAAATTTCTTTATTTGATATAGATATTTAGGCTAAGATGAACAAACTCTTAGTATTTAAACAGAAAGAATGGTCATAGTAGTGAGGTTATTGTTTTCTATTTCTTTTGTTGAACATAGTTTACTTTTAAAATGGTTTATGATTAAACATACTGTTTTACCAAGAAAATTCTGCAGATTATTTAGGAATTTATTTCTAAAAGTGGTTCCTTTGTGCCAAATTGTCTTCCTTAAATTTGAATAGGATGCATTCTCTGACATTCTTTGGATGTTCCCTAATCCAGGGCACTAGCTTCACAGTTTAATGTGCAAGTATTACAAGTATTTGCAACATGGGTTTATTCTCTGACCCTTGTTCTGTGAGACATCAACAATAGCACAGCTGTTCTGCAATACTTGAGATCTCAAACCTGTAATTTGGCAAGAAGAACAGAACAAATTGGGTAAATATACATAAACACATTGTGAAGAAAGAAAAACAGAACAGAATGAACCGGAGTCTTATCCTACAGTTTGTTTGATGGAGATGATTTAAGGAGGCATATGGTATAGTTAAATGTGCTTTCAAAAACATTGGCCAGAATCTTCTGGCAAATATGAAATAAATATCTAAATCAAATGAAACTGATAGTATTAGTTCTCTTAAAAGGCAGTGTGGGAAGACACTTGACAGAGTGTTTTGAGTAAGAAGTGGTGGGACATCACTGTATGTGGAAAATTTTAAGGAAAACTGATGGATCATTGAGATGAACAGTGTAGCAGAGTTGAGGTTAGAGCCTGGCTTCGTAATAGAATCTTTTTATTTTCTTCAACTTTCTTTTTCTGTGTTAAGCCCAATCTATTTTTCCTGGAATAAAATTGATTAATTCTCTTTCTCTTTCTTGGTTAGATAAATTCTACCTTTACTGTAGTTTCTGTTCTTTCCAAAAGCATACTTACATCTGTAAGTGTGTGTGTGTCTATACAATCCCTAATTCTCTTATGTTAGTAGCAGGTGATACAACCACACATTATTCCTTTTGCTTCTTGTAAGGAATGAGATTTTATTTTTTTGAAAAATCATGGATAGTAAGACATTAGTTATGTCTTTATTTGAATATAAACACTAGAATCATGATGATATGGGTTAAAGCAAAAGGCTTTCTCTGTTTCTCTACCCCACACTTCCTTGGTGGAACATTTCTCTTTTCCTTCACATGGTGCAGTTTTCAGATTATATCTATCAATGTGATAAGTTCACCTAATTGCATTGCCTCTTCATCCTAAGTATTATATACAGTTCTGGAAATGTCTTTTAACACATGAACACATGGAGGGGTGGCTAATAAGATGTCACCACATATGGAAATGTTAAATGGATACAATTTAAAATATTGAAAAAAATACTATTCAGATGTGATGCATTAACTCTCAAGACATTGGAAGATCTGTCACATAACAGACAGATTTGACTTACTCTTTATCGGTACAGGAGGAAAAAGGGTGGGAGTTAAGGGGAAGCAAATTTCAGATCAAAATAAGGAAGAACTTTCTAAAATTTAGAATTATTTGGTAGATGTTTGGATCATGAAAAGTATTTAAAGATGGACACCTATATGAGGATGTAGAGGATATTCCTGAAATAGGTACTTAAATCTTCTTACATATCTGCTTCTAAATTTTATATTATCAAAGCTTTTCATTATTACTAAATGTATTAGTCCATTCTTCCACTGCTATAAAGAACTGCTGAGACTCAGTAATGTATAAAGGAAAGAAGTTTAATTGACTCACAGTTTTACATGACTAGGGAAGCCTCAGGAAACTTAGTTATGGCAGAAGGCTAAGGGGAAGCAAGGACCTTTTTCAAATGGTGGCAGGAGAGAGAAGTGCAAGCACAGGAAAAACTGCCACTTTAAAACCATCAGATGTGGTGAGACTTGCTCACCATCATGAGAACGGGATAGGGGGAACCACCCTCATAACCCAATCACCTCCTATCAGGTTCCTCCACATGGGAATTACAATTCAAGGATGAGATTTGGGTCAGGACACACAGCCAAACCATATCACTAAGGCACTTGAAATTTTTGGATAAAATGCGCTAAATTTGATTGATTTAGGCACTAAATTGACTGGATGGTTTTTTAAGTGTCTTTTAAGAATATTATTAAAAAAACACACAACAAATAGTAAGTGCTTATATTTAGTGCAATACTCCACACAATTATAATACAGCTTTCCTGTGATGTCCAGTAAATCTCTGAATATAGCTCTTTTTCCTTCTGAAATCTAGAAATCTTGCTAACTGCAATTTTTGTTTTACCTATATACACATATTGAGATATACTAAAATAAGTCGTTTAATTCAAAAATCTTTTAGCCACTTAAAAAAAAGTATCCTTAGTCAAAACATTAATTTACATATAAACTCATTACTAGAAGGGGTGCCTTTAAACTATTGATGAATATGGAATCTTATCTTCCAACTTAAAATCTTTATCATACATAAAACTATCGTTTAAAAAGCACTGCAGAGCATTAAATAGTAGCACTTGATTTCAAAATATCTTAAGTCACCATAATTGTAATAACTTTTTGAGTAGTTGCCAGTTTAATTTTCAGTATGTGCAAATTGGAGGTAAATCATTTATTACTTCCAGCAAATGTCTTTCACAATTTTATTTAATTTTTTCATCCTTTTTAATGGATCATAAAATGACAATCTTTTATTGGCTATGCATAAAGTCAGAAGCAAATGAATACTTTGCAAATAGGTTACTGTGGATTGAAATGTCAATCATAATTCATGGAGTATAACATTTCTCAGATCAGAGTAGCTTTGACATATGGCACTGAGCCATTCTCCTGTTTTGGAACAGTCATGCGTCTTTAGACGTTAAATACAAGTATGTGACTATTAGGACTCAATGAGTTTTATTTACTTAATTATATATCATAGTACTGTTTAATAATTTCTCATGTGAAATGACTTTAGTACATTTGAATTTAATTTTATTACAATTAATTGTCAGTTGACATGAAAGTGTACTTCAGTCAATCTTTTTGTTACGTTAAGTTGTTAAGCTTTCTTCTATCCTACTTTGAAAAAACATATTTTACTGATGGAGCAAAGCATGGATTAAGATATTTGTAAGAAATATTAAACAATGTAGAAACAATTTATAGAAAATTAAGTTGAAAGAGTTGCCATTTCCCAGCATTATCTTCCCTTACCTCCCTGTATTATCTGCACCAGGTACCACTCTTGTCTCAGAAGGTTTTCCCTTGTCTTTTGTGACTTCATATTCTCACCCTAGCTGTTTCTCCTCTTTCTCCTCATATATCTCTTTAGACTACTTTTCTTTTTACAGTCTCTTAACTGTCAGTGTTTTTTTTTTTTTTTTTTTTTTTTTCTTTTTTGAGATGGAGCCTCACTGTCACCCAGGCTGGAGTGCAGTGGCATGATCTGACTTACTGCACTTTGGGCCTCTCTGGCTCAGGTGATCCTCCTACCTCAGCCTCCCGAGTAGATGGGGCCACAGGCATGTACCACCATGCCATTTTAATTTTCTGTACTTTTTGTATGGACAGGGTTTCACCATGTTTCCCAGGCTGGTCTCAAACTCCTGGGCTCAAGCCAGCCACCCACCTTGGCCTCCCAAAGTGTTGGGATTACAGGTGTGAGTCACAGTGCCCAGTGTCCCCTCAGTTTTTATTGTGGTTGAGGATACTTGACTTATAAACTCACCCTTTCTATGTCTCCCTTTTTCTTCCTGATGAGCTCCAAATTTCCTGGCAAGGTCTTTTTATTAGCTTTAAGTCTGCTGTCCAAATGTCTACTATCCAAATGTCTACAAAGTCACTTGGATTTTCTGTAGGCACCTTAAACTTGGAGGTCCCAAATTAAACTCACATCCTTCTGTTCAAACTTGCTCCTTCTGTGTTCCCTATGCAAGACTGCCCACCTACTTGTGTAAGACAGAAACTTTGAGGTCATCCTTTTTTCTTCTTCCTCACCTCCTACATCCAATAAATGTCCATGTCCTTTTTATTCTGACTCCTAATATGTCTCAGTTTTTGTTTTCACACTAGCCTCATTGCCACTATTTTAGTTCAATTCTACTTTGGTACTTATTTCAAGTACACTGAGACTTTCTTAACTGGTCTTTCTGGTTTTGAAATTTATTCTTCAGACACCTGCCTTACACTGTAACAAGAATGACATTTGTAAAACACAATTCTAACTATATTTCTACCAAACTTAAAACTCTTAAGACGAATTCCAGATGTCTAAAGATGGCATCCAGGGACTCAATGATCTTTCCTCTGCTCCCCTTTTCAACCTGGAGCTATTTCATTCTTACGCTCACCCTCTTTTTTACTGGAGTACTGAATCCCTTTTACTTCTTTGACTGTTCTGTCCCTGTCCCTTTCTTGCCTTCCACCCTGTCGGAGTGCTCCATCTGCATGGACTCCTTTCTAATCTCTTTTCCTAACTTCTGAT